>NC_083320.1:104314882-104640619 GCF_963455315.2 Globicephala melas | reverse complement strand
GTAGATCAGTACTTAGGGGAAGCACCCAGGCTGGGTGATGAGCAGAGCTGAGTTTGGTTGTGCTCTGCCATTTACTAGCTGTGTAATCTTGGGCAAAGTCCTTAAACCTTGAATGTGTGTTCCTTTAACTGGAAAATAGAAGAAATTTATAGCTATTTCAAATAGGTTTGTTGTGAAAATTAAATCAATCACTGTTTGGAAGACTCTACCTCAGAGAAGTAATCCATCAGGCTAGAGCATCTCCCTTTGACAATGTACCTAAGCCTTCATGAATGATAATTTGTTTAGGTCAACATCAGTGCAGTTTTTAGACTCCTCATTTACAATTCAAATTCTTCTAGGTGGAAAAACACTTGAAGTCAGGGAGCATCCATACGTTTGAATTATATCTCAAATTTCACAAATCTGTATGTGGGGAAAATGTTTAGTACCTGGTGAATTAAGAGGGTTTGTATTCTCATGCAGTATACCATTCAAAAGCGAAATGTGAGTCAAAGACATCTGATTTCATTATAAAAAATATTTTTTTCCTTTACCAATGGGTGGAGGGGGTCAAAACTTCCAGTTATAAAGCAAATAATTCATAAGGATGTAGAGCAGGGTGACTATAGTTAATAACACTGTATTGTGTATTTGAAAGGTGCTAAGAGAGTAGGCCTTAAAAGTTCACATCACAAGAAAAAAAACTCTGTTAACTATGTCTGGTGACAGATGTTAACTGGATTTATTGTGGTGAACATTTCAAAATACATACCAATATCGAAAGATTATGTTGTACACCTGAAGTGTACAACATATAATAGTATATGTCAATTATATCTCAAAAAAACCCCTATAGTGCACTTTAATGAAATCCATGCTCTTACTCTGGACTTTAAGACTCTATCTGTGGGCTTCCCTGGTGGCGCAGTGGTTGAGAATCTGCCTGCCAATGCAGGGAACACGGGTTCGAGCCCTGGTTTGGGAAGATCCCACATGCCATGGAGCAACTAGGCCTATGAGCCACAACTACTGAACCTGCGCGTCTGGAGCCTGTGCTCCGCAACAAGAGAGGCCACAACAATGAGAGGCCCGCACACCGTGATGAAGAGTGGCCCCCGCTTGCCGCAACTACAGAAAGCCCTCACACAGAAATGAAGACCCAATACAGACAAAAAAAAAAAAAAAAAGACTCTACCTGGCTCCAGGTGATATCAGCCAGCATCTTATCCTAGTCTGTCACATTTTACAACGTGAGAACTGCTGTGCCCTATTTCTAGAATGCTCTGTCCCGAAATCTTCATATAATTGCCTCATTCTCAGCATTTAATACTCACTTCAAATACCTACTTTTTGATGACAGCTTCTCAAAACATCCAATATAAACTAATCTTGTCACTTTAACAGGGTTTATTTTCATTACAGCACTTTTGACTACCTGACATGTTCTTGCTATTTTATTTATTTGTTTAGTCTATTGATTTTTTCTACTCTTATAAAAATAGGCACCCTACAAGTAACAATATGTAAGTTTTCCAAAAAGTTAGATATTTTATCATTGTCTCCAAATTTCCACAAACTAATAAAATCTTTAAATCTATAGAAATACATTTGCTAAACTTACATTTTAGGAATGTTGAATTTTTGAAGTATGACTATACTCAAATGATAATAAAACTAACAGCCTACAGATTTTAAAACATCAAAATCAGCTCTCCCTAATTTTCTTCACAGGTATGATACAAAAACAATACGGAGAAATAAAGGCAATAGCAGAACATTACTTTTTCTTGAAACTGTAAGCCACAAGGTATGTAACGTACTGGAGAACAAAACAAAAAGTGCTGTCATGGCTTCCCAGGTGGTACAAAGTCTGGGGATATGCTGAAGAGCAACACTTAGAAGCTCATTTTGAAAAATGGGAATGAAAGCTTTCATAGAGCTAGTTTGGCACCAGGAATAAGTGCAGGAGATGGGAACATAGGAGGCAGTGTAGAACCAAGTGATACTTATAAGAGGTAGCCTTTGGGTAAAGGGTGCAGTGGGCAGTGAGAAACACAATGAATTATGCAGAGTCTTCCAGCTGCTCTGCTCAGCTAACTAACGGCTCACTTACACAGACAACTTAAACCTATTAGCCTGGACCCTGGTATTGGATTTTCATATGTACCTCCTGCAAATGTGGTTCAGAATATCTCATCTGATTCAAGATGAATGATAATAATAAAAATAAGTACTGGATTTAGAAAAAGACATTACAATTTACACACATATGTATAGACATTTGCCAGAAAAGAAAAACAAAAAAAATGCTGCCATGAAGTGGATGAAAACTGTTGCCATGACTATAAAATAAAAGGAAAAAAAAAAAAAACTTTAGTGAAGTACTCTCCTAGAAAAAATAAGGACTCAAATCTTACAAAAAACATTGAAGGAGGAAAATTGTGAAACAAAAGGACATGAGTAGCAGAACTAAGAAAACAAAACAAAACAAAGCTAAATTAAACTAAAAAAGTGAAATGAAAAAGTAAAACGAATACACAAATAAAGATAACTTTGGATGTAGTATATGGGGGAATGAATTTTACAATATTACAGAAAAAAGAAGGCTTCTGTATAAAGCACAGGATTAAGAAAAATAAGCAAAGGGTTAAAAGAGTTTAAAAGTAACTGAAATTATAATACATTGTGGAATTGAAATAATAATAATACCTATAGAAGACAGATTCTTATAATAGCTGCTTCTGAAGAAAACTACTTGTTTCTGAAGAGGACAAAAGAAACAGAAAAAAATGAAGGTATCATTTAATATTTTTCCAAGATATAAAAGAAAACTTGATTTTAAATATTAAAGAATGCATTGAGTTCTGGGAAAAATTGACGGAATGATTAACCCTGAAACATACCCTAATAAATTACCAAACTGTAAATTAAATAAGGAATGTTTTAAGCTAGCATTTCTAGCAATGGTAGAAAACAGTAGAGCCATTCCTAATTCTTATATGAACAAAAATGTCCCAAGAATTTTATACGAGTTATAAAGAGATTTAAGAATGAAGGCAATTGACACACATCATTTAGAATTCCCAAGAACAGAATAAAGATTTCCAATGGGGTCTTTTTAAGGAAAATACGTTGGAATGAACTTGAGCCAGTCAAAAGATGGATGGAGAAATGATACTGAAGGGTTAGTGCTGAGCATTGATACTATTCACTATAGAACAAAGACTAAAACAAATGTGGAATTATGACTTTAATATAAAATTTGAACACTAAAAACTCTAGTGTCATAGAAATTATATAACAAACAGAAGTTGATGAGGGAGAGAAGGTATGCAGTCGTGTAAGTATGAAATTTCCTCATGTTTTATAAATAGGTCAAAAAACTTACTTGAAGGACAAAAAATAATTGAGAATATTTAAAGGCATAAACCTTAACACACACACACACACACACACACACACACACACATAACACTGTAATCATCTAAAATTTGGAGATGAAGAAAGTGAGTGGCAGAAACCAAGTGGACACATTTTTTTTTATTTATGGAAAGAAAATATAGAGAATGCTTAATGAAAGAGATATAAATACAATGCATATAAGATCATTGTTATTACATCAGCAACTAGCTACAAAACATAAAGATATAAAGAAGAAACCACAGCGAGATGAATAGTAGGGTCAGTTATACAGTATAACCAGGACCCACACCACTGAGTAGGGGACCCACAGTAAGGAGGATAATCACAATTGTAGAGGTTCCCCTTAAGGAGTGAGGGGTCTGAGCCAGCCCAGGGATCCTGCCCCAGGATCATTCATGTTCTAAGAAGACATGGTTTCCATTAGCACCACTGTTATTTCTCCAGGTTCTTCAGTTGCAAGTAAATACAATTACACAAGCAAGAAATAATACGTTTGAAAAAAATGAAACAAAACAACAGCAAAATCAGAGTTTTAACCTTATACGTGGAACATCTCTGAGATTCAATTGAAAAAACTCATTTAAATGTTCAAATGATCAAAAAAACTCAGAACCATTGTTTGTAAATTTAATATATAGAAATAAATATTTTCTTACTAACTGGTTGGAAGAAATAATGGAAGAAATAAAACACACACATCAGGCTTAACAGTAAGGAGAAGTGATGGGGAACTAGACCTAACTTACTAGACACCAGGTCTATGTTGAAGTTAGGTCTATATTGAAAATGATAATGAGTGGCATAAACACAAAAATACAAAGACTTCAACAAATAGGAAGTCTTACATTATTTAAAGAAAAATAACCATTTAAATGATCTTTGCTAACATATAAATTTAATGCTAATTTGACAAAATTACCAACTTTTTTTTTTTTTTTTTTTTTGCGGTATGCAGGCCTCTCCCTGTTGAGACCTCTCCCGTTGCGGAGCACAGGCTCCGGACGTGCAGGCTCAGTGGCCATGGCTCACGGGCCTAGCCACTCTGTGGCAAATGGGATCTTCCCGGACCGGGGCATGAAGCCGCGTCCCCTGCACTGACAGGCGGACCTTCAACCACTGAGCCACCAGAGAAGCCCCCAACATGTTTTTTGAAGTAAAACTTTGTTTTCAAGATCCTTATAAAATCCTTACAAGAATGGCTTGAAAATTCTGAAAAATAAGAGTAATGAGGGATGATTAGTCCTGGTTGATAGTAAACATAATATACACCTTCAAAGGGGTAAACAGTATGATTCTTCTATGAAGAGATAGATACATGAGAAATAGTTGGAAAGTTGACAAGAAAGCTAAAATATTGTTGTGAGCATCCGGGTAACAAAGTGCAATCCAGTTATCCTCTCTGCACCTTACTTTCCTTGCTCAGAGGATAAAGTGAATACTAGTAACCCCCAAGTAACTGTGAACAAGCACTGCATACGGGAAAGGTAAATCTGATCCTGAGAGAGTACCTATTACTGTAAAACAAGACACTGCCCTTTCTGTTATAGAAGTGGCCCAGTGTCTTCCACCTGCTACCAGATTGCTGACTAATTATAGTGTTGGTTTCTGCTGCTGGTGGATTGGGCGTTCAGTGGTGGCCATAGCTAGGTTGGCCTTGATGAGTGGAACTCTGTATCTGTGCCCTTGTAAAACCTCTATCCCTGCAACCATGGTCACCTGACCCATGTGTCCACTGGGTAATGACAAGGGTAGTTGGGGGAAAAGAATGACTGGTATCCACAGAATGAGTCAGCCTATTCACTTGATATTAAAATTCCCCTCTGCTAAGGTCACCCTTGGGTAAGCATTCATGTGGGACACAAATATCTTCCCACTTTTCCTCATTCAGAGAGGGCTATCCATAAAACTCATAGAGCTTTACCCAGATCTCATCACTAATTTTCTAGTCATGTGACATCCAAGTCCCTGACCATCCAGCCATTGGCCACCACCCAAGAATTGATGTATAATTGTATGTCTGGCCTTGCAGGATGAATGAACATCAAGGTGCATCAGGCCCTCTGCCTGAAGTTCTGCCCACTAAGAGGATTTCTCTTTATCACTGTCCTTCTGAGATGTCCCAGAGAGTTGCTGCAGGGCTACAGCTGTCCACTTCTGGGTGGTGTCTTCATATTATATGGAACCATCTGTAAACAATGCCCACATGTTTTCTTCCTCTGTCAACTGATCTTAGGGAACTCCCCATGGGGCCATGAGTGCAGGCTGGGAGAGAGAAGTGAGGACCATAGACATTTGAGTCTCTTCTTCATGTAACTTATTTGTACCTTCCTGCTCTGCTTGGGCCCGATTACACACATACCTCTTCACCTGATGACAAAGTGCTACTGTGCATGCCCAGCTTTATGGCTTGGTGGGTCAGATAACATCCAGTCAATGACGAGCAGCTCAGGTGGCATGGGAACTTGGTGGACCATCGTTATCACTTGATTCAGTCGTCTTCTCATCATTCAGTCTCTACTAAGGCTCAGTAGCAGGCCAAGATCCATTTCAGAAAACAACCGTCAGTTTGAAAACATTGTTTCAAAACACGGAGAGCTGTTTTTTTGTTCTCTCAAAAGAAGTGGAGTTATCCACAGAAGAGGATAATTCTTTGCTCCAAAATCCTAGGGGCCTTTGCTGTGGATCAGCTTTAAGGAACTGTTAAAGTTTTTCAACAGCATCCCTCTCTTCCACTACACTTCAAGCCCCATTGGATCTGCTGTAACATATGGCCACATGGCAGAGCAGCTTGTACAGTAATTTGGACCAGTGGCAGAACTTCCTCTTGTTTTGGGATTGAATCAAAACTAGCAGCTTTACAGGTACTTGATAAATGAGCCAGGGTAACACACTCACATGAGGAATATGTTGCCTCAAAAATCCATAGATGCCCACAGGGTACTGTGTCACTTTTTCATTTGTAGGGGAAGTTAGATTCAACAACGCATCCCTCACCTTAGAAGGGCTATCAATTTTCTCAAGCCCCTGGGCCTTCAGAAATTTCACTGGGTAAAATGTCCTTGAATTTTTGTCAGGTTTATTTCCCATCTTCTGAGATGCAAATCCATTACCAATAAGTCTAGAACAGTTGCTACTTTTTTCTCACTATGTCCAACCAGCACATCAACAATGTAATGGATCCATGTGATATCTTGTGGAAGGGAAAGGCAATCAAGGTCCCTGATAACTAAACTATAACATAAGACTAAAAAGTTGATGCACCACTGAAGTCAGACAGTAAAGGTGTATTGCTGGCCTTGCCAGCTGAAGGAAAACCACTTCTGATAGTCTTTTCTAACAGGTGTGGAGAAAAAGACATTTGCCAGATGGATAGCTAGACACCAGGTACCAAGAGACATGTTAATTTGCCCTAGCAATGAAACCACATCTGGTACAGTAACTGCAGTTGGAGTCACCACCTTGTTTAGCTTATGATAATCCACTTTCATTCTCTAAGATCCATCTGTTTTCTGCACAGTCCAAATAGACAAGCTGAATAGGTGTATCACAGGAATCACTACCCCTGTATCCTTCAAGTCCTTGATGGTGGCGCTAATCTCATAAATGAGATGTTGCTTTTGGTGTACAATTTCTCCTAGGGAGAGGCAGTTCTAATGGCTTTACTTGGTCTTTCCTATCATATAGCTTTCACTCCACAGGTCAGGGAACCAATGTAGGGATTCTGCCAATCGCTCAGTGTGTCTATTCAAAGTACACATTCCAGAACTGGAGAAATAAGCACAGGATGGATTTATTGACTCACTGGACCCATTGTAAGATGGACCTGAGCTAAAACTTCATTAATCACCTGACCTCCACAAGTCCCTACTCTGACAGCAGTGTGGGCTACAGTATTGTGTTGGATCCCCTGAAATTAGTCTCAGTTCAGAGTCATTATTCAGTAATCTTTGAAAGGTCTGATTATATCTTTATCCCCAGTACAGAGTCACTATGATAAAAGACCATGGCTCCCTTTGGGTAAGACTGAGAGAATGATGAAGAGTATAAATTTTTGACAGGGTACAGAGTCCTTCCTCAAGTGGACTCCACCTTCCCTTTATACAAGGGCCTCTGGGTCTGCAAACTGGATCAAGTTTGGGAATTGACTTGAGGGGCCATGACTCTCTATTTTTATGATACAAATTAGAGTTTTGTTCACTTGACCCAGAATTCTTTCACTTTATGCAGATAAAGTAAGAATTTGTAGGTTTCTTATCTATTTCACTTCTAGGAACACTATGATCACCTAACTAACAGCACAGGTCTTTGTGAGCCAGATTACTTTGATCGCTGCTTTGACTCTGCTGTCTGCTGGGATAACTATCTCTATCATGCCTTTGTCAGAGGATGCCACCATTTGGCCCTGCTACCCCGGGATCCAATGATTTTCATTGCATTAAGTTTTCCATTGCACTTAGTGGCAGCAATTCCCATTGCAATTTTGGGTTTTCAGAAAAGAGTGATCCCAGAGCTCTTAAAGGATGCTGGGGCTTCTGTCACAAATTTAGTCCTCACAATATTGGTAACAGATATGTCCTCTGGACCCTCCCAGGTGGGTGAGTAAGTCTTATGTGACAAATTCACTCTGACATTCCAATCTCCCTAAACATTTGAATTCCTTCCTCTCACACTATACCAAGGCAGGTCTAACATTTCAAGTTTATTTGACCTGTGTCACCTTTGATCCATGTTTTAACATTCAAACAAATTGTTAGAGCCCTTTCTAACAACCTGAGCTGCAACATTAAATTGAGAATGTCTGCTTAGGGCGCCCATATTCATAAATTCAGCAGATACAACTTTATGTTCCTTCTATCATTATCCTCATGGGTCATAATTTCTACCTCATCTTTTGAAGCCTGCTGAGTCTAGTTATAGGTCTAGAAGCAAAGAGAGGTGGTGAGGGTGATTCCTGAGGAGAATCAGTTGTGTCTTGAAAGGTACTATTTCAGGAGAGGCCATTGCTGTTTCCTCAGACAAAGCAGGGTAAATCTCCTCAGATGGGGTGGATCAGCTACTTCTACTGGCAAAGAAGACTCATCAGAATTTGGAGGTTCAACGTCCCCAGTTTCATCTGAATCTTCCCATACATTCCCATTCCAACATTCAGGATTCCATTCTTTCCCAATCATTGACCGAACTTTAACAGTAGACATGCAGTGAGGTTGGGAATTCAATTTGCGTTGTAATTCAGCCACTCACAGGATGAGTTTCTGGTTTTGTTTTTTCAGCAATCTCAGCTCTGCAACTATAGTAGAAAAGGGTCTCTTTCAGCATAGACAGAAGTTTTCAGATCATTTATACAGCACTTCAACTGGAAATTAGAATTCTTGAGCTCATCCTTTTATCCCCTACTTTTTCCAGTGATATAGGAGCAACTAGGCAATTTCATTATACCCATTATTTTTACAAAAATTTTCAAAGGTATCATGTACAGTGCATGGCCACACAGAACCTTGCCTTTTATAAGTGTTTGATTATGAATATTATGGTGATAACTTGCTTACCTCTATGGTCACATCATATCATGGATGATCAGTGCCCTCTTTGCTACAGGATATAGAGTCATTAGTGACTTCAAATTTAATCAGATTAGAAAAACAATTCCAGAAAAACTAAAATCAATTTAGAAAACTCATTCTTAAGATTATGTTCCTCTAGAACCACTCTCTGAAACAAAATCTGTAGTGGTCACTGTTTCCCAGAGAAACAGAATAGGATGTGGGTATATAACACACATATATCGATGTGTATATAAATATAGACAACATATAAATATAGATAGATATGATATGTACATGTGTATCTATATCTACCTATGTATCTATCTATCTAACTATACCTATATCTGTCTATCCATTAATACCTATCTATCTATACTGAGAGACAGAGAGAGATTTTGTATAAGGAATTGGCTCACTGATGTGGAGGTTGGCAAATCCAAAATCTACATGGTAGACTGGTCAGCTGGAGACCTTGGGAAGGGCTACAGTTTGAGTTCAAAACCATCTGCTATAAGAATTCCCTCTTCTTCAGGGGAGGTCAGTCTTTTTGTAAGACCTTCACTAATTGAATGAGGTCAATCCACATGATGAAGGGCAATTGGCTTCTCTTAAAGTCTGTGATTTACATGTTAATCTCTCCAAAAATATATATTCACAGAAAAATCTAAAATAGTATTTGACCACATGTCTGGGTACTATAACTTGGCCAAGTTGGCACATAAAATTAACCATCTTACAGGCATGAAAATAAAAAGCTGAGTCATTTTAAGTAAGTGAGTTTTCTCACTGACCATGAACAAATAATACTTATGTAAGTGTTGCTTTGAGATTTAAATGAGATAATAAATATAAGGTACAGTTCCAGGCTTATAGTTCATATTTAATAAATTGGCAATTAGCCATATGTATACATAATTTTCATATGTATCTTTCAAGCTAATTTTATTCAAATGGTAAATAAAATTTTATGTCCTGCTTTTTTATGTATTTTTATGTTGTAAGATTTTAAAATATATTATTCTACATTAGTTATTATATATTACATATAATATTATATATTATACATTATATAGTTAATAGCTACAATTTTATGAATATATTATATTCCATCTAGTGGATTTACCAAAATAAACTGTCATAAATTTTGAATGAGCCCTGCCCTGCTTTTTATTTTTATTATTCTTTATACAACATTTACATCCTCCCAAACACACATTTTAGTCTAATGTTTTTATTTTGAATGCAGATTTTCTCTTTAAATATAAAGTCTGAATTCAAGATACGCCTTGGATTTCAACTCAATTTCATGTCTTTCCAATATAACAGGCAAGACATTTATTTCCTTGGGGACTGGTATGGATTTATGCATGCCTCCTCTACAAGAAAATGGTTAAGTGACCTTTTCCAATAATC
Organism: Globicephala melas; assembly: GCF_963455315.2. NCBI lineage: Eukaryota > Metazoa > Chordata > Mammalia > Artiodactyla > Delphinidae > Globicephala > Globicephala melas. Next base: position 104,630,258 of record NC_083320.1, on the reverse strand, counting down.
TTTGCTTTGAGGAAAAAGAAAAGGTTTTACAGGTGCCTTGAGAGAATTTCAGAATTACATCTAGCACTTCGTAGGCTTCAAATAAAACCTCTGAGTGTAGAGAATTATCTTTGGGGACTCGGCACATGTTAGTGGTCAGAGAGGGGTTAGTACATGAGTGTGTGATGTATTATATGATGAATACATTGCAGTGTAGTTTGGTAAAGTTAATGGTAACTTGTTAAAAGGGAACTTGGTAGAAGTCTCACCGATTTCATATTTGCCTATTCTCAAACGTCACTTAACCTACATCTTATGGACTTAGTGATCATCTCTTCAAAGAGGAAGGTGATAAATTAAAATCCCGTAGGGACTGGTTTTAAAATGTACATGTCAGTTTCCACACCACCACCCTTGATATTCTGTCATAACTTGAGGCTTAGCGAATGGACAAATGTAGGTATAATATACTGCGGAAAAAAAAAAAAAAGCATCCCTAGGTGATTTTGATTACTGTGTGCCCAATTCTGCTTCCAAGTGAGATCACAGATCCTGCCAAATCCTGATATTGTGATATTGTACAGTAAGAACAGTTAGTTCCTGCTCTATGATTTGAGTTAGAAACAGAGCTGAAAAGGAAATGCAAGTCACCTGACTCTTATTCTGATGCTCTTTTCACTCCACTCTTTTTAAAGAAATTGTATTCAATTCATCCTTTGAAATTGGAAATATACTTTATTAGTCAGTATTAAAATGTTAAGAAGGACTAGTTTTTCATATTTCCAAAGATAGGCTAACACTCTATAAAATTAGAAAGAGGATGAAAGAGAAGGGAAAGATCTGAAGTGAGGGTATTTTCAGATAATGACATACCACACACTATGGGAGAACGATGAGCTTTGGAAATACTTATCTTGGAGATCAAACCCCAACATAACCACTTGTAGGAACATGAATAAACTACTTTACCTTCCTCTCTCTTTGTTTCTTTACTGGGGTTATTGGGGATAACAACACCTATCTCACAGTGTTGTCAAGAGAGTTAAATAATATAATTTATAGAAAGGATTTCTCATTAAGCAGTAGTGGAAACTAGTAGTTATAATAGTAGTGTTGTAACCAGTAATTCCTATTTTCCCTCCTTCTTTTCTTTAACATAGTAGTAGAATGGAGGAAAATCCCTGTGCTTTATGTTAGGTCCTTACTGGTTATCTATTTTGTATATAGTAGTGTGTATATATTGGGGGAGGGATAAATTAGGGGTTTGGGATTACTATAGCTCTCTTTGAAATAGAATTATCTCTCATGACTTACAGAACACATTTTTTTTCTTTTTTGGGAAAATGTTGCTCTACAAAATGTACAATTTTGTGTCTCTAGATCGCCTTGTCTCACTGGATTTAAATCTGGATTGCATCTACAATAGATTAAAAAGAGCTATTAAAAAGACCTCTTTCTACAGGGAGAAGAAACTGAGATAGACCTTCTCAACTTCTTGGGGGTTAGAAGGGAAAACAAGGGAGTTATAGTCAGCGCACAAACCAACCAAATCATTAAGTTTTTCCCCAGTAAACAACTGTTATATTACTTTTAATGTACAACCTTTTTATTTTTTGCTCTTTTTAAGCCTGATGAAATTCTACAGATGAAGAAAGAATGTTAAATTCTCCAGAAAATGTCACGTCAGCCCTTCTTTTGCCCCAGGTTGACCTTTCCCTTGTGATTGGTGAGGATTGACACCTGAAAGAAATCACCACTCACCTCAAGGCTGGTCAAGTTAACGTTTGGCTTTAAGCTTCACAGTTTTATGTTCTATTGGATTAACCTTCAAAAAGAGAAAGAGAGGAAAATGCAGCTATAGTGGCATGCAGCAATGTACCACCTTAAGTTAGGACACTTAATAGAACACCAGTACTCACTCCAAGAAACACGGTTTGTTTACTGCTGCCATTTCTCTTTTGAAAGACTTGGGGGCCTGCTGGTACACACCATGGACATTTTTAGCTTGTTTTCCTGGAGCATTTTCTAACACAAAATTCCAGTGTTCCACTACAACAGCTGTGGCTCTACAAAGATTTATTGTACCAAATATTAACTGTTAGTGTGGCATACAATTGTGGCATTAGTTTCCTATGGCTGCTGTAACAAATGACTACAAATTTAGTGGCTTAAAATAACACAGATTCATTCTCTTATGATTCTGAAGTTGGAAATCTTAACATCAAGCTGTCGTCAGGATTGCATTCCATCTGGCGGCTCTAGGGAAAATTCATTTTTCTTATTCTTTTCCAGCTTTTATGGGTGGCCCACCTTTCTTAGCTTGTGGACCCTTCTCCATCTTCAAAGCCAGCAGCATGGCATCCAGGAGTTTATCTCCGTCTGAAGATCATTAACTTCATCCCACCTGCAAAGTCTCTTTTGACATGTAAGGGAATATAATTGCAGGTCGCTAATAGTAGGATGTGGACATCTTTGGAGGGACCATTATTTAGCCTATCACAGCCATCTTAACTCTGAATCACAGGTTTGTTTGTTTCTTTGTTCCTATTGGTCCTCCTGAGGGAATTCTTACTATATTAGTAGCTGATTAACATTTCTTTGATTGGGTCTATAAAGCAACACTCAGTTAAATGTCTTAAACTTGTTTCAGCCACAGAACAAGAAGCTTGTGAAATTTGTTTTAAAGAATATGTTTTAAAAATGTACTGGGCCTAGAGATTGTCATACTGTATAAAGTAAGTCAGAGAAAGAGAAATATCATATGATATTGCTTATATGTGGAATCTAAAAAGAAAATGATACAAGTGAACTTATTTACAAAACAGAAACCGACTCGCAGACTGAGAGAATGAACTTATGGTTACCCAGGGGGACAGTGGAGAGAGGGACAGAGTGGGAGTTTGGGATTGACATGTACACACTGCTATATTTAAAATGAATAACCAACAGGGACCTACTCTATAGCACAGGGAACTCTGCTCAATATTATGTAACAACCATAAATGGGAAAATAATTTGAAAAAGAATAGATACATGTATATGTAGAACTGAATCAGTTTGCTGTGCACCTGAAACTATCACAACATTGTTAATTTAAAAGTTTAAAAATTTTTTTAAAATATGATGAATTGAGAATTGAGACTTAACTGCATAACGTTAAAGGAAGCAATGGCAAAGGGTAACACACTTTTAAAGGTCCGCAAGTTATTCTCCATTGATTTTAGGACCTGGCTATTCCTCAATTTGAACCATTTGTTAAAAATCTTCACTGGGATTCTGAACACATAAGAGGTAAAAACAAAGTTGTCCTGCCCTTTGAATTGCAAAACAGAGGCATGTTTTCATACATGTAATAATTGTTCGAGCTTGTAGGAGGGAAATTCCTCAAGCCCTATAAGAGAATGGGAGTTCTACAGAGTGATGGAGAGGGCAAACAAGAAGTTCCCGGAACAGAGGATGGATTTCACAGCTTCGCCTAAGGCCACCCCTGAAGGATATTTGATGCCAGAGACAAAAGTAATTTAATGGTTAAGAGAAAGATGATAAGCAAGCTTTCTTCATACTCAGAGAGAAATACTTCATAAGTACTATGAAGCATAAATACGTCAAGCTTTCTTCATACTCAGAGAGAAATACTTTGCCACTTCCAGTGTCTGAGGCTTGTACTACAAAACAATAAATGAAATATACAAACAAGAAAGTCAGCTACACCCCCACAGCACACCCTCTCACCACTCACATAAGAGATGGAGGTATGTTTAAACCTGGTTATCTATATCCTAATAGGAACTCTCCAGGCATTGACTCTGTAGGCTTGTAGCTCAGAAACTGGCATGAGACTACAATGAAAAACACAGAAGACATGGGTACTAAGACAGTTCTGTCACCAAAACACTAATACGATGTTGGATGTCATAGTTCACCCCTTGAAGGACAAATGATGTAGTGGAAATAACATGGGACTTGATATTTGCAGAGTCCATTTAGATTCTAGAAAATGCCACCACTTCTGAGAAACTCACTAAGTCTCTCACTGTTTCTTCCTTTAAAGAACAGGGTTGACATGAGAAGTGAATGAAGTGGTGCTTGCAAATCCCTGATAAGAAGGATGTGTTGAACATTAGTTTTGGTCTCAACTGCTTGTGAGAACTTTTAGGAATCTTACAGTCATTTCTTCCCTCCTGCCATCACCCCTTAATCAATAGTGTGTCATTAAAGTGTGTGCCTATTAATAAGATAATACCTATAGAAAATGTCAGGTTTAACAGGAACTTAATGGAGAGGAGCTAAATCTTCACCTAATCTGCTTTAATCATGGGCAATGTGGCTTATTCATTCCATGGTCTTTCATCTGTTGATATAATTCCATAGTGCCTGCTCCTACCACAGCTCCATAATTTCCTCTTTTAAGTGAGCCAAGGTACCCAAGGGCACCTTGAAGATGAGTGAGTTATGGGGGAGCCCCTTGGTTCATGCCCATAGCATCTCCTATCCTGGTGTAGGCTGCCAGTAATTACTTGGTTGTGCACTGATTGACCTCAATGTTCAAACATGCCTTATATCTCACTGCCCTAGTGGGAAGCTTATATTGTCTGCTCTCTCTCCTGAATTTTATGTGCCTTCTGTGTGTTTCTCCAGTCACACCTGTTGTGGCTTATGACTTATCCATCCAGTGCCCTTTCAAATATAATCATGCATGATGGCTGAGACTAAATATAAAATGAATGTATATTTAGTGGTTCTTTGTATGCACAGATAAACTGCCCTCATTAAGTCACATTATTCAGGGTTAGATTCTATTTTATGATAGAGACAAGGGAACAGTTTAAGCAAGGGAATTACCAAGAACTCTTGTCCAAAGACAAGAAAACCATTGGCTGCACCTGTATTTGGAATAAGAGCCAAACTGCTCCCATAACCCATTCTTGCCCAGATACACAGGAACCCACTAAACAATTTCTCAGTAACAGGATTGCCAAAGACATTAATTACAAATAATTTCATTGGCTACATGCTGTCACAGCCTCTTTGTCCATATAGCTCTTTACAAGTTTATTCAAAATTCTACCATTTCTGCTACCACCCCAATAGGTATCACAATCACCTTTCCCATGGATTGTTGAGTAACTTGCATCCTGACCTTTGTGGCTGCAACCATCTACTCTTAGCCTAGTGGTCACGTCACTTATCCAAACCCTCCTATTATTTCCAGTTCAAGTTGCCAACAATAACCCAGTCCGTCCAGCCCCTCACCTTGGGGCAAAAGACCCTCCCTGACCATTTTCTTCCTGCTCATTCCTCTCTGAATTCCTTGGTTCCCTCTCAGATCCTCACACATATAGGGTTTATTCCCCAGTGATTTGCTGACTCACTCTCTCACCTGCTTTACATCTTTCCCAAGTATCACCTGCTCATCAAGACCTTCCCTATCAACCTGATTGGGAATTAAACTCTCACTCACAACATTCTTTTCCAATGCTTTGCTCTATTATTTTTATCAGAGAATTTAACATGATTTAAGATATTTTATTCCTATGCATAATGTATTTTTAATTTTTGACTTTCTCTATTCAAAGGAAAGTTCATGAAGGTAGAGGTATTTTCTAATTTGTTGCTGTTCTATCCTGAGCACCAAGCCTGGGCCACAATAGACATTCACTATATATGTGTTGAAAGAATTAAACTGTATGAGTTATCTTCAAATGTTAAAAAGATTTTTGCAAACATTTCTTCAAAGGTATCTTAAATTAAATCTGAAGATATCATTATTGAATCAAACTTGGATCTGCTCACCTGGGCATAATAAAGCCAGTCTACTGACACTGGGTTGTGGTGATGAAAGTGAGGCCTTTACTGCAGGTGCCAAGCAAGGAGTATGGGCAGCTAATGCTCAAAAGACCTGAACTCTCTGATGGTTTTCAGTGAAAAGTTTTAAAAGACAGAGTGAAGGAGAGGGGTTGTGGGGTACGTGATCAGCTCGTGGACATTCTTCTGATTGGTTGGCGGTGAGGTAATTGGGAGTCAACATCATCAACCTTCTGGTTCCAACTGGTCTGGGGTCTACATGCTTGTGGGCAGCATGCAGTTACCTTCTCCCACTCGGTGGGGGTTTCAGTATCTGCAAAACAGCTCAAAGCATATGGCTCAGAATAGTATCTATATTCCTTGAGGAGGAACTAAAGGTCCTTGACTTCTGTTTTTTGGCTAAGCTATTTGTATTTTGTCTTGCTTGACTGTTTTCCTTTGTTTCTGCATTTTCTCATTTCTTTGATTAAATTTGCTCTTTGGAACTCAGGGAAAGCTAAAGTTTTTCTATAAACAAGATTTGGGGGGAACAATATTCAATATCCTGTGATAAACCATAATGGAAAATAATATGAAAAAAAGTATATATATGTATAACTGAATCACTTTGTTGTAGAGCAGTAATTAACACAACATTGTAAATCAACTATACTTTGATAAAATAAATTTATTTTTTTAATTTTATTTATTTATTTATTTATTTTTTGCTATATGTGGGCTTCTCACTGTTGTGGCCTCTCCCATTGTGGAGCACAGGATCCAGAAGCGCAGGCTTAGTGACCATGGCTCATGGACCCAGCCACTCTGCAGCATGTGGGATCTTCCCAGACCGGGGCATGAACCCGTGTCCCCTGCATTGGCAGGCGGACTCTCAACCACTGCGCCACCAGGAAAGACCATAAAATAAATTTAAAAAAAAAGAAAAAGGAAAAGAAGAAAAGTTTCAGAGGATACAGCAGCATCCTACTCAGTTACAATGTAAATAGGTAAAATGTTCTGGAAAAAGTATGATCCCTTGATTAAAGTGTGATCATCATAACATTGATTGATGATACATGGCACTTACTATATGCCAGGCTTTGTTCTAAGAACTTTATATATATTTATACAATTTACCTTTACAACAACCCAGTGATAGAGTTATGATCATTTCTCCCATTATACACGTGTAGAAACTGAGCCACAGAGAGGTTAGGATACTTACCCAATGTCACAAAGCTAATAAAATGGGTAACTGGATTTTGCCTGTTCATCAAAACCCTCCACAGTTCCTGTAAGTCCCAGGCCTCACAGGGTGATACGTGAGAAACGCACAGAATCACTGGAGTTCCCAGGGGCCCCGTTTGACAACCTTCATCTACAGGCTGGGATAGAGACTGTGAGTGAGACCCATGAAGGACTGACTGTATGGTCTGGCCAGGTCAGTCTTCTCGTGCTTGTATATCCATGCATTTGGTATATGTTGTTTCTTTTTTCTCTTCTTTTTTTTTGGAATGGCCATCTCATCCTCATTTGCCTGGCAAACTGCTGGCATTCTTCATGTGTCTCATTATTACAAGTCTTTGCTATAAAACCCACAAAGTGCATTTGTCCCTCAATAAATTGTGCACACTGATTAGTATGGTTTTCACATTGATTTACTATTTTTTTTTTATGAATTCTAACTCTCCTAATAAACCATGAGCCCTTTGAGGATAAAGACTGTGTCTTTGTTTCCTCTGCATCCCCAGAGCCAAGCATCATGGCAGAAGACCTCAGAGACTCAGAGCAAATGCTCACTGATGTGTAGTGAACCTACCTATCAAAGGTCACCAACCTGGAGAAGAGAAAATATAGAATTATAACCTGCTCTACTATATTATAGGATAGTCATAATCCCCTAAAATGACTCTGCTTCTCTCTATATATTTCACTTTAGGTATTCAACAAACCATTAAAATCTATTATCTTTCCTCATCACTGTAATGTCTCTATGGCAAATCCAGAAACAAACCCAACATTCAAAATTCCCCTCAGCTGGAGTATTGAAACCACAACTCAGCTCCTTGGTTACAGGTACCCGTGAGTATGGTTTTATCTGCAGAGTGCCCAGTTCTCATTGGCTTAAGCCATAAAGAAGTTATTATCTGTTATAACAAGAAGTTAAGAGGACATAGAGTTTCAGGGTTTTCTCATGGGTCAAGATGACTGAAGCAATTTCTAGTCCTCCTGCATAGAAACACAGCATCCAGCTAAAAAGGAGATGAGGATTGTCTTGAATATATCTGTTTTTCTTAAGGAGATGAAAAATAAGAAACAATTCTGGACCTAGGTAATGGGAGACTGTATTCAAAAATATAGCACTAAGTGGAGGGGGATATTGCCATAGGGGAAGCACTTACACCATGAGATGTGCAAGCACCATGAAGGTCAGCCAGAAAAGGGTTTTTCTTGTATAGGCAGAGGTAAACAAGGTGGAAAGAGATGAAGAATTGGGTGCGGGGAGGTGGGATGAGCTAGAATGGTGTGAGAGGACCATAGATCAGAGAATGTTTCACCCAAGGCTCACCTGTTCTCAAGAAAGGCTGTTAAAGTGGGGTCATGTGTGGGCTCAGCCCCACATTTCAGGACCTGGTGGCAGGAGAGAAGCTCAGGTAAATTGTGGCCAAGTCAAGGACATAAGTCCTTTGCCCAGATTGATCAGTGGATTGAAGCAGTTCAGCCACTGACTTAGGAGGCAAAGAATGGGAATATGGGGAACCTGTGTCTGGTCTTGTCATGGGTAGACAAGGGAGCATCCTGAGTCATCTAAATCGTACGGGGAAAGGTGGATCTTTGCAGTGAGCTGTTTCCCAGAATATAAAAATGGGGCATTTCTTTAACCATCACTGTTTTCCAGAATCACAAGGCCAAGTTAAGTTCAACATTGACAGAGAGAAGCCTTTTACCCAGAAGCTCAATATGTTGACTACCCCTCCTCAAGATTCCCTGGGTAGCACTGAGTGGCAGGCCAGGCTGTAGCTACAAGGAATCCTGCCAAAGAACATGGAGCATTTTCAGTGGTTCCAATGGAACAGGGGTCCTGCCGGAGAAGAGGAACAGGGAGGGAGCGATACATACACCTTCCACCTCTAGGGACTGAGGGACAACAGCTAAAGTAAGGGTCATTACTACACAGCTGTCTTGCTCACTGCACATCTATAGCACTTAGCATAGAGCCACAAAGTGTACCTAATCAATATTTAAGTATGATTACATACAGATAAGGGTACATGCCAGGAAATAACTAAAAACCTGAGATTCATTCATTCATGTGATTCATTAAAGGTAACCAGTTGATTATTTTAATATATCTGTCACTGAATTCTCAATATTTACACTCTCTTCCAGAGTCTGGAAGTGTTGCATGATGATTATACATGAAAATCAATCATCTTTCAATTCTGTAACTCAGGCTAGGTTTAAATGACAAGAATGTTTTAAAAATTTTAGTACCCCCTAAGAGCCAACAAGAATTTCTATCAAACTGTGGTTGTCGCTATTGTTGCTGGTGTTTCAGTGAATGAGGGTGAGTGATCTTGTCTTTCTACGTATGGGCACAGGAGGTCCTTAAATGACAGCGAATTGAAGAGAAGGAAGCTTGGACCTGAGCTGACTTCAGGAGAAGTAGTGAGAAAAGCTGGGTCTCTCCATAGCGATACTGTGATTCCTGATAAAGGTGGCCTCTCCATTCACGCTTGTAACACCATTAACTGGGGAAATGGGGACCAACCCAGGTGTCCACATGCAGGGAGATGTGCAAAACTAACCACATAAGGCCTGTAACACAATGTTACTTATGTAACTAAACATGCATGTAACGTTACACACTTCCCAAGAGAATACACAAGCTTGTTAGAATGTTTTCCTATGAGGAGGAAATGGAGGATAAAGGAAATAACCAAGCAGAGGCCTTGCATGGACCAAGTGTGCCATGGGCCAGAAATACAATCACCATCTACTCCTGATCAAAACAATTCCTCTTCTCTGTATGAAGACAAGTATTAAGTCAATGAAATTTATGAGGAAGAAAGTTAAAGGTCCAGGAGAAAATTTCTACCACATTTTAAAGAGGGCCATCAGCAGTAATGCAACTTTCTTTCTAAATAATTTCCATCACTTCCCAGTGTGCCTAGAATAAAAGACAAAAGCACTTACCTGGAATTTAAAGGCTTTCTTTCGGTTGACCCCAGGCTACCTTTCTGGCCATGCCTGTCAATTTCTTTACCTGTTTCTCCTGTGTGTGGGCCAAATAGAACTGTTACCTCGCATTCATTATTTGAGGACATATTATGAATTGGGCAAAAGACGGTCATCTCCGCCCACATGGGGCTGATATTCTAGTGATGGTAGATAGACAATAAACAACAAACTTTATAAATAAGTAAAAATATGGTGCTCTAGAAGGTTCTATGTGTGCCAGACAAAAAAGAAAGATCAGGAGCAGACCTGGGGTATCAGGACTGGCAGGGACAGATGATGGAATTAAATAGTGTCCCCTCATTGAGAAGATGCAATTAGAATAAAAGTTTCAGAGGTAAGAGAATCACCAAACAGGTTTTGAGGGAAGAAATTTCCAGGTTGAGGAAAGATGCAAGAATAAGGTTGATGCATACATGATGTGTATGAGGTACAGCAAGGCCAGTGGGAATGAGCAGAGCGAGGCAAAGAGAGAGGATGGAAGGAAGTAGAAAGGTTAGCCAGACCAAGAGGGAGATTGTGGACTTGGCTTCTACTCCGAGTAAACGGAGAGCCAGAGGAGGAGGTGGTATGTGAAGTACAGGAGATGACTTGCGTTTTATTTTATTTAATTTTTTGGCCACACCACACAGCGTGCAGGATCTTAGTTCCCAGACCAGGGATGGAACCCATGCACCATGCAGTGGAAGCACAGAGTCTTAATCACTGGACCACCAGGGAAGTCCCATTTGAGTTTTAAAAGCCCAATCCAGTTTCCCTCTGGAGAATAGACTGTAGAAGAGGCAAGGCTAGGATCAGATTTGTTAAAAGGCTACTGCAGCAATCTGAAAATCAGTGGTGCCTGGGTGGTTTGGAATGGCCAATATCTGAAAGTATTTTGAGGTAAAGACAACTGGATTTCCTGATAGGCTGGACATGGGCTGTAAGAAAAAGAAGAAGTCAAGGGTGACTCTAAGGTTTATAGGCTGAGAATTAGAACATGCATCTGCTGAGTTAGGAGAGGCTGCAGGAGGAGTAGTTTTGGACATTTTCAGTCTTTGACGACCATAAGATAGCCATATAACGGAGTTCTTTGTCCCCAGGGCTCATATTCTATCTACCCAATTCCCTGTCTTCCACCTTTTTTTTTTCTTTTTTCCAATCATTTATTTATCAAAGCCCAGCTCCAAAATTATTTCTTCTGGAAGCCATCTTTTATACCCACCACTTCTATAGGAAAACAAAACAAAACAAAACACCTGTTCATTTAAACCAGAGTCATTTTCATTAATTCATCCATTTATTCTCATCCAATTCACATCCATTCAACTATGATCAAGCAACAATCACTTTTTTAAAAAGCTGCAGATATAGTGGGAAAGAAGACCAGGAAGATCACTGTCTTTGCGAAACTTTCATTTTAGTTGGAAGAAAGAGAAAAAAATCAAGAAATAATTGGAAAGGGAATTTCAGATAGAGACAAGTGCTATAAAAAGATCATGACATCGTGAAACAGAGTGCCCAGGAATGAAGAGACACCACAACAGTATAGTCAGAAAAAGGCTTTCTGAGGGAACGAGGGTGGAGGTGACCCAGGGAAGTTAAGAAGGTGTCAGACACACAAGGATGGGGACCTTGAGGTATGTAGAGCAGTCCAAATGCAGTGAAAAGCAAATGCAGAATCAAAGAAGTATGGAAGGGTTTGCTATGTGTACAGAACAGCATGCAGGACAATGAGTGAAGCAGAAGTTCAGTCCACCAGGACCAGGAGCATGCTTAGAGAACTGCCCTGGTACCAGATTGCCCAGTGCCTCATTAAGTCCGTGGGGGAGGCTGGATTTATTCCTGAAGATGAAGGAAAGCCATCTCCTCTTCTCCAGTCGAAGCTTCTTGAAGACAAGGCACTTGGATGATTCTGAATAGAGAAGAGTACTTCATTTCTCATGTCGAGGAGATGTTATCATTAATAATAATAAATACCACTCATTATATATTCTGGATTATCACCTTTCATCATCACCTTTCATGTACCCTAGCGATACCATTCCCAAATCTTCACAAAATTCTAAAAGTCTCTATCATGTTATAGATTCATGAAAATGAGACTCAGGTACGTGACTCACTGAGCTTCTGATGAGAGCAGAACTCCAGTTTGGAGCAGCCCCACACTGAAGTGAACCAGTGAAAAATAACAGGGTCATTCCTGAATCCAGGTCGGCTCCCCCATAGACAAGCACTGCTTCCCTTGTACCTGGCTAATGTCTCTATGTGCAGTTCTCAGTGTAATTAAGCATAAAATGAATACTTATGTTGTGCAAGATAATGTTATTTTCTAAAAAGAATAATGAATATATGGAATAACTTTTAGAACAAAGAGAATCTACTGGGGCATGTGAAATTAAAATGTTGCTGGAAGGTCAAAATTAATTTTGGAAACATTGGTGAAACAGAGAGTTTCACAAAGAGAAAATTGAGAAAACAAAAACTGCATGAGCTCAATGAATAAAAAGAGTAAAACATCTATCCAGAAGTCTTTTGCCTTTGCCGGAATTCATTAACTTTTATTTTGGCTTCAACTCTTTGAAAAAGTTCTGCCTAAAGGAATTCCATAATTTGGATTTAATGTGACATGTAGAAGCAAAGTGAGGGTTGGAGGGGCTCAGAGGCTGAGCAGATGCTGGGAAGAGTCCAAGAGCACCCAGTGATGTCCAGGATCAATGGGGTGCCAGGGGCAGAGCAGGGAGGAGGGGCTTTTTGATGTTGGACAGTGTGATAATGACTGCACCTGAGCCAGAGTCTATTTTTCTTATAAAGGCAGATGCCCTCAAAGAACATGGCACCCAGAAACTCTAATACTTATCTTGTCTGTCTCTGTCCTCTGGAGACTGACAAAGTCTGAACACTACGAGTCTGCTCAATTGCAGAATCAGGATTCAGCATTTTCAGGACTTCAAGGATTGTTTCACCTCTCCTCACCACCAGTTGAAAAGAGTCAACAGTTTTTTTCATAGACAAACGCATGACCTATCAACTAATCAAAAAGGAGGAAAGGAAGCAAAGTCCCTATAACTTCCACCATGCAAGCATATTTTGTATTTTGTAACACATTACATTTCTTTTACTGTTTCCTTACATGGGTATCATTCATTGATCTATTATATACACACTCTTGTTGCTTCTCTATTTTTCTAATTTGCGGGAATTCTCCTTACCTACACGATGGCAGGATTGTATAGTATAACATATTCGTTAAAATTATCTTCTTGAAACCAGGTTGCTTAAAGTTGAAGTGTGGCGCCACTATCTCCTAGCAATATTACCTGGACAAAAAGAAATCATAATAGTTCCCCGACAGTGAGTGAGTAATGAATAACCACTCTCACAATAATAATCATTATTGTTGTGATTATTTACAAAATAGCATCACATAAATTCTCTTATGTTTAAGGGTTCTGATACAAGAAAAGGCATGTTCTTAGTGAAGCTTTACAAAAAGTCGTTGTCAGAATTTGAATGCAACAGTATTTTTTCCCCTTATGATGGGGAACATGCTGCCTGTCATAACATTTTTGTGCATGCCCAGCCCAGAGCTTCTCACTGAAGTTGGGTCTGGCTATAGCTTCTAGAATGTATGTCATGCACCAAATGTGCCATAAGTGCTGTAGAGTTAATACCCCTGAGAAGAGACCTCCACCAGTGACAGAGCTGGAGGGCAGAGATGGACAGCAGCTGACTGGTCCCTTGGATGGAACAACTCTGAAGCATACTTTGTGTATCTCTAAGAAGTCTCCAGTAGGACTGAGACCCAGTTTCCCATAGTGACAAATTGTTTACCAACCATTATTTTTAGTGGCTTCCTTACTGTCTACCTCAGTTCTTGGCACCTCTTACTGTGCTGTTATCATTTCTCAAACAAAGAACTGGGACAAATCCTTATCTCAGGGTCTGTTTCTGGGAACAGGCAATCTAAGATACATATTATCAAAGGTTAACTTTTCTTCTATTTTTTTTCACACACACACACTGTATTTTATTTTAACAAGAGATACATAAACTGACACCAAGCATTGTAAATGGATGACTACAACAAAAGCAACAATGATTGCAATTACCAAACATGAAACACACTCACACTATGTCATAATATTGACATTCAGTCCAGTATTTTCTTCTACTTTATTACACTCTTTTGAAATACAAATTATAATGACCATGCGGTATTCAATTGAGGGGAATATCATAATTTCTTTTACTAATATCCCACTGTTGAGCATTACATTGTTTCCCAATTCCAATGTCAAAAACACTGCTAGATTAAATAAATAAATATATCTGTGTAAAAAGGTTTAAAAAGTCAAGTGCAGTTTCCAAAGTTATTCTCAATAATAAGGAATTCCTGGGTCAAAAAATACAAGCTCTTAAATATTTCTTGAGTATATATTTTGAAACTGATTTCCAATAAGGATTCACTATTGTCTTTAGCAAGGTAGAATGCTCAAAATCTTCAAAATTTTGTTCTCATAGAGTGCTTGTCTTACCTAAACTGTGTTCATTTCAAAGAATAAATTCATTTCCAATTATCAATTTTAATGTCAGAGAGAGAAAAGCATGGTGCTCAAGAACCTCACTTTGGAGCCAATTAGTTACATCCCAACGTTGCTTCTTAGTTTAGTTCACCACCCACTTAAAATAACATGTGACCCTTCCTGCAAAGGCTTACTGAAAAGTTATCAGCCACATTCTTCCAGAAATTACCACTCTCTCTTCTTCACAATGTCCATGCTTCTGGGAAGCATTTATAACACACAGCCTAGTAGATGGAATTATAATCATTCCTATTCGTATACTGCAGTTTACTTGTATACTCAACACCTAAAACAGCAGACCTTGAAAATATATTTCAGAAAATGAGAATATCCAGACCAATCTTGGTCAGGATAAAGATAATTATAGTGGTATCCCTAAAAACACACAAAAAATATGGATCATTTAAAATGTACCAAATATTTTACATGACAGTTATTCAGTCATGATAACGATCCTACAAGTTAGGCATTGCCAGCTCCCTTTATAGATAGTTAAATAGGAGGTTAAATAGTGTCCCACCCAAAATACACGTCCACTCAGAACCTAAGAATATGACCTTATTTGGAAATAAGGTCTTTGCAGAAGCAATTAGCTAAGTACCTTGAGATGAAACCACTTTAGATTTAGGGTGGCCCTTGAAACCGATGAAGGGTGTCCTTATACACAGTGGAGCAGACACAGAGACACAGGGGAGAAGGTCACATGAAGAAGGCAGAGAGTAGAGCATCCACGAGCCAAGGAGTGGCAGGAGCTACCAGAAGCTGGAAGGGACCAGAAGGAGTTCTTTTCTGGAGCTTTCTGAGGAAGTGTGGTCCTGCCCACATCTCAGTTTTAAACTCCTAGCCTCTAAAACTGAGAATAAATTACTGTTATTTTAAGGCTTCGAGTTTGTGGCAATTTTTTATAGCAATCCTAGGAATGAATACAATGTGTGAGGAAAATGATGCTCTGAGCATGTCAATTCCCTCCTCTGAGCTTCAGTTTTCATGCTGGTATGTGAAGGAGCTTGGGTTTTCCTGGGTTTCCAGGAAAAATACCACATCTTGTGCAAAGTTTCCCAAGTTACTAGAGACGGACAGCAGGAGTTCTACAGCACATGCAGGGAATGGGATAGACATCAACTAAATGATGAGTTTAAGACACAATCCAAATTAGCCTGATTTTAACGTCTCCTTCATTTCAGAAACAGTTTATGTTAAATATTCCTATCCCCACCTCCTTTTACAGTTTCACAGTTATGATGAATGATACAGTCATTTGGCCTTGTGACTCTTGTTTTCATGATTTAATAAAAGTACGCCCACATTTATCAGTCAATCAATCATCTCTCTCTGTGTTTGGATCCCACTTTATAACAACAGTATGTGCTCTGATGACATTAATACCTCCAGACTCTCTCTGTCAGAAATATCAAATAAGCAGGACCTGTTTTCTACAGCCTTAGTCACACTAAAAGGGCACTCCTTTTCTCATCATTGAGGAAGATATGGCTAAACATGTAAAGGATTATTCATTTAAAAGCACTTGAAGTTTCCCTAGAATGATTTCTTTCATTTTAGGCAATAGAATGACTACCTTGTTTTTTGGGACAGTAGAAAGAAATTTGAGGTGGGACCTATCCATTTGCCATCATGAAGGAAAGATTTGATTTGGTACAATGTGAGTTTTCAAGATGTCACTTTCTACAGACTTGTCGTGATACATTTTCATTATCCAAATATGGTATTTTTTTGTGTGTGTGTGTGATCACAGACTCTGTGTTTCAATTTCCCAGAATTGTCCAGAGGTTACTAAATTACCTTATTCTATTACTTTACCTCTCTTGCTTCTTCCAATAGAATATGAAGTAGTTAGGAAGGAAAGTCAATGAGATGCTCTGGGTTTCCATATGTAAATCCTCTCACCTGACTCAAGATTAAAGGACATTTGAAGGTGAAAAGGGAAGCAAATTTGAACACAATGAGGAAAACACTAATACATCGTGTGCTACTCAAGTAACATTATTATTTTAAGGCTAGTTCATCATTTCCTTGTTACCCAGAAGCTAGAAAGAACTCATTTAAAATATAGGATCTACTAGTAAATATGAGATTTTGGATAAGTCAATAGGCTTTCAGGGCCTCCAACTCCATGAAGTTGTAAGTTTTACTTGCAAAGTTATATCTAAGAATGTCTAGCACCATAAATAAATAAATATTTTGGGAACTCAATAAAAATAATAACTCGCAATCGCATAGGGCCACAAGTCTTGAGTTCTATGAAATCCAATAATAATGAAAGAATAGAGTTGGGTTTCAGTTTCTACTATTAGAAAATCTCAGGCACCAAAATAGGCCATTTGGGGTGAGGGCTCTGTAGCGTATCCAGTTGGCTAAGATGGAGCATAATTACTAGGGAGGATTAATTACTAGCTAGACCACCATTGTCTCCCTCCAGGCCCATCAGAATAATCTGCTAGTTGGCCTCTCACTTTTCACATAAGCAGTATTTCAAGACTGTCTCCAACAAAAAAAATGCTATTAATTGCTACACAGCCTTCAGTCATAATCTTTGTGTAAGAAATGAATTTCCAAACTACTGACAATGGTCTTCTGGATTTTTCAAGTTCTGGTCCTTACACACCCTCCATGCCCAGCTTGGGTCCTTCCTCATCTTGTTCACCACAATCCAGGCTTACAGATTTTCTTTCAGTTCTGGAAAAGTTCATACCTTCCTGCACCAGACTTTGACATAATGTTCCTTTGATCTAACTTGAATACTGTTTTCCTCAACTCTTGACTAAGTCCTATTCATCATTAAACTGTGAAATGAATAATTCCTGCTTTTGGAAAGACCCACACTATCTAGAGTATCTGTCCTATCTCTTTATGTCTTCCACAAAGACCTAGAACCTAACCCAAGAACCTCACTTTTCCTCACCTTGAGGATCCATGAGCTTTCCTCACAGGCCCTTCAGGTTTACACAAATGAACCTCAATTATTATCTAAGTAATTACCTGTTTTTTTCCTGTTAGCATCTTTTTTTTTTTTTTTTTTGCGGTATGCAGGCCCCTCACCACTGTGGCCTCTCCTGTTGTGGAGTAACAGGCTCTGGACGCGCAGGCTCAGCGGCCATGGCTCACGGGCCCAGCCGCTCCGTGGCATGTGGGATCCTCCCGGACTGGGGCACGAACCCGTGTCCCCTGCATCGGCAGGCGGACTCTCAACCACTGCGCCACCAGGGAAGCCCTGTTAGCATCTTTTATAATTAGTGTGGTCACTTGTTTTTTCTTAATTCTTTTTAATGCTAGACAATGTAAGCGTAGTGAAGAAGGAACTGCTCTCTCTCTTACTCACTATTGCATCTCCCAAGCCTAGCATAGATTTGGCCTGTACATTTGTTACTTAAAGGAATGGATGGGATGGTCAAAGAAGAAGCCTCTTGGAGTGGGTTGAGTAGGAAGTGGATAGTGCGAAGGTAAATCACTCTTGAGACTCCTTCTGTGAATCTGAGCCAGACAATTATAGAGGTAGCCAAACAGAAATGAAGAAAGGAGAGAATTCTTTATTTTTAATTTTAAATATAGTATGCACTAGCACACTTCTATGTGCTAATGGAAATGATTCAACAGAAATATGGATGCTTATGGTTCAGGAGAAATAGGGTAACCAAATAGAGCCAAGAAGGATGGAGCACTGGCCCTAGATGTGCAGGAACTGACCTTCTATAGGAGAAGGGACAACTCCTTCTTTGTATTCAGATTAAGAAAGTAAAGCTGAGTAGAGGGAGACTACCAGTTGGTAATAGGGAAATGATGTAGTTTGTCTTTGTCAATTTCTTTTTCTCGCAGTGTCGTGTGAGCAACTTCATAGTTGAGAGGGGAGGTAGAAGGAATGGTTTGGTAATCTTATGGAGATAGATATTATACAAAATTTATTCCCAGGAGTGAAAAATGATCTCTCTAGAAAAACGCAGAGGGTGTCATGATAATATTGAGTGTCCATTTTGATTTTACTACAGCTTTGGAGTGAAGCTACTGAGAATGGCTGTGTGACTTTCCCCAGCAGCACAGCAACCAGCCGAAGGTTTTACCCTGCACTTGAACCGCGGCAAGGATTCTATTGCTTATCATCAGATATACCGTTAATTCAATGATTGCAGTGAATTAAGCTTGTAAGTATTTTAATGTACTGAGTCTAAGTAAACTGAAGGTCTTCTCGGGTCTTTACTAGACCTGAGTCGAGTGGTAAAATACCACAAGAGAGATAAAATACTTTAAATATTTTAATATGAGTTGGTCACTATTATTATGCCCGTTTTACTGATGTGTAAACTAAAGTTTAGAGTGTTAAGTGACTCACCCAAGCTCATACAGTGTAGACGTGGGATAATCAAGATTGCAGAAGCACATATAAAAGTGAGAAACACAAAGGTTAAACTCAGGGGAAAAGAAAGCAGAGGAGTCAACTGAAAGACCAAGGCTCTAAGTCAGAAGGGAGGTGCATGTCCCCAAAGCACTCCAGCAAAGAGAGGCTTCAAGGGCACTTGGTAGGTTCCTTCCCAGCCCATCTTACACCCAATGCTCAGAGCCCAGAGAGTTCTTGACAACGTGGTATGTTTTTATTTTTATATTTATACAGATGGAAAATGAGCCACTTAGAACTGAGCTTGTTCGCTCTCCATGGTGGCACCTGCCTCTCCTGGTCAGCCTCTCACTGTCAAGCACCATCTCTTCTGACAACGTTCTGTCCTTGATGATCTGCTGCCTTCGTGTTCTCTTTATTTAAACTAGGAATAAACCAACGTCCTTCACTTTTATGTAACTGATAAAAAAAGGAACTAAGTGCTTCTTGGAAATGGGAGCAAAGTGTACAGGTTGAGAGTGACATATTTACATCACGTCAGAAATGAAAAAGGGCTGCTTTCTCCCCTTCAAATACATCTATTCTCATAAACACATTCTAAAGAGTGTATTGTTTATAAAAACTATACCTTTCTCTCATTTTTTGTTGTTGTTAATAGGCTCGATGTCAGCAGTGACTGTTAGAAGAAAAACACATGATTTTCCTTGCATGAAGACAATTCAAACCTCATTTTACCTTAATATGGTGAAAGCTGTGTTAAGTGGACATTTAAAGCTATTAACAATAAACATCAATTTGATCTTTGAGATATTTGAGAATATTGCCTTGGGTCCACAAGTGATCATATATTGGGAGGTAACTGTTGAATGTGCACATTGCCAAGGAAGAGGATAAACTCTCATACGGGTTTCCAGCAGGACTGATGCCTCAGTGAGGGTCTGAAGACCAGTGCTGGAAACATTGGGTACTTGCTAGAGATGAAAATAGTCAGGCAGGGCTTCCCTGGTGGCGCGGTGGTTGAGAGTCCGCCTGCCGATGCAGGGGATGCGGGTTCGTGCCCTGGTCTGGGAGGATCCCACGTGCCGCGGAGCGGCTGGGCCCGTGAGCCATGGCTGCTGAGCCTGCGCGTCCGGAGCCTGTGCCCCGCAACGGGAGAGGCCACAACAGTGAGAGGCCCGCGTGACGCAAAAAAAAAAAAAAAAAAAAAAATAGGCATTGTAATTACAATACAACTGATGAAATTATCATTTCAACTAGTATGCAATGAAGTTTGCCATGTTTCTTACACTGGACTAAAGCCATTTAACTGCTTTTCTAATTTAATCTTTACAACAAACCTCTCTAAGCGCTAAGTTTCATGGATGAGAAGAGCAAGGCTCTGAGATGCCAGATGAATCTTGATCACAAAGATGGCAAGTGGCTGACCTATGATTCCAGTCTAGGATTTCTGCCCTCATGGACTTCATTACTGTTCTATACAGAATGTCTCAGGGAATTGTGAGGACCCAAACCAGGATGCTAAAGTATTTCATGAAATCTGAGGAGCAAATTTAGGAGTGAAATGAGACAAAATTAAGGCTAAGAACCAAGTAAATATGGTAAAGAAAAAGGCTTAGAGCTAAGTTCATGCCTGAAAATCGTTCTTAAAATTCTGTAGTTAAAAATTTTGTAGATAAAAATTGCAATAACCAAATCTGTCTGTTGTAACCATTTTGGAACTCTGGAGTTTATTGAAGGCTTGCAACTTCCAGATGAAGACTTAGACAGTAAATTGTGGTTTATTTCTGACAATTTTAGCTCTTAGTATACTAGCAGCAACCCATCTGACATACCAGCCTGTGTCAGGCAGCCATGCATATATTCCTGAAGCAGAAGCCAGGGTGGGCAAAAAGGATGTTATCCTCCAAATATCGGGCAACTGTGTTCTGACTGCTGATTGCTGCTTCTGATCACAGAGGTGCAGACAAGAAGTGGGCAGCCATTGTTTCTGCACCAACCCCCAATGTTGCAAGACCCTCTTCCTCAGATTGAAGTCACTTCCAAGGAACTTAAAGGGCTGGCACCCTTTTTACTGCCCTTCTTTTTTCTCTTTTTTCCCCTTTTTCAGAAAAAGACATTAAAAACTAAGACATTTAAAAAAAACTGCTTGTATGGGGAAATGTAGAAAATGACACTGTGTACTCAGGAAAAGGTCTAATAAAGACCTGAGAAGACCTTAAGTTTATTCCTCAGGCTGATAGTCAGCAAGAGATAGCCTAAAATAATAATAATAATAAATAAGCAAAGACAATAACAAAAAACAGCAAACCCCAGGGAAGGGGAAAATCTGATTTCCAGAGTTACCACATGATTAAATTCAAATGTCCAACTTTCAACAACAGCAAAAATCACAAAGCATACAAAGAAATAGGAAAGTACAGCCCATTTAAAGAAGAAAATAAATCCACAGAAACTGTCCCTGAAAAAGACCTGATGGGACATATACTAGACAAAGATGAAAACAACTTCTTAAAAATGCTCAAAGAACTAAAGGAAGATATGAATAAACTCAAGAAAATCATGTATGAACAAGATGAAAATGTCAATGAAGACATAAATAACCTAAAAAGAAACCAAAAATAAATTCTGGAACTGAAAAGTACAATAACTAAAATGACAAGTTTACTAGAGGAATTCAAAGGCAGATTTGAGCAGACAAGAGAAAGAATTCGTAAACTTGAAAGCTTAATGGAAATGATCAAGTGTGAGGAACAGAAAGCAAAAAGATTGAGAAAATTGAAAAGAGCATAAGAGGACATTTGGGACACAATCAAATGGACCCAATATGCACATTGTGGGAGTCCAAAACTAAAGGAAAAAAAGGCAGAGAGAATATTTTTAAAAACCATAGCTGAGCACTTCCCAAATGTGATGAAATACATGATTATAAAACTCCAAAATGCTCAACAAACTCCAAGTAGAATGAATTCAGAGACCACACCAAGACACATCATAATCAAACTTTCAAAAGTCAAAGACAAATAAAGGATCTTAAAAGCAACAAAAAAGTGAATCCAAACACAAGGAATGTCCCAAAGAAAACTAACAGATTTCTCATCAAAAATGTTGGAGGCCAGAAGGCAGTGGACCAAGGTTTTCAAAGTGCTAAAAATCAGAAAAGAAGCTGTCAAGAAGAATTCTATATCTGGCATAACTATCTTTCAAAAGTGAGGTGTAATTAGGATATTCCCAGGTAAGAAAAAAATGAAATTATAATTTCATCAAAAAGAATAAAATACTTACGAATTAACTTAACCAAGAAGGGAAAAGACTTGCACAATAAAAAATTTTTAAAATTGCTGAAGGAAATGAAAGAAGTCATAAGTAAGGAAGTACATGCCATGTTCACGGATTAGAAGACTTAATATTGTTGAAAGGTCCATACTATCCAAAGCAATCTATAGATTCAATGCCACCCCTATCAAAATCCCAATGATATTGTTTGCAGAAATAGAAAGGCCCATCCTAAAATTCATATGATATCTCAAGGGACCTCAAATAGCCAAAGCAATTTTGAGAAATAACAAACCTGCCGGACTCACTTTCTGATTTCAAGCCTTACTATAAAGCTACAGTAATCAAAACAGTGTGATACAAGCAAAAAAAAAAACAAAACAAAACAAAAAAAAGGACATATAGGCAAATGAAACAGAATAGAGGGCTCAGAAATAAATCCTCACAAATACGGCCAAATGATTTTTCACAAGATTAACAAGACCAGTCAATGGAGAAAGACCATTCAATGAGAATAAGACAGTCTTTTCAACAAATTATTCTGGGACAACTGATAACCACATGCAAAATAATGAAGTTGGACACTTTAC
Organism: Globicephala melas; assembly: GCF_963455315.2. NCBI lineage: Eukaryota > Metazoa > Chordata > Mammalia > Artiodactyla > Delphinidae > Globicephala > Globicephala melas. The sequence continues at coordinate 104,607,483 of NC_083320.1, read as the reverse complement.
TAATACCATATGCAAAAATTAATTCAAAATGGATGAAAGACCTACATGTAAGACCTAAAACCATAAAACTCTGAGAAGAAAACATAGGACAAAAACTTCATGACATTGGATTTGGCAATGATTTCTTGGATATGACTCCAAAGGCATATGTAACACAATAAAAAATGGACGCATTGGACTTCATGAAAATTAAAAGATATGTGTATCAACAACACTATGGATAGAATAAAAAGGTAACCCACATAATGGAAGAAAATATTTGAAAATTATATACCTGGAATATATATCCAGAATATATAGAGAATTCCTAAATCTCAACAACAAAAATACAGACAAGCTGATTAAAAAATGGGCAAAGAACTTGAGTTGATATTTCTCCACAGAAGACATCAAATATCCAATACACACATGAAAAGATGCTCAGTATCACTATTCATTAGCAAAATGCAAATGAAAGCTACATAAGATACAAGCTCACACCCATTAGGAAGGCTACTATTCAAAAAAGAGAAAAGAAGTGTTGGAGAGAACTTGGAGAAATTAGGACCCTTGTGCACTGTTAGTGGAAATGTAAAATGGTTCAGCCATTATGGAAAACAGTATGATAATTCCTCAAAAAAAAAAAATAGAATTAGTATATGATCCAGCAGTTTTACTTCTGGCATATACCCAAAGTAATTGAAAGCAAGATCTTAAAAAGATATTTGTACACCATGTTCATTAACAGCATTATTCACAATAGCTAAAATGTGGAGGCAACCCAAGTGCCCATGGACAGATGAATGGATAAACAAAATGTGGTGTAAACACACAATGGAATATATTCAGCTTTAAAAAGAAAGGAAATTCTGCAGTATGTTTCAGCATGCATAAAACTTGAGGATATTATTCTAAGTAAAATAAGCCAATCACAAAAACACAAATATTGTATGATTCCTTGTACATGAGGTACTTCCAGTAGTCAAAATTATAGAGACAGAAAATAGAATGGTGGTTGTCAAGGTCGGGACAAGGGGGAACAGGAAGTTACCATTTAATGGGTATAGAGTTTCAGTTTTGCAGGGTGAAAAGATTTGTGAAGATGGATCTTGGTAATGGTTTCACAACATTATGAATGCATTTAATGCCACTGAACTATAATAATGTTTAAAGCTGTAAATTTTATGTTATCTGTGCTTTACTACAACAAAGAAAAACATTGAAAAAAAATTCTGTCGTGCTCAACTCTCATTTTTATTTGCTCTTAGTATTGTGTATGGATGAACAGGCTTAGTAGAGCCCAGGATCAGGGTCAGTTGGACACCTGCTAATAGGCCAGCCATCTGGGCATCTGCTGGATGCATTGATCTATAAGGGGTGCTAAAATGTCAGTGAAATAAATAGAAAATATGGTGCCAGTTAACATGGGTTTCTGCACATAATTCAAACAAATAGCAAATTATAAATTGCTTTATCTTGCATTGAGCAGACATAATAAAGTTCTTGTTTTGAATACTGGCATAGAACAGGAAGAAATTATTCGTCATTTGTTATAACCTATTGCCTTCTGGAGAGGAAGAACACTAGCAACAAGATCACCTTTTCTTTAAACGAGGAAAACAAAATACAGTAGCTGAGGCAGAGTGAAATGGCTCTGGCAGAGAAACCTAGAAGACCGTGGGAAGAAGTGAAGAGAAAAGAGATGTCAGAAAAAGAGTCAAGAGCCAGGAAACCTAAGCACAGGAAAGAAAAAAGAGACAGCCACTGATGGATATTGCTACTTCAAAGCTCAGTGCTGGGCCACCTCTACCTCACTTACAGAATCTTCAGTAAATCTTGCATTTCTCCTAATTTCCTAGACAAGTGCAGCTTTGTTTTGGGGGAGCCTGAAAATTTTGAAGGAGAACATCTTCTATGTGAGTAATAAACATAAGTAATGAGGTATTCAATTTAGGTTAATTGAAAATCTAGTTTCTCTCTGTTTTCAATGTAATGGAATGTTGGGTTGAAGCAGAGCAGAGATGATGTCCTTGTCAAGAGCATCCTAGTGTTCTGTTTGGCCTCAGTCTTAGTTTACTTACCAGAGACCTATTCAAAGACATCACTGTCCATCCTTTCCAGGTGCTAACTAAGAGATACCCATAATTGTGTTTAACTAAGTCAGGAAAGCATAGGCCGCGATTAAGACGGTACCCCCAGGGCAGTACAGCCTGATACTCCACCCTATAAAATTTGAGTTTTTCCATCTTACTGATGATTTTGTTGGTTCTGGGTTTTCCTGCAAAATAATTCATTAAACTGGGAATTGGACAGCACATATTGGAAGGTAGAGAGACTTCCCTGGTGGTCCAGGAGTTAAGATTCTGTACTCCCAATGCAGGGGTTCCAGGTTCAATCCCTGGTCATTGGGGAACCAAGATCCCTCATGCCACACAGTATGGCCCCAAAATAATATGTATGTGTAAATATATATATATATATATATATGAAGGTGGAGTCTAAAGAGAGATGTGACCAGGATTTGCAGAAAAATGGCAAAGCCCTGCTGAAATGCCTTGGTTGGTCTCCTCCAGAGTAACCCTATAGAAAACAAACCCTGGGGAACATGCAATATTCTGTTCTTCAAATGTATTTTTTCTCAGCACAAGGAAGAGGAAAACCAATAACTCTTTTTGAAACAGGAAACAACATCTTGAAGATATGGAGCTATTTTTAAAACCAAAAAATGATTGTAAAGGAGTGTCTATTGGAAATCTGTGTAGGAGAAATTTACAGTATTTAGGCCCCAATATGCCACCATCCAGAAACTATACATTATACAATGGTCATAAAGGAGAAAAACAGAAGACTACCTGTTTGGTGTGAACAATGCAGCTACTATTTCTGCTGATAATAATATTAACCACTGTAATAGAATTCAGAGTGAAATTTTCAAGTTGCCCCTGTAATTGACATTTAAGGCCTATAATCAAAAGAGGGTGATCAACAAAAGGGGTCAGATATAGACCCCTGAGGCTTACAAAGATGGGATGGAAATATTTCTGAACCAATCAACACTGGATAACTTGTCAACCCAGGGTATATAATGGATGACTGAACAAGGGCAGAGGAGAAAAGAAGAGAGTCATTTTTTTAAATTTTCTGGTTTTTAGGAAATAAAACACTCATGGTACAAGAGAAATTACTCTCCCCTTGCTCTTTGATCCTCCTCACCACCACACTCCCAAAGCCAAGAGATGGTGGGCAGTGGAGCTCTAAGAAAACAACCCTCAGAGGTTTAGTAAGTCTTCAGGAAAGAGAGATTGGCATTTCACTAATCATATGATGTTCACAGAATTGCAAATCTGCAGCACTGTCTTAGTGTAGTCTGAGAATACTGCATTGTGAGACAGTTCTTGAGGAGCTTGACATGTGTGCCTTTGGGAATGTAAACAGAGACATCTCTCTGGTTCTTTCCAGGCAAGCTAATATCTGAAAATAGGAGGTGTACAAGAGTAGCCCTAAGCAATGGGAACAAATATGCCATTCCCCATCCCAGATCCTTAAGAACCCCAGAAGACACAGAAGGAAAAGGACCCCCGTAACTCCAGTAGCTCTTTTTGAAGAGAGAATGTGGAGATGTGTATTGTTAATGGTGGCAGCCAATGAAGGGACATATATGCCCCTCTAAAAGTGGTCTTCAAACTAGAAACCTTCTGCACAGCAAAGAAGATCATCAACAAAGTGATAAGGTAACCTACTGAATGGGAGAAAGTATTCGCAAATTATACATCTGATAAGGGGCTAATATACAAAATATATAAAGAACTTATACAACTCAATAGAAAAAGAATCCAATTTTTTTGAATGGTCAGAAGATTTGAATAGATATTTTTTTCAAAGAAGACATAGAGATGGCCAACAGGTACATGAGAAGATACTCAACATCACTAATCATCAGGGAAATGCAAATGAAAACCACAATGAAATATCACCTCACACCTGTTAGAATAGCTATCTTCAAAAATACAAGAAATAACAAGTTTTAGGAAGAATATGAGGAAAAGGAACACTTGTACACTGTTGGTAGGAATGTAAATTGGTGCAGTCACTCTGGAAAATAGTATGGAGGTTCCTCAAAAAAATAAAAATAGAACTACCATACGACCCAGCAATTCCACTTCTGGGTATTTATCCAAAGAAAACAAGAACACTAACTCAACAAGATATATGCACTCCCATGTTGATTGCAGCATTACTTACAATAACTAAGATACAGAAAACAACCTAAGTGCCATCGACAGATGAATGAATACAGAGAATGTGATTTATATCTATCTGTATCTGTATCTAAATCTATATCTATTATCCAGCCATAAAAAATGAAATCTTGCCAGTTGCAACAAGGACAGACCTTGAGGCCATTATGCTAAGTGAAATAAATCAAACAGAGAAAGACACATATTGCATGCTCTCACTTACATGGGGAACCTAAAAACAAACAAAACACAAGCTCACAGATACAGCGAACAGACTGGTGGCTACCAGAAGCAAAGGGTGAGGGATGGGGGAAATGCATGGAGGGAGTCAAAAGGTTCAAATTTCCAGTTATAAAATAAATAAATCATGGGGATGTAATGCACAGCATGGTGACTATAGTTAATGATACTCTATTGCATATTTGAAAGGTGCCAAGAGAGTAGATCTTAAAAGTTTGCATCACAAGAAAAAAAATTCTGTAACTATGTGTGATGATAGATGTTCGTGAGACTTATTGTGGTGATCTTTTTGCAACCTATGTAAATATCAAATAATTACATTGCACAAGTAAAACTGATATAATGTTGTATGTTAATTATACCTCAAAACAATGGTCTTCAGTGAGACACAGGCTAGAGGAATCTGGATACCTCTCCAAGAAAATCAGACGCTTCATACACAGACTGCTATGTCTTCAGATGCCCCACACATCAGGGGAAGGCCAGGGGCAGTTCTGCATGGTTCTAGCACCCCCTTTTTTGCATATGGCCATAACTGTCTCATTACAGGTCTTCACACAACGTCCAGAACATGGATGGCTAGAAGTGAAAAAACAAGCCACGCTCAATCTTCATTCCAAGCCTTCTCACCCTCAGTTATAGTTAATGATGGAGACAGAAGTTTTAAATTTAATAGAGGATTGAATTTATAAACTGCCCTGGACTAAATATAATAATCATAAAGGGCCAGACAGTTATGAAATTTTACAATGTCATCCTCTGACCGGAAAATGAGCTTCTATCCAGCAAGTTGAACCCAGTGAATGGAGAAGAAAAATATTTTTTTTTTCTGAGAAACTCCATGGTCTAAATGTTTCACATATCCCGCAGACTCTAAGAAGTGACATTATTATATCCATTTTGCAAATAAAGAAATTGAGGATGAGAGCAACTTTCCCAAAGTGACACAGAGCATAACTTAGATTCAAACTTGGCATTGACACTGTCAAATGCTGTGCTCTCTTCTATACATAGCACTGTTTTCTCTGGTTTCTTTGACCAAAGTCACATCAATTTCTTTAACATAAAAAACATTAAGATAAAGTAATGTGTATATGTGTGTGTATATGTATATATATATATTCCAGCCAACTGGAAATGGTTTTAGGTTCAATCTGATATATTTGAAAAATATCTCCTCAATACACCTCACTTCCACCAGTCACCCAGATCAAACACTGACAAGGCAAGTTGTGTCAACACCCTTATTAAATGTTCCACATGTTATCACATTTACCCCATGCAGTAAGGATCTGTGACAATTTTCTATGTCAACTTGGCTAGTCTATGGTACCCAGTTGTTGGTCAAACACTAGTCTAAATGTGGCTTGTTAAGGTATTTGTGCACATGATTAACATTTACAAGTAGTTGACTTTAAGTAGGTATGAGTGGGTCTCATCCAATCAGTTGGAGGCCTCAAGAGCAAAGACTGAGTTTTCTCAAAGAAGTAATTCTGCCTCAGACTATAATATAGAAATCTGGTCTGAGTTTCCAGCCTGATGGCCTGCCCTACGAAATTCAGACTCAAATGGCATCAATCCTTTTCTGAATATCTAGCCTATGGATTGCAGGCTTATCAGCCTTCACAGTCTTGTAAGCCAATTCTTTAAAATCAATCTCGTCTCTGTCTTTGTTTCTGTCTGTCTCTCTCATCTTCTCCCTCTCTAGGGAACCCTGATTAATATAGTATCCATATTTTTAATTTAGAGATAAAGTTTAGAAAATTTAAGTTATTTTCCCAAAGAGCCAAATGATGGGTCCAATAATTGAAGGTGGATTTTTCTCTTTGATATTTCTTTCTTGGATGCCAACTGATGCCTCAAATTATATCTACCTCAATATAAAGCACTTGTTTTCTTAGTTGTTCATATCTTCCCCCAAATACTCAACTATACATTCTTTCTTGGAAGCCAAACAATATTCTGCCATGTATCAAAGGGAGGTAACTCATGGGAACGTGTACCTTCTCACCTACACCCTTTTGAAGTGCCAAGGCTGGGAATCTGGGGAAAAAGTACCAATGATGAAAAGGGAGGTCCTTAGATGTTGACTTCAGAGAGGTCAGTCCAGCTACTTCTGCCCACCCTTCACTGTTTAAACACAATGGGCCTTTCAAAGCCCCATACTCAACAATGCTCATTTCAGTCAGAGCCTTAGACTCTTTCTCTGTTTAATCTCTCTATTTTCTTACTATAGACTTATTTTCTTGCTTCTCAAATGTTTTTAAAATTTTTTGTTAAATTGACCTGTAGTCAGTTTACAATGTTGTGTTAGTTTCAGGTATACAGCACAGTGATTCAGATACATATATATATATATATATATATATATATATATATATATATATACACTTACTTTTTGAGATTCTTTTCCCCTATAGGTTATTATAAAATATTGTGCTACACAGTAGGTCTTGTTGGTTATCTATTTTATATATAGTGGTGTGTATATGTTAATTCCAAACTCCGAATTTATCCTTCACCCTCCCCCCTTTCCCCTTTGGTGACCATAATTTTGTTTTCTATGTCTTTGGGTCTCTTTCAGTTCTGTAAATAAGTTCATTTGTATCATTTCTGTTTTAGATTCCACATATAAGTGATATCATAAGGTATTTGTCTTTCTCTGTCTGACTTACTTCACTTAGTACGATAATCTCTAGGTCCATCCATGTTGCTGCAAAAGGCATTATTTCATACTTTTTTTTATCATGAACCCTCCTGCACTGTTGTTGGGAATATAAATTGCTGCAGTCACTGTGGAAAACAGTATGGAGGTTCCTTTAAAAACTAAAAATAGAGTTACCATATGATCCTGCAATCCCACTCCTGCGTATCTATCTGAACAAAACTCTAATTCAAAAATATACATGCACCCCAATGTCCATAGCAGCACTATTCACAATAGCCAAGACATGGAAGCAACCTAAGTGTCCTTCGACAGATGAATGGATAAAGAAGATGTGGTACATATATACAATGGAATACTACTCAGCTTCTCATCTATTTTTCACCATAGACCAGCCTGTTTTCTACTTTGTAGTTCCCAGATGGTCCCTCTATTCAGTGGTTGGAACCCTGGACCTTCACCTTGGATTGTACAACCTCAGGTGATTCAGCAAACACCTTGAGTGGGAGCATGTTCTGTAGGGGAGTCTGATTCTGTACTTCATTTACATCTTTTTGTGGCAGCAGACGTCTACCAGTTGTACAAAGTGGCCCTCATAATAACGCTGTGCTTTGAGAAAATCAGTGTCATCTGAATTTGACAAATAAGGACAGTGAGATCTAAAATGTGTGATATGTTTTCCTACGGATGCAAGTAGACAGACTCTAAATTGGGGCCCAGGTGTCTTTTGGCCTCACCAGATGAACTTACTTCCACTAATAGGCTCCATTTCTTTGTCTTGATGGGACATATGTCATCCAATTTGGAATTTAGTTACAACTTCTGAAAAAGAGGTTGAAACTGACTTTTGATTTGGGGTTATTAGCTATACAGGGTCACATGTTGTAACAGTAATTTTCTAATCCTTTTTTCTGTGTTTGGAAAAATAAAATAACAAAAATTTATATTATAGTGGGTACCTACAATATAGCTAAAACCATTACTAGTTATTTTAGAAAACACCATTGATGTGCAGTCTGCACACAAAATGTGCAGTTGTCAAAACTCAGATACTTCCTAGATAATATAGTCCTCTCATGTTCAAAAGGGTCATGAGTAGGAACAAGAAGAATATGCTGAGACACCAGTGATTTTTTTTAAAAAAAGTAATTGCCATAAAAATCAAAGTAGGTACTTTTACTTGTAAGCTTACTTACTGAACAGAAAATCCAAATTGATTTCATTATTATTGTTATTTTTTTAATGAACAACTACCATAGGGCAGGCATTATTCTAGAAGTGGTATATGCATAATATAAATTAACAAAACCTTTTTATGCATTTTACAGAAGAGAAAACAGAAGCCCAGAGAGGTCAGGTAAAGTGCCACAGTGACTCATTTGCAGAGCTGTGGCTTCATTCGGAGCTGAAAGTCTTCAAAACCTATACCATTTACATTCCACCTGCCTGTAAATGATAGATTTTCTCATAAATTGGCATTACTTGTATGCTTTTGCTTGTATCTTCATTCCTTCGTTTTCCTTTATTGGTCCATGAAAATGGGAGTATCGGAAAAGAGGGATATTTAGATTTTACTCCTAAGGTATGTGTCTCAGGTATGGTATTCCAGGCTTTATAGAAAAAGTAGATCATTCTCTGTGCCATTAGTCACAGAGGGAATGACCCAAAACTTTCAATGATGGCAGGGATGATAATGTAGATGGTAGCAATAGCGTTGCTGGTGCAAGTGACTGGTACAATGGTGCCCTTTCTTGGGTAAAATTACTAGGGGAATCTCATACAACATTCTTTCTTGGATAAAATTACTAGGGGAATATAATACAACATTCGAGGGAGAGTCTTGATGCTTTTGTGTCTCATTTTATACAGGCTGCCAGCATTCATCAACAGCTCTGCTGGCAGAAGAACTGCCAGGAGCTCAACTCCTTACACTGTAAAAACAAAAGGTGTTTCTTTTTCTTTACCTTTTTATGAGGTGAAAACCTGAAAGGTACATATAAATTACAAGGGCAGGAAAGGGATTTGTGGGAAGATTCTGGAGAAAGTAAGGATGAAGTATGAGATGTATGTAAGGATGAAGTATGAGATGTAATTGGATATAAACTGATGCTGAAATCTAGGAAGTATAACTGCAGAATGTGAAATAAAAAGTAGCTAAGAAATATAGGGAAGAAGGGTCAACAACAGCATATCTTCGTGTTCTTATCAGAGCGGGGAAAAAACTTACATCAAATAGACCATCTTTACTTTCCAAGAAAATGAGGCATCTTCTCTACAAACTTGCTTTGTTTGAGGCATACCGAAAAGAGGATGTGAAAATACTTTAAATAATGCCTGATACAACTGAAAATCTAATGAAGACTCATCCATGAAATTGCACATGGTTATGTATTTGTAGTATGTTGTGCTGTATTGTAATGCACACAGTCTTTAATTCCACCGATTGGAAGGATCGGCAGACGATTCACTGTTGGGTCTCTTTCCACCCTGACACAGGCAACGCCATTGCCAGCTCCTAGCCACCACCATAAGCTCATAAATTCAGCGAAAATCAAGCACCAATCCATATTTCTTGTAGTTTCAGCTCCAGCCCTTCCTCTAGATATGTCTTTGACTCTATTTCTTGATATATTTTTTAAAGTTTTTTTTAAATTGATGTATAGTTGATTTACAGTGTTAATTTCTACTGTACAGCAAAGTGATTCAATTATACATATATACATTATTTTTTAATATTCTTTTCCATGATGGTTTATCACAGGATATTGAATACAGTTCCCTGTGCTCTATAGTAGGGCCTTGTTGTTTATCCAGTCTGTATATAATAGTTTGCATCTGCTAATCCCAACAATCCACTCCATCCTTCCCCCACCCACCTCCCCCTTGGCAACCACAAGTCTGTTCTCTATGTCTATGAGTCTGTTTTTTTTTACATAGATAGGTTCATTTGTGTCATATTTTAGATTCCACCTATAAGTGATATAATATGATATTTGTCTTTCTCTTTCCAACTTACTTCACTTAGTATGCTAATCTCTAGGTCCATCCATGTTGCTGCAAAAGGCATTATTTCATTCTTTTTATGGCTAAGTAGTATTCCATTGTATATATGTACTACATCTTCTTTACTTGGTAGCTTTTCTATCTCCTTGCCTCCTGACCCTGGAACTTGAAATTTGATACCATTGTGGTGCTCTGAGAATAGCTCACTTTCCTTCTTCCACTGTGGCTCTCCTGACTTAGATTATACTAATTGGGACCAAAGAGCATCTTGTCCCAGATTTCACAATCCAAAGACACTAGAGTTCATTTTGTCTTGTATTCTACTTGTTCTAGATATTGGCAAAACTTTAGCTAGCTGGCTGGTTATAAAAGACATATTCAAAAACTAAAATCACAGGCTTCATTTATATTTTCCAGCTCATGTTTAAAGTAATGTGGTATCATGGAAAGAAAAGAGGCTTTGGGGAACAGAAATATCTAGGTTCAAATTCAACTTCTGTCAGTCTAGGAAAGCTTTCACTTCTAAATGACAAAAATGATAATTTGAAAGTCATTTCTAAAGCTACATTGAAAAAGGAGAATCACAAAGGTAAAAGTGAACAGATTTGAGTATGTAAAAATCTAAAGAGAAAAAAGTTCTATAGATATAGTCAAAACAAAAGTAAAGAACAAATGGAAAACTGGGAACAAACATTAGCAGCAAGTACTGACATTTGAAATGTCATTGTTTTTAATACATAAGAAACCTTTGAATATAAGTAAGAAAGCCACTAACACTCTAAACCATCAGTTGATAAATGACAAGATAGGACAATCACAAGGCAAGCAATGCAATGGTCAGTAAGTATTTGAAAAATAAAGTTTTTCAAAATAATAAAAGGATAATTTTAAAAAATAATAGTGGGATCCCATTTCCACCTAAATATCAGAATTTTTTACTGAGTACTGTTTGGTAACACTATGAGTAGCCACACAATTATTTCCTTGCATGACTAGCTCCCAGGTTTCATTTAGATCTTTCAAAGTCACCTCCTCTAAGAGTTCTCAACCATCGCACCAATGTTTGCACACTTTCCCCCATCACTGCTTTGTTTCCTTCACAGAGCTTATCACTATCGGGCATCTTATTTTTTGCTACTAGTTATTATTGTCTTCCCACTGGAATATAAGAATCCTGAGAATAAGACACTATCTGATTTATTTTCCCGCAACATCTAGAAAGAGTTCCCATTACATTGTATAACTCAGTAAACCTACACTGATTGAAAGGCTGGAAGGAATGCATATTTTACGCTTATGAATCACAGTTCTGCAATATACATCAAAAGCTATCAAAATGGTCTTCCTTTCAACTCAAGAATCCCACTTCTACAGATTTATTCCCAGCAAATAATCAGAAATACACATTAAGATTTATGTGCAATGATAATCATCTCAGTATTATTTATAATAGCAAAAAATGAGAAAGTGATATGAATATCCAAAAATACAGAAATGGGTAAAATAAATTATAGTGCATATCAAGTATGTAAAATTATGCAATCATCAAAAGTCATGCTTTTGAAAATTATTTTATGACCTTACTTTTTTAAAACTGAAATAAAACCATACATAAAATTTTATACAGAATAATCTCAATTTTGCTAATGCATGTATATAAAGAAAGATATCCTGCATGTACCATAATTCACTGGCCTTTAAGGTCGTTATTTCCTTTATGCCAAATTACAGTTGTCTAAGTAACTGTTCCTGAAGTAACCCTTGTATTTTACTGTGTTAATTTCCCTAGTCATTCCTAAGTTGCCTGGTAAATGGTTCTAAGTCTCATAAATCCATCTTAGTTAACATTTGCTATCTCCAGCATTGACCGCTTTCTTTCTGAAGCACCAGTCTTGCCAGGCTCAAGCATCTTTCTTTATAAACGTGTAAGGTAAGCATGGGATGAGCCCTTGCCTTTGGATAGCCGACCAGTCAGCTTCCTATAAGAAAAGGCGTAACAGGAATATGGGAATGGAAGTAAAATACAGGAAAGACTTATAAAACCCTGCCTTTGATTGAGTTATCTGTAAACAGACACTGAGACAGAGAACTAGGTGCAGAACATTTACTGATAAATGTTCTGAGATAAATTTGTAGGAAAGTGAGGAAGAGAAAATTGGATGGAGGGAGACTCTGACCCACTAGTATGCTTACAATGTTCCACTGACCCTACAGGGAGCTCTAGAGCTGGGATGATCCTCCAGAATTATTCCAGATTGAATTAAGAGGCTGAGGCCTTTGATCCCCATATCAGCTACCTAGGCTGTGAGCCACAACCTGGGAGAAGGCACTTTCTTGCACAAGGTGATTCCCTTTGGTGGAAGGTAACATCCAGTGAGAGTAGGCGAGCCTTCAGTCCCTATAGGATGGGTGTGTTGGAGCTGAAAAGAGAACCTGGGTTGAGCCCCTCTTCTCAGGCTGATACCACAGACCATGTGGCTAAACTCTAGGAATATATTTTCTCACAGTTCCAGAGGCTGGAAGTCCAAGCCCAAGGTTCTAGCCATTCCATTTCTGATGAGTGTTCCCATCCTAACTGCAGATGGATACATTTTGCTGTGTGTTCACATGGCCTTTCCTCAGTTCTTGAGCAGGAAGGGACAAAAAGCAAGCTCTCTGGTTTCTCCTCTTTTTTTAATTTTATTTTACTTATTTATTTTTTATTGGGGTATAGTTGTTTTACAATGTTGTGTTAGTTTCTACTGTACAGTGCAGTGGAGTTGCCTGTGCTATACAGTAGGTTCTTAATAGTTATCTATTTTATATGGTTTCTCCTCTTAAAAGGATGCTAATTCAGTGGGATCAGCATCCCACCATTATGACCTCATTTAACCTTAATTACTTCTTTAGAAACCCCATCTCAAGACATTGCTGTACTTGAGATACTGGGTTAGGACTTTTAACATATGAATTTGCAGGGGAGGTATTCAGTCCATGGACTACACTACTGAAAACACTGACAACACCAAATTTTGGTGAGAATGTGGAGCAACAGAAGCTCTCATAAATTGCTGGTGGGAACACTAAATGGTAAATCCATTTTGGAAAGTGTTTAAGTGGTTTCTTACAAAGCTAAACATACTCTTACCATGTAATGCATCAGTCACGCTCCTTGCTTTTTACCCAAAGTATTTGAAAACATATGCCTACACAAAAACTTGCACACAGATGTTCATAGCAGCTTTCTTCCTAATTGTCAAAACTTAGAAGCAAACAAGATGTCCTTCAGTAGGTGAATGGATAAATAAACTGTGGTACATCTAGAGAATGAAATACTCTTCAGGGCTAAAAAGAAATGTGCTCTCAAGCCATAAAAAGACAGTGGAAACTTAAATGCACATTACTAAGTGAAAGAAGCTAATCTGAAAGGCTATATATTGGATAATTCCAAATATATGACATTCTGGAAAAGAAAAAACTATGGTGACAATAAAAATATCAGTGATTAACAAGAGTGGGGGGACAGAAAAAATACACAGAGCACAGAGAATTTTTAGAACAGTGAAAATACTCTGTGATACTATAGTGATAGATACATGTCATTATACTTGTCTAATCCCATAGAATGCACAACAGGAAGAGTGAACCCTAAGGTAAACAATGGAATTAGGGTGATTATGATGTGTCAATATAGGTGTATCCTTGGTAAAAAAAAAAAAGAAAAAGTATCAATCTGGTGAGTGATATTGATAATAGGGGAGGCTAAGAACGTGTTGTGGCTGGTGGTATATGAGAAATTTTGTCTCTTTCTCCCAATTCTGTTGTAAACCTAAAACTGCTCTAAAAATTGACTTTAAAAAAATTAAAGCAAATCGTTGCAAAAAATGATAAAGACAAAATGAAACAAAGTATAATGTTATCACTCTAATAAAAGTCAGGAAAGGAGAAAAAAGACAGCAAAGAGAAAAATAAATGACATGAATATGAAAGCCCATTGCATAAATAGCATATGATAAGGTGTCTAGAATAAATTCAAACATTCCATAATCACAATAAAAGTGACTAAGTTAAAACCCTGTCCTCCACTCCTTAATACAGAAACTGTCAGATTTTGTAATAGAAAACAAAATTGGGACTATGTTGTTTACAAGACACACCCAAAACAAAATGGCTCAACAAGATTGAAATAGCTTTATAAATAGCACACATGATAGTATTTGTCATTTTAAATATCACTTACAGTTAGGAAATATGAGTGGGAAAAAAAACATATGACCTAAGCATTTGCTGGAGAACCTAGAAAAATGACAATAAACAAAATAAAGTAGAACAAAGAAAATAATAGGTAATTGTTGAAATAATAAAAATCTGAAATGGTAGATAAAATACTGATTAAAAAAATCCAAAAGTTAATCCCTTTAAAGGACTAACAAGTGGAGCTAGAGGAAAGACAGTGGAATAGAATCCATTACATGGAAACACAAAGAAGCAAAAAGAGGAGCTTAGCTTTATTTGAAGCAAATATGAGGCAGATCATTCCAATGACACACTTCCACCTTACATATGTTTTTGAGAGTATTGTCTGCCCTTATCATTTTCTAGCACATTAGGAGAAGAGCACTTTGGCTGATAATATCTGTTTCATTCCCAGCATCAAACAGCATCAAACTTTTTTTTTTTTCCATTGCTGGAAATTAATGACTGTTAAGTTCCTGGCTTTCAGAAAACATCAAAACTTAGAAAAGTGAAAGATAATTAGGAACTCATTACTGAAATACAGCACCATGATGAGGATCCTTCAGGGAGCTCTGTGAAAGGAAGATGACAGGTAACTCATGTCCTCTCCTCACAAAAAGTTATAGTAAGTCCCCTACATATGAACCTTCAGCTTGTGAACTTTCAAAGATGCTAACCTGCCCCTGGATGCCAGCTGTTGTACTGTACTACTGTACTTTTCAAGGTACTGTACTGTAAGATTTAAAATGTTTTCTTTATTTTTTGTGTTTGTTTTTTATGTATTATTTGTGTGAGGAGTATTATAAACCTGTTACTCTACAGTACTATATAGCCAATTGTGTTAGTTGGGTACCTAGGCTAACTTTGTCAGACTTATGAACAAATTGGACTTACGAACGCACTCTCAGAACCAAACTCATTTGTATGTAGGGGACTTACTGTATAATCTCATTAGTGACAGAGTACACATAAGAAATGGCCCAGCCAATGGATGCGACATTCCTGACCCGCACTACAGTGCTGACAGGAGCACAAGGGAAGCTCGTTGCAGTTACATGAATTCGTCCGGAATTTCTCCATCTCTTACTTTCCCTTCCTCCAAAATAGCTAATCATTCCTGTCTTCATATCTCAACTATCCCCTCCAGATACACAGCCATTCTAATTTTTACATATACAAGACTGTAATACTATATTTATTTTTAAAGTCTGCCTCCTGAATTAGTATACAATAAATGCCTTGAAACTAAAAAAATATTGTTTTTATTCTTGCAACTTTTGAACCCTGGACAGTGTGTATTAAAAATAAAAGTTTAATAAAAACAGACTGGGGGAGGGCCTTGAGGCGTGGGTAAAATTAGGTAAGCAAGAGAGAGGGCATCTCGGGGATGAGAAGATAGTTTGATTAATGCAAAAATGTGGGAATGAGTGTGGAAACCAAGACACCTTCCATGGAAGGTGTGTGTTGAATAGCATATGGATAAATTGAATGGAATGAAATCTAGGAGGGCCTCCCAAGTTTTGGCAAATAAAGTTTATTTAGTGTGGATTTTAGCAAAGCCTAATAGGATATGTGATTGAGGTTCCTCCTTCCTCCCTTTTTTATTTTTTCACAAATCCAAGGCACCATATGTCTAGACCATGACTTTGGGCTGGTTTGTTTGATATGTGCTGAACCAAAAGAGAAAATGGCATCATATGACTTAAATCATTACATGTATATGAAATGGACAATTTTGGAATTTATTAAGATAATTTCCATTAACTGCCCACTCCCTCAATATACAATTAAGGACAATGAAATATTCATTGGAGCAGAATTTCAATTCTTTGGCAATATTTGATAGCATCAGATAGAGACGCTTCCCTAGGAATTAGATATTGGTACTAAGAGGAAGTTATTATGCCTGATGATGGAAATAGTAACACAGAAGCTCAAGAATTATTAGAGGCCAAGCTCTACCTCACAAACAAAAGAATCAGAAGAAAGCAGATTGAGACATAAGAGAAGAATGGAGAACATTTGTGGACCAAAACAAAGATGAGTGAAGTCAAAAGAATCTGCTTGGTAGCCAGTACTCGCTTCAAGCTCATTTCTGAGACTGGTGCATCTCAGCCTTTGTCACTCTGATATGATTCTATATCCCCTTGTAAGTTTTCTCTTTTTATTTTTCCAGCCCAGGTTATATTATAAGTTTTGCAACTAGTCACGCACAAATTACAGACATGATGGGGTGTGGTTTCCATCTCAAACACAAATATCAAGAAACAGGGGATGAGACTGAAGGTTTTCATATACATGCAATTTTGATGAAATGATGTTTGAAACAACTAGTTTCAAACAACTAGACTAGGAATTGAGATATGCCATAACACAAGAGTGAGGAGGAGATACACCATCACTTTTATATTTGCTTATTCTTGTAGAAGCACTTATAATGGAAAATGGACCATTAATGTTACATAGCTTTTTTCTCCAGATTTCCTTTGCTTCTTTTCAGTTGATGAGACTGTATGAGTAACTATTCTTACTTAAAAATATGCCCATGGACACGTGCGTATAAGGATGTGGAGGTTAGGTTAGGGCCAACCCATTGGGGAAGTAATAGTATCCCCATGATTTAATAATAAGCAGCTCTGATGCACAGAGTCTCAAATTGCTTCTCATAATAGTGAAATACAAGGGTAAACTTTATAACTAATGTTTAACTATACGGTGCAATCGTTAGCATTGGCTGAGTAAAGACAGAAGAAAAAAATGGGAACTCACATTGCAACAAATTTAGGGGAAAAAAATAGGAAGGAATAATGTTTGAAAGTCTAAATGACCATTAGTCATGTGTGTGTGTTACAGATATACACAAACTATATATCAATTGTAGTGCTTTAAGAATTTGCTGATAGATTGTGTGATGGGTGCCTAGTACACATCTAAATGGATCTGTTGAGTTTAGAATTAAGTGGAAAGATCCACACTGGAGATATAAATTAGAGTCTTCAGAATATAGGTCATATTTATAGCCCAGAGACTTGATAAGACCTTCAAAGGTGTGAATATAGGAGAAGAGTCCAAATAATAAGACCTGGTGAAAGTATATGCATGTATAACTGAATGACTTTGCTGTACAGCAGAAATTAACACAACGTTGTGAATCAATTATACTTCAATAAAATAAACTTTAAAATAATTAAATAAATTAATCTTCGATTGTGACTTCTGAGTTTAACTAAAACAGCCCAGACTTTTGCGTTTCAGTATGCCATTTGCTAGCTGAGATCTAAATAATGTTTTTTGCTTGCTTTAACATTGCCTTCCTCAACTCAAAAATGGAACTAAGTCTATACACTGCATGACGTTCTTGAAAGGATTATGTACTTTAAGCGAACCCTCGTTACCAAGGAAGTACACACCCCAAAAATCTACCACCCTTTTGGTGACTGTGATTAGGCAGAAGTAGGGTGAAGAATGAGAGAACAAAAATAGAGGAAAAGGATGAGGTTTAGTAATGTTAACATATACTGCAACTCGGAACTCCCACTTCTAGGTATAAACTGTAAAGGACTGCTTTGATACATGAGCATAAAGAGATAAAGATATGATGTTTATTGCAACATTTTGTAATATAAAAAGTTGGGAATAAGTTTAAATGTCCATTAATAGAGAAATGTGTAAATAATCATGGTAGGTTCATAAGGTGCAGCATTTAAGTAAGATCTAAATGTTTAATACTCAGTAAAATGGCATCTTCTACAAAGGGAAGAAATGAGAAAACTCACACAAAGAAGGGCAGTACAAAAGAGACTTCAACTACAGCTCTTTTATTTCTTCAGAAATATGGAACAAATATTGCAAAATATTAAAATTTCTTATGTCTGACCAACTTATTTATTGATCTTTGTTTTTTTATATTAAATGTTAAAAATTATTATATATGCATAGCATCTATATTGATTTTGTATTTAAAATCTGCTGGTGCCTGTGTATGTATGTGTGTATGTATATGTGTGTGTGAGAGAGAGAGAAAGAGAGAAAGATTCCTCAATTTGAGAAAGACCTTCTGATTGAGTTTTGATAAGAATTTTCTCACACGTTTGCTGTTTCCAGAGCCTTTCATTAGCTTAGCAAATAAGGTGATTAAGTCAAGAAACCTGCTATTTCTTATTGGTCATTAAGTGAATTCAAATTTCTTCCTCTTTATTTGCCTAAATCTTATATGTTTCTCCAAAGTTACTGGAAAAAACAAATTTTATTTTCTCTAAATTATTTTGTAAGTGTACAGTCAGCTTTATAGATATATTTCTCATTACTTCATTTCAAATATTGTCTTAGGTGTCTGTTTCTGTGCATTAGTTATAAGCTTGGTTTTAATACTTAAGAATAATAATCATTATCTTTCTTCCCTGTGCTTAGAATTATGACTGTTTGCATTGGCTCCTTTAGCCTCTCTCCTTACCTGTAATTTTCAAGATTACCATCACTGAAAATACCAGCTTTGGCCTCTTTAAAGTTATTAGTAGGCCTGGGATAGTTCCCATACATCTGAACTTTTTAAAGTTCCCAAGAATTATTTTTTTATGGACAGGCCTGAGAAACACTGACTTAAGGTAGTTTCCTGTTCCTTTTCCTTTATTTCCATAGCACAATTTTTAAATAATCAGGTTAAATTTTACCTCTTCCTCCTTAGTCTGTTATAGCCCTCCCTCTAGTTATTTACCCACATGATGCACTTGTCCTTCAAGTTTCAGTGTAATTTCCCAAGGAAGCCGTCCCTGAACTGCACACTTGAATTAGATTCCCCCACTTTTTGCCCTTTTATTGCCTTCACATTCATTTGAGATCCTCATTTAATGCTGGTTTTCCTGAGGATAAAAAATAAATCCATATTTATATATCTACATCTATGTTGTATGGATGACATGTGATAGATAGATAGGTGAAAGAAACATAGATACATATAGATACATAGTTTAGATATAAGTAGATAGATGATAGATAAGTTGATATAGGTAGTTGGATGGATGGATGGATAGATAGATAGATAGATAGATAGATAGATAGATCTTTAGTCTGCCAGTGCTGAATACAGGGCTTGATACAGAATATTCAATGAATATCTGTTATAAGAAAATAATGCCTCAATAAAAAGACATTTCACCAGCTTTTGTCAAAGTACAGGAGCCTTCCTGGGCAGTCAGTATTAGTAGGACAAGCTTGCTCTTATTTTCTATGAAAACTACATTTAAAATTCTCAGGCTGATGCTTCAGAATATTTGGCTAACCCTTGTCGATGGGTCACTATGCAGGATTATAGACCATAATGTACGTGGAAACAAAACCATCATCTAAAGGCAAAGCAACGTAGAAGGAAACCAACTCTCATCGTTTAATTTTCACGAAACACTTTTTGCAATCCAAGACAATAACCGACACCATGAAACAGTGCTTGCCTTTCTGGAGGTAAAATTTCTGACACCCTCAAACATCTAGATAATATTAGGTGGGGGCTGAGAGGAGCAGCCTTCACAAAGCCCGTGCCCTGCATCATGAAGACAGATTTCCCCTCAGTTCCCACTCAATGTATGGATTTTAAAATCGCACCACATTTATTCTATATTTGTATGTACTGTTATTCTGGTGCTAGAGACACTTTGTTTTAATCACCATAATAATTATATTGAGGTTTTATATCAAATATAATAAAAAACAAAAGGAAACTGATCAAATGAAAAATATTTGCAACATGAATGGCACACAAAGTCTAATGAAGGCTAAGAAGGCTAAGAAATTTATAAAAGAACTTCAAATAGTCAATAAACATGTGAAAAGATATTTTGTTTATAATAAAAATTAAATAACCAGATATCACATTTCCTATAAATTTGTCAAATAGATATTCAATGTGATCAGTAGAAAGATGCCCTTGTCTATTATTGGACCACATGCATTGTTACAAACTTTCTAAAGGACAATTTGGAAATGTCTCTCAAAGTCTTAAAATGCACATCCCCTGCTTTTCCTGTGCCTAGAGATACACAGGGATGCTTGTGTAAGCAATTTTAAAACAGTAAAACTATGAAAATGTATTATAGTAACTAAGAAAATAATTATTGAATAAATGATGGGAGGTTACTGTCATTGAATGGATCATTTTATAGCAAATAAAATCATTTATTGATATATTTATTATGTGCAGAGAAAATATGTATGGCACATGTTTTTAAAAAGGAGTGTTTTTTTTATTGATAACATGCTCAGATGTTAACACCCACCTGTCATAAAATAATAATAATAATAATTCTGTGTAATGATTTTGTAATTAGTGTTTAGCTCAGTACCAGAGCATGACATCTGGACTTGTGACATGGTACAAAGCACCAAAGTGATCTCCATCTGTATAGCCGGGTTCAGTGATGTGACTAATTAAACACTTTTCATCGTCATTATTTAAAGGAAAAATAGCTATAATATGACCTGCAAATGACTTAAAAATGGTCAGAAAAGTTTATTCTTTCTAGAATTTTCAGAAAAATTCAAGATTGGATTGAAGCAAATGAAAGGCATGTTTATAAAACTGTATGTGAATGAAAAGAGGATTCTATAATTTTATTCTGACATTTGTTGAGCTAATCTCATTTATATTAAAACACTGTTTTAATAACTGGTGAAAAAGTAATACTTAGTTATTTTCCTTGATACAATAGTAATAATAAAAATAAAGTGAAAATGAAATTGAACTAAAATTCAGTTAATAAAACTATCTACCTTTTACAAATTGATATAAGGAATAAGATATATTTCATTCTCTTCCTGAATTATAACTTTGAGAGATATAATAAAATAGCTAAATAACATTCCAATCAAGAAATCTGAACTTCATCTTCTTCCCCCTCACAAGATACAGTCAATAATACACTTGTTTTTTGAAAATTCAGACAGAAATTGATGACCTGGAACTCTTAACAAGCTCTCATGCTGACTCTTCCTGTATTTTTATGAGAGGTGCTGTAACTCACTGTTACCACTGACGTGTTCAGAGCTCTTGGCCAGCATCTTTGCTATTCATTTATTCCATCTAGAGTAATCTGTGTTTAATAGAGTGCTGGAACATCTCAGGAACAACAATTAAATATGATTGTTGTCAAGTGACAACTGGAAGTTATTGCTAAAAATGTCTCAGGCAGAAATTTGAGCATTGAGGCGTTTATTTTAAATAAAAGATAAGTTTAAATGAAGTAGCTGTTCCAGATAATGACAATTAAATGCTCCCATTCAAATCATGCATTTCTCCTCCAGACTACTAGAAATATTAGCAGAGTTGATTTTTTTTCTTTGCTTACTTGCTAGCATGGGGGACTCATTCATTACCTGGTGAGCATTTTGACTGAGGGTGTTGATCTGTAATTATTTGGCTTGTCTGCTGGGCAAGATGGAGTGGTGGGTAGGAGTGGGGTGTGGAAGGTGATCATTTCTGAACAGGGCAAGAAGAGGACAGGCCCTTGAAACAGACTATAGAGGACAAAAGACCTCTAGGTAAGCACAGAGAGAAAAACAATGTTTGAATAGTGAAAAAATAAAACGAGATTTAAATACTTTTGTTTTTTTGGCTGCATGGCTTGTAGGATCTTAATTCCCTGACCAGGGATTGAACCTGGGCCCACAGCATGAAAGCACTGATTCCTAACCATTGGACCACCAGGGAATTCCCAAAAACTATTTTCAGTAGATGTCCTTCTTTTGCTCCAATTATATATCTAAAATTTATGTGATATATATCAGTTCTCACATGAAATATCTACTGTGTGTGCATGAGTGTGTGTGTGTGTGTGTGTGTGTGTGTGTGTATGTGCACGCCCAGGCCCGCACACATGGCAGGAGGAGCAAAGGAGAGGGTGAGTGGGGCTGATGTAAATAAATGCATCTCCTTGGGTGAAATCATTTAAACTGCTGAACAGTATAGTTGTACTTTTTATAACCTCTATAGTAAGGCTGCTAATAAAATTTTCCAATATGGAGATAAAAATGTTTCAAGATAGAAATTTCTCATGGTTGACAATGACACTGGACTCTTGAGAGTAATATCCAAGGATGGGTATAAGCATCGCACTCTGTCAAGAAGGGAAAAAAGAAGTGACCACATGGGGAGGCTAGTGAGCTACTGAAACTGTGTAGATGGTGACCTCAAAGGACAGGCCACACCTGGGCTGGCCACAGATGCACTTTGGGAATCAAAAAGTGAAACAGAGAGAGCAATGTAGAGGAAATAAATGGGGGTAGAAAGTCTCTCCTAGTCGCCACTCTCACAAATCCTTGACAAGATGGGATAAATGGCAGATCTCTCATTGGGTATCTGATGTCACCCTCTAGGAAAATTTAAGCAGGTGTCTTGTATTTATTTTATCTGACAACCCTACTCTCAGAGCAAGCCCCGCTCTTTTATTTTTTTAGTTAATTTTATTGGAATATAGTTGATTTACAATGTTGTGTTAGTTTCAGGTGTACAGCATAGTGATTTAGTTATACATATACATATATTCATTCTTTTTCAGATTCTTTTCCCATCTAGGTTATTACAGAATATTGAGTAGAGTTCCCTGTGCTCTACAGTAGGTTCTTGCTGGTTATCTATTTTATATATAATAGTGTGTATATGTCAATCCCAATCTCCCAGTTTTTCCCTCCCCCCCTTCCCCTTTGGGTAACCATAACTTTGTTTTCAAAATCTGTGAGTCTGTTTCTGTTTTTTAAATAAGTTCATTTATATCATTGTTTAAAATTAGATTCCACATATGAGTGATATCATATGATATTTGTCTTTCTCTGTCTGACTTACTTCACTTAGTATGATAATCTCTAGGTCCATCCACGTTGCTGCAAATGGCATTATTCCATCTTCCTCATGGCTGAGTAATATTCCATTGTATATATGTATCACATCTTCTTTAGCCATTCCTCTGTTGATGGACATTTAGGCTGCTTCCATGTCTTTGTTACTGTAAATAGTGCTACAATGAACACTGGGGTGCATGTATCTTTTTGAATTAGGGTTTTCTCTGGATATATGCCCAGGAGTGGGATAGCTGGATAATATGGTTGTTCTATTTTTAGTTTTTTAAGGAACCTCCATTCTGTTCTCCATAGTGGCTGCACCAACTTACATAACCTTTTCAGCATTTATCATTTATAGACTTTTGTTGCTGGCCATTCTGACTAGTGTGACGTGAAACCTCATTTTAGTTTGGCCAGAAAGTACATGAAAAGATGCTCAACATCACTAATTATCAGAGAAATGCAAACCAAAGCCCAGCTGCTTTCTTTTGCTTATTTCTGTGTCTCTGTCTCTCCCATGATAAAAGATACTTCAACCATGGCAGGGTTTGGCAGTGGGCTCTTACAAGTTCATGAGATTGGACACACAGGTGGGAGAAAGCCCAGTAGGTCTTTGGGCTCCCCACATATTTTAGCTCAGTTTACCTGAGATCAGCAGTGTGGTTTCTGTGTGTGTCCTCTGGAGATACCTCATCTGGAAAAGAGGTGACTATGGTTTGGGACAGGATTCTGACCATTCTGGTTTCCCTGCTATGATACCATCTAATAGTAGCCCACATTCTACCCGTCTTCTAACATTTGTCATTTCTCTTCGGAAGTTTCTTTCAGTCTTTTCTGACCAACACAAAGAGGCATGAAGACTCTTGGTTGACGCTTTCCTGGATCTATCTCTCATGACCTGGACTCCCAGAGGTCCATTCTATTAAAGGTACATAAAGGTGAAGGAAAAGCCTTGATGTATTCCATTCTAGGGATGTTATAAGTGTCTGAACAACATTTTATTTTCTTAACATTTTACACTGGACCCTTTCTAGGTAATTATTCAACCTATTTGTATTTCAGCCTGCCTGAATGTACCACCTGTTGAATTACCAACCACCTATTAGTAACTGTTTAGCAACTGATAGATAAACTAGAATTTTATTTTATCAGTTGCACACTATTGGTTTTAGACTTTAAACCTCACCCTCACCATCAAACCCAGGGAGTAAATCCTGGAAATTTATTAACAGGTATATTTCCCTACTTTCTGTGGTGTCTCAAGTTGCATCTTTCTATACTGAAGGGAGGGATGAAGGTTCTTTTAACCTATCTTCACAGAACAAAGTACTAGCGTATGTCACCACACACACACACACACACACACACACACACACTCCATTATTCAATTAACCAGTATTTACTTCATCTCCTTTGAGGACTGAATCAATAACTAGAAGTATACACAGTCACCCAGTTGTCTAGGCCTCGTGGTTCCTGTCATTGATATTTGTTACTGATTTGTTGCTGAGACTAGAGCCCCCAGTCTCCAACCCCAGATAAGAGCCTCCATTGCACTGCTCTGTACTGCTTGAAATGCTTATTTGCCACTAACTTTGTATTTCATTAAAAATACCTGATTTTCTTCCGAAATCAAGTTTAAGGTTTTTTTTTTAGGGTAAAGAATATATGTTTTTGATATCACTCCCAAATTGTTTTGTATACTAGCGGAGGTGTAGAAAATATTTGTTGACTAAGTAATTGATAGACTGCAAAGCACATAAGTATAGGCAATTATCAATTACCCCAAGACTCCATAGTTAGGATTTTATTGACACTTTCTGCATGCTTTTAGTTGAAACCTTATTTTTATTATTATTTTGAGCCTAGTGTAGTAATTTATAAATAAAAAAACCTCCCAGGAAATAGTTTCAATTGATTGTTAACTATTAGTAACGTGAAAGTCAAACTATTGTTTATTTTTCTTTAAAATTTTCTTCTCTCTCATGCATAGTATGGAACACAGCTTGCATGATAAGGGAAAGGCTTAAAAGTAAAATAGTAAATTAAATCTTTAATCTAATGAACCGGCAAACAATTAAAGAATAAATAAGATAAAATATATCAAGTGGTAAAAATAAAATTGAGAAGGAACATGTAAGAGAGAAAGCTATATTTTGGCATGATCTTTCTGTTAATCTTGGAGAATTTTCAGAACAGAAAAGAATTTTCTGGCCACTTTCAGAATAGAGTAGAATACAGGTGTCCTCTGTACAATATAGGTTTGAACTGCACTAGTCCACTTATACATAGATTTTTTTTCGTGAAATACGTACTGTAATACTACATGATCTCAGGTTGGTTGAATCCCAGGATGCAGGACTGTGGATCCGGAGGACAGACTATAAAGTTATAGGCAGATTTTCAACTGTGAAGAATCAGCGCCCTAAACCCTGCACTGTTCAAGGGTCAACGTGATTTAACAAAGTTAAGTTGAAGGAGCATACAATAAAGAAATTAAACTTATACTTAAATACATTTTCAGAGTTCTGGGGACATATCACATGCATACCAGTTTAGAAATGCCAAATATATCCCAAGAACAAAAATAAAGAATTATCTCCTGTTCTGAATACCAGAACTCCCCTCTCACAGTTGGAAACAAAACGGTATCTGCCTTGTTGGCTGCCTTTCTTCAAACATTGCCCTGCCTGGAAAGGTTCCATAGGGGATATGATGAATGAGATCAAGACCCTTGAACAAGACACAGAAACCACAGCAGACAGAGGACAGTAAGATACTCACATGATAAGAAGCTCTTGCTAAAAGAAAAACATCTCTGCTTATGTAGACATCAAGTGCATACCTGTCTTTTAGTGGCAGAGTTTGCTTATCTCTTATCCAGCTACAGGATACACACTATAATTGTAGGCAGGAGAAGAAAGTAAATTACACTTTTTTTTAAATTATATACACAGAGTGTTCACGACATGTGAGGACTCCAGCATTAACCATGGCACCTTGAGCTGGAATTTGTCAAAGATACTTCTTAATGAGGTGGCTGTTTACCAAGGTGTGAGCAAAGCTAGGGAACCCACAAGTCCCTTTCTAAAGACTAGCAGTAGTGGAAAATATTTTCCACCCCTAGATGCGATGGAACAGAGGGAGGAAGTGGTGTTATTAGAGCATGATTAGGAGCTGCTCTCGTTGCTATATTCCTAGTGCTGCAGACATTGCCAAGCCTGAACTAAAGCAGGGATCATGTGGGAGGACTAAGTGCTCTGATCTTTCTGTTTCCCACTCTCTCATTTCTTTCCCATGATTTCCATCAGCCTTGTAGAACAGAAGAGCAAAGCACCCAGTTGATCCATCCTTGATCAGCCTCCAGAACACACACAGCAGGAGAGAGTGAGTTGAAGAATGGAAATGGAGAGTAAATGCTGAGAAAACACCACCGCAGGGCTGATGCCTTTATCTCATTAAATATTATGAAGAAATCATAAGTTATCCTTAGAGCAGCATGTTCCTGCTGAAAAGCAAGTTGAGATCTGAATTCAAGTTCCAAGTCTGCCCTCGGTTTGCTGACAGCCTTTGAAACAGTCCCTTAAATCCTCTGTGCCTCAATCCCTGGCACTACTTTTACTGACCTTTTCTTAAATAAAAGGGTTTGTTCAGATATATGTGACAAGAGTTTCAATAAGCCACTCTTCTTCAGGGCAGGACACGGTGTGAAGGACCTCCTAATTGCCCTTGGCATATGAGTGATCAGAAAGTAGAATGTAAACTTTGCTGTGCTGGGGGCCGGTGAACTTTAAGAACTGAAACTTGGACATACTCCAGGAAACTTAGGAAAAAGACTCTGCTAAGGTTAAGCTGCTGAATAGTGGTGCTCTGGGTCTGGAGCTGGGTTCAGCTCCAGAAGGAAGTTGGGTTCTATTTTCAACACACCCATTAATGTGCCTTTTGAAATTTTTTTAGATATCCAAAGAGTGTTTCAAAAGGTAATTGGGGTTGAAGTTACAAGTAGGCAAACACAGCAGTGTTCCTTTTCTCATCGTTTTCTATTCATCTACAAATACCTTTGGTCTGTAATTTACTTTTGGAAAATGCATGCAATTTTCTTTGATAAATGGAAAATTCCAGCTTCATGCTGTTCTTTTGGGGGAAACCACGAGGCTCCTACAAGAATAGGTAAACAAAGCTACAACTTGTCAAAAGCACTAACATTTAAAAAATTAGAATTACAGTAATTGGATACATCTATTTTTAAGGGCTCCTGGGAAAATAATCACCTAACACTATTTAGCTCAAAGCATTTTAATATCCCAGCTCTGGTGCTCTGGGGCTACCATGCAGGGCCAAATATATATCCAAGACAGAGAGATAGAGGTCTCCTGGAGAAAAGCTGAAGAGAAGAAACAGCAGCCTACACTGGGGGGGGGGTGATTTCGTGGTAATTGAGGTTTCATGGAGTCTAAATGAGACCTTGGCCTCTCCCAAAATAGTGCAGAAACAAGACATGACACACATGTGAACATTTTCCTTCCAATGTCTAACTTTGTCCTATGTTTATTTCATTTGGAACGCCCCCTTGAAAACTTACAGGTCTTAAATATATTAAATTATTAAATACTAAAAATAGTTTCACCTTGGCAATGACATATTTTTTCAGATTATTATATGTTTATATAATATTGAGATGATCATATGGTTTTTATTCTTCAATTTGTTAATGTGGTGTATCACATTGCTTGATTTGCATATATTGAAGAATCCTTGCATCCCTGGGATAAATCCCACTTGATCATGCTGTAAGATCTTTTTAATCTGTTGTTGGATTCTGTTTGCTAGTACTTTGTTCAGGACTTTTGCATCTATATTCATCAATGATATTGGTCTGTAATTTTCTTTTTTTATAGTGTCTTTGTCTGGTTTTGGTATCAGGGTGATGGTGGCCTCATAGAATAAGATTGGGAGTGTTCCTTCCTTTGCAATTTTTTGGAAGAGTTTGAGAAGGATGGGTGTTAGCTCTTCTCTAAATATTTGTTAGAATTTACTTATGAAGCCATCTTGTCCTAGACTTTTTTTTGCTGGAAGATTTTTTATCACAGTCTCAATCTCAGTGCTTGTGATTGGTCTGTTTATATTTTCTATTACTTCCTGGTTCAGTCTCGGCAGTTTGTGCTTTTCTAAGAATTTGTGCATTTCTTCCAGGTTGTCTATTTTATTGGCATAGGGTTGCTTGTAGTAGTCTCTTATGATGCTTTGTAATTCTGCAGTGTCCCTTGCACTTCTCCTTTTCCATTTCTAATTTTATTGATTTGAGTCCCCTCCCTCTTTTTCTTGATGAGTCTGGCTAAAGGTTTATCAATTTTGTTTATCTTTCAAAGAACCAGCTTTTAATCTTATTGATCTTTGCTTTTGCTTTCTTTGTTTCTATTTCATTTATTTCTGCTCTGATCTTTATGATTTCTTTCCTTCTACTAACTTTGTTTGTTCTTTTTTCTCTAATACCTTTAGGTGTACAGTTAGATTTTTATTTGAGATTTTTCTTGTTTCTTGAGGTAGGATTGTATTGCTATAAACTTCCTTCTTAGAACTGCTTTTGCTGCATCCCATCGGTTTTGGATCATCGCGTTTTCATTGTCATTTGTCCCTAGGTACTTTTTGATTTCCTCTTTGATTTCATCAATGATCTCTTGGTTATTTAGTAAAGTATTGTTTGGTCTCCATATGTTTGTGTGTTTTACGTGTTTTTCCCTGTAATTGATTTTTAATCTCATAGTGTTGTGATCGGAAGAGATGCTTGATATGATTTCAATTTTCTTAAATTTACTGAGGCTTGATTTGTGGCCCAAGATGTGATGTATCCTGGAGAATGTTCCGTGTGCACTTGAGAAGAAAGTGTACTCTGCTGTTTTGGATGGAATGTCCTATAAATATCAATTAAATCTATCTGGTCTATTTTGTTTTTTAAAGCTTGTCTTTCCTTATTAAATTTCCATCTGGATGATTTGTCCATTGTTGTAAGTGAGGTGTTAAAGTCCCCCACTATTTCTGTGTCACTGTTGATTTTCTCTTTTATAGCTGTTAGCAGTTGCCTTATGTATTGTGGTGCTCCTATGTTGGGTGCATATTTATTTATAATTGTTATGTCTTCTTCTTGGATTGATCCTTTGATCATTATGTAGTGTCCTTCCTTGTCTCTTGCAACATTATTTTAAAGTCTATTATATCTGATATGAGTATTGCTACTCCAACTTTCTTTTGATTTCCATTTGCATGGAATACCTTTTCTATCCCCTCACTTTCAGTCTGTAGGTGTCCCTAGGTCTGAAGTGGGTCTGTTATAGACAGCATATATATGGGTCCTGTTTTTGTATTCATTCAGTGAGCCTGTCTTTTGGTTGGAGCATTTAATCCATTCACATTTGAGGTAATTATCGATATGTTTGTTCTTATTACCATTTTCTCAATTGTTTTGGGTTTCTTTTGGGTTCCTTTTCTTCTCTTGTGTTTCCCATTTAGAGAAGTTCCTTTAGCATTTGTTGTAAAGCTGGTTTGGTGGTGCTGAATTCTCTTAGCTTTTGCTGGTCCATAAAGCTTTTGATGTCTCCATCAAATCTGAATGAGATCCTTGCCGGGTAGAGTAATCTTGGTTGTAGTTTCTTCCCTTTCACCACTTGAAATATACCGTGCCACTCCATTCTTGTTTGTTTCTGCTGAGTTCTGAGAGTTTCTGCTGAGAAATCAGCTGTTAACCTTAGGGAGTTCTCTTGTATGTTATTTGTCGTTTTTCCCTTGCTGCTTTTAATAATTTTTCTTTGCCTTATTTTTTGCCAATTTGATTACTGTGCATCTCGGCGTGTCTCCTTGGGTTTATCCTGCCTGGGACTCTGCATTTCCTGGATTTTGGTGGCTATTTCTTTCCCATGTTAGGGAAGTTTTCACTATAATCTCTTCAAATATTTTCTCGGGTCCTTTCTCTCTCTCTTCTCCTTCTGAGAACCCTGTAATGCGAATGTTGGTGCATTTAATGTTGTTCCAGAGGTCTCGTAGGTTGCCTTCATTTCTTTTCTTTCTTTTTTCTTTATTCTGATCTGCAGCAGTGTATTCCACCATTCTGTCGTCCAGGTCACTTATCCATTCTGCCTCAGTTATTCTGCTATTGATTCCTTCTAGTGTATTTTTCATTTCAGTTATTGTATTATACATCTCCGTTTGTTTTTAATTCTTCTAGGTCTTTGTTAAACATTTCTTGCATCTTCTCGATCTTTGCCTCCGTTCTTTTTCTGAGATCCTGGATCATCTTCACTATCATTATTCTGAATTCTTTTTCTGGTAGGTTACCTATCTCCACTTCACTTAGTTGTTTTTCTGGGGTTTTATCTTGTTCCTTCATCTGGTAAATAGTCCTCTGCCTTTTCATCTTGTCTATCTTTCTGTGAATGTGGTTTTTGTTCCTCAGGCTGCAAGACTGTAGTTCTTCTTGCTTCTGCTGTCTGCCCTCTGGTGGATGAGGCTATCTAAGGAGCTTGTGCAAGCTTCCTGATGGGAGGGACTGGTGGTGGGTAGAGCTGTGTCTTGCTCTGGTTGGCAGAGCTTGGTAAAACATTAATCTGCTTGTCTGCTGATGGGTAGGTCTGGGTTCCCTCCTTGTTGGTTGTTTGGCCTGAGGCAATCCAGCACTGGAGCCTACAGGCTCTTTGGTGGGGCTAATTGCAGATTCCGAGAGGGCTCATGCCAAGGTGTACTTCCCAGAACTTCTGCTGCCAGTGTCCTTGTCCCCACAGTGAGCCACAGCACCCTCCTCCCCACCTCTGCAGGAGACCCTCCAACACTAGCAGGTAGTTCTGGTTCAGTCTCCTATAGGGTCATTGCTCCTTTCCCTGGGTCCCGATGCAAACACTACTTTGTGTGTGCCCTCCAAGAGTGGAGTCTGTTTCCCACAGTCCTGTCGAAATCTTGAAATCAAATCCCACTAACCTTCAAAGTCTGAATCTCTGGGAAATCCTCCTCCCATTGCTGGACCCCCAGGTTGGGAAGCCTGATGTGGGGCTCAGAACCTTCACTTCAGTGGGTGGACTTCTGTGGTATAAGTGTTCTCCTGTTTGTGAGTCACCCACCCAGCTATTAGGGGATTCGATTTTATTGTGATTGCACCCCTCCTACCATCTCACCACAGCTTCTTTTTTGTCTTTGGATGTGGGGTATCTTTTTTGGTGAGTTCCAGTGTCTTCCTATCAATGATTGTTCAGTAGTTAGTTGTGATTCCGGTGGTTTTGCAAGAGGGAGTGATCGCACATCCTTCTATTCTGCCATCTTGAACCAATCTCCTGAATGAAGCCATTACTGTTCCACTTCTCATGCTATTAAACTTGCTAAATTCTGCAAACATGACCACAAAGAAGAAAGCTCCATCTTCATCACAACATGGAAAAGTTCCCAACTTCAAATGTCAAGCTTTGATGATCATTTGCCAAATACAGTGATACTGTTTTCAGAATGAAGAAGAAGGCTGAAAGACAGTGTTTGATTCAGACCTTGGGCAGGATTCAGCTCTCCCTAAAGGAAGACTATTGGCCTCAAACAGCCTTTCAACAGTGCACGGTGGAAGGAGGGTACAAAGGAAAAATGGGGGATGTCCACACATGGACATCATTTTAAAATAGGTACAGGTGAAGAAGGAAAAACCCTCATGTGGTATTTTATGTCTTCAGTCTACCTTCTGGTTGAGGAACTGCTGGAAATGAAGTTGAAAAGAGGCAAAATGGAAGAGCAGAAATCATGAGATTTCAACACAGAAAACTTAGGACGTCAAGAGTGTTCCTGTGAGCTACACTGATCCACAGGATCTCACACTGATCCAGAAACATGTTCCCAGAACCTAGTACAATAGCCTTCCTTGTCCTCATCTTCAGACACATCTGTCCCAAGCTCACCTTCTACCTTCTGCCTTCCTGCCTCCAGGTGCAGCTCAGGTTTATCAAATGCTAACAGTGATTCATTCTCTTTCATTGCATTGGAGGTTTCCTTTTGGATTTTTAATGGTTTCCTTCTACTTTTTGTTTTGTTTACCTTTTTAAATACAAGTAAATCATTTTAAAAATAAAATGTCAGATAGGGAACCAAGCAATCCAATTTTTCATAAAAAGGAAGCCATTAAGTAATGGCTTAAAGAAGATAGAAAGAATTGTTGATAATGATTGAAATCATATTCTATCATAATTCTATAATTTTCAAATCTACTGAATGTATATAATATGTGTACATATATTATATGTATGTATATAATCCCTGTGTTTCTATCTATCTATCATCCACCTAAAGAGATTGATAGAGAGAGAGATTCCTCCTCCCTGGTGGTACTTTCGGCCAGTGGTACTGAAGAGATGGTTTATGTGCTCACACTGTATTCTCCTCATGCTCCAAATTCTGATCCATCACCCAGAGATGTCTATCCTTGGATTCAAGGTCCTAACTAGCAATTACAGATCTTCCTTAGCTTTCAGCTGCTATTTTTGCTCTTTCTGTGGAGAAGAATTTAACTTGAAAGTGAGTCTCCTATTTATTAGTTTAAACATATATTCCCTCATTAGCACATTAACCATCTCACATCAAAAGTAATTTACCATCATCTCGAGCCCAATACCAAGGAAATCACATCATCATTCCCAAAATTGCTTTGCCTGTGTCACAACTGACCTTCATTTTCTCTTGATCCATAGAACTGTAGACTGTGTGAGCCTAAAGAAAAGCAAGGAGGGGAGTAATTAACATTTTTGAGCACTGTTCGTGGGGGATGCATGTGTGAGCTTTTCACATTTCTCATTTCACTGAGACCTAAAAACAATTTTTTCCAGCTAGGTATCATTGCCCACATTTCATGGATGAGAAAGTTAAGGCTTCAGTAGGTTACATAACTTGCACAGGGAGTTTGAGTTAATCAGTGGTGAGCTTGGGATCCTAGCCGTGACCACAGACTCTGAGGTCTTGCTGAGTTCACCTCACCGTGCCACCCCAGCTGAGGCTATGACTTTTAACACTTCCTCTTATATATTAGGGAGCCGAGGGGCAGAGTGGACATGGGTCTTACACAAGTTCACATGGTCAGTTGGGGCTGACCCTCAACCAAGTCCCCTGAATCTTGTCTCAGCTTTTCTACCCACCAAGCTGCCTACTCCCCATAGCAGGCATAGCAAGGGCCAAGCCTTTTACACAAGTGGTTACACTGAGCCTGAATCCCCTGGCAGCTCCACTCTTTTATTTAGTTGGAGCATAGTAGATTAACAATTATAGTTTCAGGTGTAGAGTGAAGTGATTCAGTTATATATATGTTCACTTTCCCTTATAGGTTATTATAAGATATTGAGTATAGTTCCCTGTGCTATACACTATGTTCTTGTTGGTTACCTATATTATATATAGTAGTGTGTATCTGTTAATTCCAAACTCCTAATTTATCCATCACCTCCTTCCCCCTTTGGTAACCATAAGTTTGTTTTCTATGTGTGAGTCTATTTCTACTTTGTAAATAAGTGCATTTGTATCATTTTTCAGATTCCACATATAAGTGATATCATATGATATTTGTCTTTTTAATCCTTAGGTCATCCTCATTCTTGTGCATCTTCCTGAGCACCATGGCCATGCACAGTTACTAGGTTCTTTTTGAAGACCTCACTAGCACGGCCCAATAATGGGAGATAAGTGAGAATGAGCAGTCCTCCTTTATAATTTCTACTAAGAAATTATAAAATCAAGTCCCAGACCAAATTCTGCCACACATACAACCAATGGGCAAGCATTCAGCCTCAATGAAATCTCACTATTCTATTTTGAGGCTCTGAAAATGCCTTGCATGGAAGTTTCTCTGAAAACAAATGATACAATATTCCAGTTTTGTATTTCAGTGAATCATCTCTTCAATACTATGACCAACACTCTTCTAAACCAGCAGCAAGACACTAGCTCATTTATGAACCAAACCTCCCATGTTATCTCTAAGGGTATATGGTGAAGGAGACACTAGATTTTAAAGCCCTGTTCCTTAAAAAGTAGGGATTGGTTTTAAAAATATTTTACCTTATCCACCTGTATGGAATAGCAAAAATGCTTCAATGGAAGCACATTTCTAACCTTCCCTATTCCTAATCAACAAGCTTTCTAACACCCATCAATCTTTCTAGTGAATTAGCATAGCCTCTGATATTATTTGGTGAGAAAGGAATCCAAATATTTGTAGTAGCCACCCCTGGAATGTGGATTTTCTGATTAAACGCTGCCAGATCTTTCTGACATATTTAGAGCAACTGACTAACCCTGGCATGCAATGGGACCAAACTTATATTCACATTTATATCACATGGCCCAGGCTTTAAAGTAAACTACTACTTACAGTCTTACTGATTCACCCCTTCTCTCGGCCTGTGAGCACTTGTTCCCTTAACTGCTTCTTCTCTGTCTTGCTTTGAGCATCGTCCTCTGCCCTGACCTGCAGTACAAGTGTGTTTCGAGAACACTCACATGCTCCCCTCTTGTACCAGCCAGTCGCTCTGGGCCTGGAGCTATGGTTCTGGAGGATTTCTGGACCTGCCCAGCCCTGCTTTCTCCCAGCCTCTGTTGCTCACTCCCAACTATGGGATGCACTGTGCACCCCAAGTGTGTTTTTCTGTCCTATCAGTGTGATGAAGCACCAAACTTCAGCCAGGTCACTACCTTAGTGGGAACAAAACCATTTTCTCAGGGGAGATTCAGAGGACAAGTTGGTTCATCTCTCTTTGTTATCTGGGCTGTAGTGGGAGCTCAGGTCTCGACTTTCTCATCACTCTCAGACCCGACACCACCACCTCCCTCCCTCCCTTTTGCAACAGTGGACTTTGGAATGCTAGATGCTTGCAGCTAGTTGTCACTTTTGACTATAAAATAAGATTCACAAGATGCAGTATGAAAGTTCTAAGGCGGCCCTAAGACTGGGTGAAAATTTGCATCAAATTACAAGGGTTCAAATTTTAAGAAAAAAACATTTAGTTTAAATATTAGTGAATAAAGACAGACAACTTTTCAGAACTATTACATTTCTGAGTTTGAGCTGAGAAATCAACCAGATAAGTGAGTAGGGAGCAGGGTCGGAGCGGGCACAGTCCTTTCTGAAGTGGCAGTTGAATGGCTCACCTTTGCCTCACCAGAAGGAAACCTGGTTTGCAGACTTTCCAGTTTTCACAGAAAGGCACACCATCGTAGTTTTTAATATGAAATCAAATTATTTTAAAACGTTTGGGGGTGATTTTTATTTAAAGAAATGCTATGCCAACAAAATATCACCATTGGTCCGCCTTCCCTGGTGTGGTTGAAGCATTGGGCTCCTCAGAACATCTTAGGTTGGCAACGAGGGTCGAGGCATCCTAAATATGAGGGCAGAGCTGTGAGCCACTCTATTGTGATGGTAAAATGTTTCTCATAAGGTGTAGAATTAAAACTGCTTTATGTAAAACCTTTGAAAAAAAAAAAGAAGAAGAAGAAGCTGCTAACCTCCTGCGCTTCCAATATAGGGGGCACCGGTTCGATGCCTGGTGGGGGATCTAAGATCCCACAGGACAAGTGGCGCGGCCCCAGAAGAAAGCTAACCTCTTCTAAAAGGCTACTCTATGGAGGATGTAATAGAAGGTTCCTTATCTAATTTAATTCTCACAGCAACCCAAGAGGCAGATCTTATTATTTCTGTTTTTCAGATAAAGAAACTGAGAAACCCTGAGGAGTAAGTAACTTCTGTAGCATCCTACAGATATGCTCTCCTAGCATTTGAACAAAAGTTATATGTGACTCTATGGCCTTAACCCAAGATCTGACTCCCTAACTCAAAGTTACTTAAGTCACGTTTGTTACAGTTATTTTCTCAATCAATAACTACTACCGTGTGCCCACATGTCCCCTTCTTATTCTTATTTCAGAGAGGTCATTAGGTACTCCCCTCACGCCTGTTCTGGAAACAGGCGTACAAAATCAGCCTCTGTTTTCTGAGCTATATCTACGTATGAAACGTTGGGGGAACTCATCTCCATTTTGGTCCTTTCATTGAAACTTTTTTCCACCCTAGGACCTAAAATAAATGGTGTCTGGTTTATTTACTGACTTTAATGTAAACCTATGAAAATAGGTTGGAAGAACCTTCCACAGGGTGGAAGAACACCCGGTGGCTCAGTTACCTGAATACTTGAAGGAATTCAAGAATCTTTGCTGAAGTCACTGATGCTCCTCTTGATGGCTGGTAGCAGCTTTCAAAAGACAGAGGGAAAGACAGTGCTGAAACAGCATCAGATTATCGGTGGTGAGATTTCAATTATCACTGTGGATCACGGGGAATGGGTTTAGGGAGGGAACGCCTTTCCTGGACACCCCAAATTGTTCCATTAAGAGTCAGGGGATTTTCTCCTTGCATCCAAGCCAGGGGGTTATCCCACCTGGTGACGAGGACATGGAAAGGGGTGAAGAGGAAGTAGGAGTCTCAAGGATGAACTGAGCACATACGAAAGAGAACTTGCTTACGAGTCAGAGGAACTGACTCTAGTTCCCTCATTAGCTGCTGTGTGACTTTTCACAAGAACTCAGTTTTCTCTCCGTTCCCTGTGAGGAATGAGTAAAATTTAAAATAATCATAATAATCATAGTAATAATAATAATAGCCTCATTGGTTAAAACAACAATAACCACAATTTGCCTGTCACTTTGCATGCATTATCTAGTTAATCATGGTAGCAACCATGAAAATTATGTATCATTCTCCCCATTTTGTGTTACTCAGTTACTGGCCCAGAAATACACATAGAAAAGGCTAACTCCAAATCCCGTACTCTTTCCCCTCAGCTGGCAGGGAAAGTTTATTCCAGTTGTTCACAGGATTCTACTTCCTCCCCCTCTACCCACAATTCATTTTATTTCCACTGAAATATTGTTTTCTCCCTGAGAGTCATTATGGTGTATGGAAAGATGAATAATAGCAATTTAATAAAGTACATAGCACAGATCTACAATGCCAATGCATTGTAGCATCTACAATGCTTTTATCTAAACATGTCTTTGTTTAGCCAAGACTAAGAACAGAGTAGGTCCCCCCCCCGATTTTTTTTGGTTCCAGTTTGATTATCTGATGTAATTCAAATAACACCTTGATCTACTCAGTCAAACGCTTCTCAACTGTTCTCACTCTATTGCACTTCCCCTCTGGCCTGTTTCCTGTCTCACATTGCTCCTTCCCACAGTTTTCCTACAATCTCTTGAGTGCTTGTGAGTCCAGGGCACAGGGAGCTGCCTGCAAGGAGCAGGGCATCACACCACACAGGCTGGACAGGTGTGCCTTTCCGGAGTTGTTAGCACGGACTAAAATACCTGCGGTGAAATATGCCAAATCAATCCTCCAAATAATCAATAAACAAGGGCAATACTAATAACTTCACATGATAAAAAGGCAATTTTTGGTCCACAGTTGGAGTCTCTCCCATACCCTGAGCTTATTTCTTCCTTAGGAGAAATCACAGCAATTCTAAACTATGTTTCCCTTTTTTTGTTAAGATTTTAAAAAATTAATTTATTTTATTTATTTATTTTTGGCTGTGTTGGGTCTTCGTTGCTGCGTGTGGGCTTCTCCATGTGTGGCGAGCCGGGGCTACTTTTCATTGCAATGCGCGGGCATCTCATTGCGGTGGCTTCTCTTGTTGTGGAGCACAGGCTCCAGTAGTTGTAGCACACGGGCTCAGTAGTTGTGGCTCACGGGGTCTAGAGAGCAAGCTCAATAGTTGTAGCTCATGGGCTCTAGAGCACAGTCTCAGTAGTTGTGACACACAGGCTTAGTTGCTCTGCAGCATGTGGGATCTTCCCGGAACAGGGCTCGAGCCTGCGTCCCCTGCATTGGCAGGCGGATTCTTAACCACTGCGCCACCAGGGAAGCACTATGTTTCCATTTAAAGTAATTAAGCAAACACATGAACAGGCACTTAAGGAATAATGAGACAAATAGTAAAGTTTTTTTTTTTCTTCTGGGGATTTCAACAACCATGATTCATACATATTTATATAACATTTGGGAGATAGCCTTGGGATGTCTACTTTGATCTTCATTCATTTATTCATTAGAAAATGAGATCACAGAAAGCAAAATACCATATGATATCACTTACATGTGGAATCTAAAATATGACACAAATGAACAGGCTCACAGACAGAGAAAGAGAACAGACTGGTGGTTGCCAAGCAGGTGGGGGTGGGGGAGGGATGGAGTGTGAGGTTGGGATTAGCAGGTGCAAACTATTATATACAGGCTGCATAAACGACAAGGTCCTACTGTATAGCACAGGGAACTATATTCAATATCCTGTGATAAACCAAAATGAGAAAGAAAGTGAAAATATATATATATGTGCATGTCTGTGTGTATAACTGAATCACTTTCTGTACAGCAGAAATTAACACAGTATCGTAAATCAACTATACTTCAACAAAATTTAAAAAATTAAAGAAAATGAGAGCACAGAGATAGAGATAAGGGAGAGACAAACAGACAGACAGAGGCTACTCTTTGTGGAGTCATAACGTAATGGCAATGATGAGTAACTGCCTTCAAGCCTCTGTCCAATCCACACCCCTCCCACTCTCCTCCCCAGCTGCACTGAACACACTCAATTTTCTGAGCCCACCTGTGCTGTCACCAGGAAGACTGCACAGCCATTGCTTCATCTGCAGGGCATGAGGGGTCCCTGCCCCTTACTCCCAGCCTTGCTTCTTGCCTCAAGTGGTTGCTAATCTTTCTGGACTCCATTTAAAGTGGTCTGTTCCAGGGCTTCCCTGGTGGTGCAGTGGTTAAGAATCCTCCTGCCAATGCAGGGGACACGGGTTCGAGCCCTGGTCCAGGAAGGTCCCACATGCCGCGGAGCAACTAAGCCCGTGCGCCACAACTACTGAGCCTGCGCTCTAGAGCCCACGAATCACAACTACTGAGCTCACGTGCTGCAACTACTGAAGCCGCACTCCCTAGAGCTCATGCTCCACAGCAAGGGAAGCCACCACGATGAGAAGCCCGTGCACCGCAACGAAGAGTAGCCCTTGCTCACCACAACTAGAGAAAGACTGCACAGCAACGAAAACCCAACCTAGCCAAAAATAAATTAATTAAAAAAAAATAAATAAAGTGGTCTGCTCCAGCCTGAGTCTCCTCACCTCTCAGCCAGATAAGATGCCTCTCATCCGAGGACTCATAGGCATTAGCCGACCCTTCAAGCAGTCACCAGACTCTGCATGTTTACTTGTCTGGGTTATTGTGAGTGACTTGTGGGCAAGTGACTGCAACTCGAATTCATTTCTTTGTTTCACTTCTTTTTACTTTGAGAGCTAGTCACGACTCCCTAGCACACGGGAAAAGCTCAAAACAGTACATGCTGAAGGAATAAAGGGAAAGATAGTTCAGGAAATCACAGCTTAATGGTAGAGACAGAGGTGACAGGATAAGCAGAATGCAATAGGACAAGCTCTGTGCACACGTGCAGGACACACGAGCAAGGGCTCGTGTGCCTGCAGCACAGAAAGCCAAACCCTGACAGCAATAAAGTAAGGGTTTATTTGCAGGGAGCCCAGCAAGGGAGTAGGGGACAAAGATCCACTCCCACTTGGTCCTTGAGTTATGGGTTTTTTAACAGGGAAGAACAAAGAGGCTGGGATTAATCCTTGTCTGGTAACATTTCTTAATCGTAGTTTCGGGAGCCAGGATGACTCTGGTTTATGATTCTCTGTCCAGGTGGTCCATGGCTTGGAGTCTGTGAGCTTATCTTGCCCTGGGGAGACAGCCTGTATGTTAATGACGATATCTATACTAGCAATTTTAGTACGTTAATGATGTTTTTGACAATAGCAATCTTTGTCATCTGACTCTGGCTGATTAGTGTCCAGTTAGCACAGGACTGAGGTCAGAGGAGGGAAGAAAGAGGATAAAGTTTCAGATAGAGGGATTAATCATAAACTTGGTTTTCAGGTGGGCTCATTTTCACCCACAGAGTTAGGGAAGGTTTCACTCCTCTTATCTTTGATATCGACCAGGGTTCTTGACCTTCCTTAACCAATAGAAATTATAAGAACCAGAAAAGAAATTCAGGCACGGCTTTACTGGGACCCCTGAGGCAGCAGCGGGGAGCGAAAACAAACAACATGTTCCCTTGCTTGCTTGCTTCCTGAGGGGGGGCAACCTTGCTCCTTACATGGGGTGAGGGTGAGGGTGTGTCCAGGGGTCGGTGGGAGGGGTGGCTGAGGTGTCTGCCCACCCTTTTGGTGGTGCTGTGTGCAGCGGGCATGCGCAGTGCCCTGCTGTTGCTCCCGACACCCTGCTTTGGCTGGCTTTTCAGAAGTGCAAGTTGGAGTTTTTGTCTCTTTGTATCTTGCTGTCCATAATTTGCCCCAGCGTGTATGCACACAGTTATTTTTAGTCCCTCATAACTTTGTATCTGTTGCTGGAGGAGACGTCTGTCCAGGTGACAGTCCTGCAGCAAAGGGTCCCAGGTCCCAGGCCCCACCTGTCTCATCTTCACTCCCATTTTACCCAGGTAAGCTGTTCACCTCCAGCTTTCAGAAGCAGGCTCAGTATTGATGTCTGCCCCAATGTAAAATGCAGGAGAGAGATAGTTTACAAATAAATGTAAACTTGAAGGAGTAAGGAGGCCATAGAGGGGCTATTTCTGCTGTCCAGCCTGAGAGAACACACTGCATCAAACATGAGAGCTGGCGGGGGAAGAAAGACAGGGTATGTTGACAAGGGGAGCAGAAAAAGTTTGGAGGGCGGCAGGGGGCATTCCGGACAGAACTTAAGCTGTGAACCTGTGTTTTAAGTAGGAGGAGGAAGGTCTTTACCACCCAGGAAGATGTTCCTTCTCATTATTTCAAGCTCAGAAGGTTTCTACGAGGCCACCTAGTGTTTCTTCCCACTTGAATAAGCTGAGTTAACCCCATGCCTCCCAGGACAAGCCTAAGACAGGTAGGAGTCGGCAGTATAAGTTAAGAGTATAAGGCAGGGGTTTTGGTGCACAAATTCTACCACTCACTCATTCTCTCCACAGTTTCATAGGGAGGAAACTATATTTGCTCAGACGCAATATTTTCACAACAGCCAAATTGAACTTGAAAAACAATTTTTTGAAAACAACACTTTACTTAGTAGCTAGACCAGAGCATGATCACACTATCATGACAGCCCTGGGCAGGGCTTTTCCCAACAGCTCTCAAGCTTGGGTTCAGATTCAGGAACCTATGTGAGACTTCTTACTTTTCTTTCCCTCTAGTCTAGAAGAGCTGGATATGTGGAACCATATCCCAGACAAATGCCCGGTGGAGAGGCTAACCTGGCACCTTGTTTCATCATGATGAGAGGCGGAAGCAGAAAATGCACACGTAGCTGGGCTCTTTACAGATGGGTTCCACTGATTTGGTTTTCTCTTGGAGCCAAGGAGCACAAGGGGGAAAACACAGAAGGCGAGAAGTGAATGCAAAGCTCGGCCTTTACTGTGTGCTCCTCATACGAGCAGGTCCACTGTCTAGTAAAACATTGCCTAGTGTCTCAGGCTCTGCCCATTCAGACAAGGCGTTCTTACTGTCTTGGGGTGAGATGGTTAAGAGAGTAAATAACAGAACAGAGAGAGTTTCTTCATGTTTCTTTTTCTAAGGACTCAGGAAGAGCTCTGATGAGAGGAGAAAAGGCAGAATCTGAGAGTACCTTTCGGACAAGTATGTAATTTTCCCAAGACTTATTTTCCTGAAATGTAAAGTGAAGAAAACAAATGAAATTTCCTTACAGAAGGGTTGAGAAGATTGAATGAGATAATTTACTGAACAATTGTAATATGAACTCAAGCTGGTGCCTCTAACAGGCATGGACCCTTTTCTCTGATGGTGAAGGAATAATATTTTGTGAACACTATTTTTGAATCTGGCTTCTTGGTTCTCTGATTTTAGCAGTGTCCAACCCTGAGACTTGTATCTCAACTTTTTGGGGTCTCCGTGCCCTAGAAATCGTGCTGACTCTGTCCTCACGTCATACATAATACAAGAGTGCCAGTGTGGGGGAAATTAGTATAGAAAATAATTTAGTTTTCAAGGTGTATTACCAATTCTCCTTTACAGCAATAGATTGGGGGAAAAAAATAAAATGGATGAAAAAATTAAAACCTTGGAATTCTTTACTGTGTAGTCAGTGGAGAACTCTTGCAGGGCTAGAGAACAAAGACAATATAAATGGACATTGAGCAATGGGAACAAATAACCATAAGATCTGTGTAATGCAGCAATGGCCCATACTTGCTGAAAAAAGCAAAGGCAAAGCAAACAGGTATTATCATAGGAATATACACTCCAAAATAAAGGTGATGATTGTCTCACTGTGTTCTGTAAAGGGCTGGTTAAATCAGGAACAACTTTGTCTGTCCTGGGAAGGCCATGGCTAACCAACGGAGCATTCAGGAAGAACCATCACAAATGCTGGGAACAAGTAGCCACTTAGCCCAGCAGAGGAGTATCTGAGTTAACTCGGCTGAATCTTCAGATGTGGGCTGCCATATAGACAAGAAGCCATATTTCTCCTCTGCTTCTCCAAGAGGTAGAGCTGGAATCAATGGTTATATTCATAGAAAAAATGAGTACAATTCACCTGTTAGAAAGAAAATTTAAACAGTTTTGGCAGTCCAATAATGGAATGGGCTAGCTTACAAAATTATGGGCTTCATACCGTGAAAAATAGACATGTTGCCATATTGAGGCTACCCCCCTATATATCTTAGCCACTGAAGATGTGTTCTCTAAGACACTGTAAAACATCTGAAAATTGCTCTAATTGAGAAAGGAGAGAGCTTAAGTGTAAAGAACAGGTGTACTCAAGAGAGGAACCCATTTCAGGCCCCATATTAAATGGAAAAATGTAGGAAAAGAAAAAGTGCATTTATTGCATCAAATACATTAAGAATCTATTACGTTTAAAAACATATTTAGGGGCTTCCCTGGTGGTGCAGTGGTTGAGAGTCCGCCTGCCGATGCAGGAGACACGGGTTCGTGCCCCGGTCCGGGAGTGTCCCATATGCCGCGGAGCGGCTGGGCCCGTGAGCCATGGCCGCTGAGCCTGCGCGTCCGGAGCCTGTGCTCCGCAGCGGGAGAGGCCACAACAGTGAGAGGCCCGCGTACCACAAAAAAACAAAAAAAAAAAACAAAAAAAAACATATTTAGTTTCAGCACAGTGGAAGATACATTAGATAGATTAGTCAGAATACAGTTCTCATGAAATTTACAATACAGTAGAAGAAAATCATGTTCATAAACTATGATATTATCATGTGGAAAGTGACATAAATGTGGCACATATAAAGTCCTCTGAGAATTAGACTTTACATAAGAATGGAAAAATCATCCTGTGTTTTCCTTATTAAACAATTAAGGGATTAGTAATAAATTACTTCTGATTTGCAAGAAAATTAAATGTAGGCCAAACCAGGTTGAATCAGAGAAACAAAAAAGAAAAAACTTTAGAAAAATGTTTTTGGTTTCACCTCTCTCATGTTATAAACCTTATTGAATCTCAGGTTTGGGCTGGCTACCCAAGAATACATTTTTAATGTTATTCCAAATAGCTCCCCATTGTTTCTTGAAGAAATACTAGGAAAATTAAAATAAAAATTAAATCATTTCTAAAGAAACTATAACAGCCGTTATTAGGTTTATGCTAAAAATACAAGCTTTTTCAATGTTTTTGTGGCATAGTTCACACATGTATAGAAATACCTTCCCCCATTAATAAAAATGCTCTATGACATCATCCTTCATGGCTCATCCTATTGTTGGATGCACTATAATATATTTTTATAAGCCTCAAACTGGAGACACAATTTGTTTCCAATTTATTATTATAAATGTCACAATGAACACAGCAATAAATACGCATATTTCAAATTATTTTATTTTAAATTTTCCTTCACTTCTGTGCTAAAGTACAGATAAGTGTCTATTTTTGCACTGTTTCCTCGAAGCAGTGAGTACTTCTATTATGTATTCTTTATGTATCTGATAGGAAAAAAGTGGTATCTCAATGCTGTAGGATTTAAATTTCTTTATTTTCAAATAATATTTAATGTTTTTATATCTTTGTAAACTGTAAATCATATGAATTATTTCTTTTTTTAAATCACCTCCTTATATGTTCTATGTCCATTTCCAAAGGGAAGTTTTATTTTTCTTGTTTA
This sequence comes from Globicephala melas, assembly GCF_963455315.2. Lineage (NCBI taxonomy): Eukaryota > Metazoa > Chordata > Mammalia > Artiodactyla > Delphinidae > Globicephala > Globicephala melas. The sequence goes on along the minus strand of NC_083320.1, from coordinate 104,563,084 downwards.
TTGATAATAGCATGTTTACATATATTTCTCAGCATTGATTTTTAACATTTTTTGAAGTTTATTAATTTACTAGACTAGTAATTTTATATCTTACATTTGATAGTGCTTTAAAATCTATAAAAAGACATTTTCATGTGCTATTTAATTAAGCTCCTATTTTAGATATGAAACCCCAGTTTTTTGTTTTTTTTTTCAGTTATCTTAATTTCTTTTCTTTTTTTTTTTACATCTTTATTGGAGTATAATTGCTTTAAAATGGTGTGTTAGTTTCTGCTTTATATCAAAGTGAATCAGTTATACATATACATATGTTCCCATATCTCCTCCCTCTTGCGTCTCCCTCCCTCCCACCCTCCCTATCCCAGCCATCCAGGTGGTCACAAAGCACCGAGCTGATCTCCCTGTGCTATGCAGCTGCTTCCCAGTTTTTTTATACATTCTTTTTTATATATTTTTAACATTTTTAAACTTTTTTTGTTATTCAAACACATTTAAGTTTTATGCAATAAAACTATTAATATTATTTTTCATGGCTCCTAATTTGGTTTTGTGTTTTTTAAAGTTTTTTCCAACCACCCAAATTATAGATATATTGTTAAAATATATTGTAATTTCATAATTTACATTTAAATATTTAGAACATATGGCATTTATTTTGGAGTTGTGTGAGGTTGCATGCTCCATGTAATTTTTTAAAGATGATTAACTCATTAACCCATTATAGAGTATTAATTTCATTCTGTTTATGCTGAATTGAGATTCTTCATTGAACACCCTTACTGCCAGGCACTGAGAATATAATAAAAAAAATGGACAAAATTACTTTTTTCATTGAGCTTACATTGCAGTAAGAGAAACAAATATTAAACAAATTATCACTAAAATATTTCTTAAAAAAAACCATGGAGAACAGTCTCAGTTTGGAGACTGGATAAAGATTAAATATAATAAATCTTGCATGGTGATGTGGGCAGAAATGTAATTTTAGAGAAGAAACAATACCCTATTTAAAAGTCCTGGGTCATCTGAACATGCCTCCTTCAGGGAGCTGGAAGAAATCCTCCTTTGGCTTGGGCACAGAAGGCAGGACACCACATATGTTCTGGAGTACTTGGGTCCATTCCACACAAGGCAAAGCTAATCCCCTGTCCCAAGAAAGACATGAACTATTCTAATGTGTTTCTTCTTATAGATACATTTGAGAATCACTTTTTAAACTTCAGCGAAATATTTTGATTGGAATTTCTTTTAATTGAAATATTAAACTGTGAAGGATTTTTTTTTAGGATTCAATGGAGAAATTATTTTTAACTGAATGAAGTAAAAGATGTTTGTCTTAGATTTAACACATACTTCTTTTGCTTTATCCATACGTGCCTGTGTGAGCACTAGTGTGTGTGTGTGTGTGTATGTGTGTGTGTGTTTTAATGTGACTTGGTTTGTCAATATTTATTATGAAAACTACATAGCAATTATTTTTCTAAGAGAAATCCTGGCATACATCAAGAAGTGAGCTTATAAGAGATTCAGAGACACTTTTAACAGGCATTCTAAATCATTGGATGGGAAAGGGTAAGGCTATTTTCCAATTGCTTTGGAAGAAACACACCCAAAAGAATACCAAGTATTACTTAAGATCAATTAGTCTGTAAGCATGACTTTACCGTGTAGAAAGGGGCTGGCTTGCCAATTTTCAATGATAGTTATGAACACAAGAAATTAGAACACTAAAAATGTTTAATTAATGGAAGATCAAGATAAAAATTGAGGAGATCTTAAATTCACCTTGTCTTAGCTTCTTGGCACTGAATATTTGGTCAGTCCAAGATTTATATCACAGCAGGGGTTGAAGAAAAATTTAGCCTTTTTCATAACTTCTATTTTTCTTTTTAAGTGGGTAGGTAGACCTGTACATCTTAGTTTTTTTTTTCCCCAAGGATATCTGGAAAGTGATTAGCACATGCTGCTCATGAGCCTTAGACATAAGTAGAGTCCAAGGAAGTCAAGAGAGTTGTATTATAGATAACATTTCCAGACTACCAGTCATCACGCCAACGGAGTTCATTTGTCATAAAGCAATGTTCATGCTACCTTGTTTTTCCTGTTGGTGTTATGAACCAACTCCCAAATGTGTTTGTGGAAAGCTGCCCCCAGGAGGTGTGGGTTTCTTGGCATATGGGCATATCAACACATCAACAGGGCAGCTTCCCACTCTTTCATGGGAATGGTTCTCAGGCACAAAGATGCAGATACTGGCCTCTGGAAGTTGTCAGAGCACTCTGAAGGGCTGGAGGCTTGTGGAGGTGGGGGGCTGGCTGTGTCTGCTACAGCCAAGACGAATCTTCCTCTGACAATGATAAATCACTGTTCAAGTTTTTCATTTTTTTTTCAAATATATCTTTACTACAAAAACTGTGTATGGAATTTTGTTGTTTGGTGATATTTTCCACTTGTATTATTTACATTCTCCATATTATTAGACCTGTTCCCATCATTCAAGGACCACATAGTTTTCTTCTAGATTGCTTTATTCTAGCTCATTTGGACTAGTGTTTGTCCACTGGCACATCACGGGCAAGGGGGTGTGCTGGGAACCCTTCACAGGCCAGCTGCCAACGTGTGAAGAGTTTTTGTTATAAGTATGCATTGTGTATCGACTAAGGATCATACTCTTACCATGGTGTCTGCTAGATGGAACCTGGAACTGAACACAAGAAACTGATTTAAAAAAACAACATTGAGATTGACATATATACACTAATATATATAAAATAGACAACTAATAAGAACCTGCTAAATAAAAAATAAATTAACTACATTTTTTAAAAAAAGAAAGAATGGATACACAACAGGGTCCTAATGTATAGCACAGGGAAATATATTCAATATCCTCTGATAAATCATAATGGAAAAGACTACAAAAAAAGAATGTATATATTGGTACAACTGAGTCACTTGGCTGTATAGCAGAGATTGGCACAACATTGTAAATCAACTATACTTCAATAAAAATAAATAAATAAATAAATAAATATTTTTTTAAAACATCATATGAATAGTAAATAAAGATCACATAATTATTAAAGCACTTGAAGATTTTGCCCAAAGACTACAAAAGGAATTCACATCAGGGAATAAATTCTTTTGCTGACGAGGAACAAAGATAGTGACCAAACAAAAAGCATAAGAAATATGGAATTAACCCAACCTTTCAAACTTCCAGTGTTCTTAACTGCAGAGAGACACAAATATATTGTGCCCTATTAACAGAAACATCTTCTGGTTACTGGGAATTTTCTTCTTCTTTTTTTTTTTTTTTTTGGTCTCAGCTTTAGAGTTGAAAGTATAACTTCCAGTAGGGTAGACCATTCTCATTAGCTTATGGAAGATTTATTCTCTTTTATTTTCTTTTCACTATTGCTGATCCCCAATCCTTTTCTGTATTCCCACATAGGCACTCAACCTGATGTGTGTGTTACATTTCCTTTGATATGTATATAACCTTATAAAAATACAGTGGTCCTCAAAAAATCTAAAAACAATAAATGCTGGACAGGGTGTGGAGAAAAGGGAACCCTCTTGCACTGTTGGTGGGAATGTAAGTTGATACAGCCACTATGGAGAACAGTATGGAGGTTCCTTAAAAAACTAAAAATAGAACTACCATATGACCCAGCAATCCCTACTGGGCATATACCCTGAGAAAACCATAATTCAAAAAGAGTCATGTACGGCAATGTTCATTGCAGCTCTATTTACAATAGCCAGGACATGGAAGCAACCTAAGTGTCCATCGACAGATGAATGGATAAAGAAGATGTGGTACATGTATGTATACAATGGAATATTACTCAGCCATAGAAAGAAATGAAATTGAGTTATTTGTAGTGAGGTGGATGGACCTAGAGTCTGTCATACAGAGTGAAGTAAGTCAGAAAGAGAAAAACAAATACCATATGCTAACACATATATATGGAATTTGAAAAAAAATGGTTCTGAAGAACCTAGGGGCAGGACAGGAATAAAGACGCAGATATAGAGAGTGGACTTGAGGACATGGGAGGGGTAAGGGTAAGCAGGGACAAAGTGAGATAGTGGCATGGACTAATATACACTACCAAATGTAAAATAAATAGCTAGTGGGAAGCAGCCACATAGCACAGGGAGATCAGCTTGGTGCTTTGTGACCCCCTAGAGTAGTGGTATAGGGAGCGTGGGAGGGAGAGGCAAGAGGGAGGAGATATGGACATATATGTATATGTATAGCTGATTCACTTTGTTATAAAGCAGAAACTAACATACCATTGTAAAGCAATTATACTCCAATAAAGATGATTAAAAAAATGTTTACAAGTCATACATTCTGCCACATAAAAAAAGATTACAGTGGTTCTTTTTTGTGCTTTTGGATTACGTAAATGGTATTGTGCTATGGAGATTTGTATATGTACAATGCTGTAGCTTTAAGTCTTCATGCCATTGTATGTATACCTAAGTCATTGCTCCTAAATGCTTGTTACAGTGAATGTATCCATCATATTTTATTTATTTAGAGTTGAACACATAAGATGGCTACAAACAGTAGCTACCACAAACAATGTTGAAAAGAATTACCTTCATACATACTTTTTTGAAACATATACATAGGAATAGGGTTCCTGGGTAACAGAAAACATAACATATACTATGGAACTACTGCCAGTTGCCCTCCATATCAACCATGCAAACTCTTTTTAAAGGTTAAAATGATGTTGAATGTATTATTCTGCTTGTGCAGATGTCTTTTAAGACTAGTCAGCATATCTCAGTTTTTAAAACTTCACACACTGAAAACTTTATTCTGTTATTATCTTGATTCCTGAACACAACAAACTCTTGAATGTCCAGCAAAAATCCTTGGACTATTTTTTCAATGATAAACTGCTAATTACATAGTATGCTACTCTTAAAAACCAGGTAGCTGTGTCACTAAAGGTATAATTACAGTATTGTAATTTTTGTCCTTGACATAATTTTAGAAGATGGAACTCTGTAAGAAATTTGTATAATATTTAAAAATCTGTTATAATGCAAATCCCTGGGTCAATATTTCTCTGGAGAATTGCTCTAGAATAGATACCACTTTTACATATTTTACACATTGTTTGCCACAGGCTTATTTTATATATATATATATATATATATATATATATATGTATAAAATTATATAGACTCATTTATTCAATCTTTCATTGCACATTTTTCTACATTGCCTACATCCACACATACCCCCATCCACATCAACAGTTGCTATGATGCAAATCTTAATTATTTTCTAAAGGGTATATTTTAATATTAGTAAAATGATATACCAGATTGTTATTGCTGATGTTGAATACATTTCCATATACTTCTAGATATTTTTCTTTGCTTCCTAGGTTTCCCTGTTGATTCATAGAAGTCCTTCTGTATTCAAGATATTAGTCCTTAAGTGGATTTAGTTGTTGAAATTAGCGCCTTCTAATCTGCCATATGTTTGCTAGCTGTCTAGATTTTCTTCCTTAATGGATTTCTGAATTCTTATATAATAAAATCCATTAATTCTTATATAATAAAATCCATAAAATCTTTTTTTTCCATGAAGTTTTTGGTTTAGAAATCTGAGATACTATCTCTTTCCTCCACTCTTCTTCAAGGTCCCCTGGATATTCTCCTAGATTTTCTTCCTTTAATTTTATAGTGGTTTTGATTTATAAGCACTCTGAATTTCACATTTATATATTGAATGAGAGGGATCCAACTCCACATTTCTCAGTTTAATGGGCTTATATCCTTAACATTTTCCTACTATTCTGGCATGCCAGTTCTGTCATATATCTCATTGGCTATAAATACATGGTTATATTTCTGAACTTTTAATCCTGGTCTCTCAATCAATTTTGGAATCAGCAGTATATGGGCCACACACACCCTTGATGGCTTTTTAGAAACCCTGTGTGTATTAGAATAAAGATTACTCTAGCTTTGTAAAATAAGCTGGGAAATTTTCATTTTTTTTCCTGTAAAAATTTATATTTTTATAAATTTTATAAATTAATATATGTAAGTTAATAAATAGTGATTCCTTGAAAATTTGTAGAAGTTATTGGTTAATCCTTTGCTGACCAGCTCAATTACTTTAACACTTACTGAATGGCTCATACTCTCTATTTCATTGACACTTTTTTATATTTCATGCTTTTGTTGGAATTCACCATTTCATCTAAGTTTGCAAATGTACTAGCATATAATAGCTCATAATATTCTCAATACTTTCAAAATCTCTTTGGTGTCTTATTTAGTTATCTAAAATAGAATTTTGAAGTGGCTCTTTTATTATTGAGTGCCAATTGTATTGCATTCTGGCTAAAGACCTTAGTCTACATGATTTTGGGTCTTTGAAATTTATGCAGCTTCATTTGTGGCCTGTATATGGTAATTTTTGTGACTTTTACCTATGAACTCAAAATATTTATTTTCAGCAGTATCCATCTATCTACACATGCATTATACATATATATAATTCATTAATTGAGTTATCTATATTTTCTGTAAGTTTATTATAATCCAGTTGCTTGACCTGTTAGTTTCTGAAAGATGTATGTTAAATTATCCAACTACAGTTATTAGTTTATCTATTTGTTCCTCAACTTTGTAAGTTGTTGCTTTATATATTCCAAATCTACATACCTAGGCTCACGTATGTTCATGTTTGTTATATCTTCTTGATCTGTTATTCCTTATTATGTACTCTTATGATGTTTTAAACTTTGTTTCTATCTTTACTGATACAAAAATTTAAATATTCTCTGGATTGAATATGTTGTAAATAATAATCATCATCTTGCAGCCATTGTTGCTCTTGAGATATCTGATATAAATTTGCTTCTTACTTCCAGAAGCCTTTTGGAATCCTCCTTTGTCATTTGATCTACCTAAATTTCACTATTATGTCAAGGATGTTTTGTTTTTCTCTATTTCCATTCTAGTATCTATGAGCTCTATCAATTTGAAGTCATCATCTTCCATTAATTATGAGAAATCTTTCAGCATAATGTATTCAAGTACTTAACTTTTCCTCTATTTCTTTTATTTTTTTCTTCTGGGCCTATTATTTTATTAATCATGTTTTTTCTTCTCCTTTTACTTAGCTTACTTTTTATACTTATTTCTTATGCCTTCTCAGAAAGGGATCTCCAAATCATTCTTTTTTAAGTTTATTATTCACTTATATATCAGTTCTCTTATTTCAACTATTATAATTTTATTTTTCAGTATTTTTTTTTTTTTTTTTTGCGGTACGCGGGCCTCTCACTGTTGTGGCCTCTCCCGTTGCGGAGCACAGGCTCCGGACGTGCAGGCTCAGCAGCTGTGGCTCATGGGCCCAGCCGCTCCGCGGCATGTGGGATCTTCCCAGACCGAGGCATGAACCCACGTCCCCTGCATCGGCAGGTGGACTCTCAACTACTGCGCCACCAGGGAAGCCCTCAGTATTTTAATTTAGTTTTTTTTTTTAATGTAACTACTGGGCCTTCTTTTTTCTCATTACCAATATTACCCTCTCTATCTGTGAATATCATTTTAAATTCTCATTCTCAATGAGTCATCAGATAGAGGTTAGTTATTTTATTCTCTTTCTTTTCAAGGTTTATGATCCTTAAGTGTCTTGTTATTTTCCCCTGTAGTCACATAATTTCTTGATACTTTCAGATACTTTAACAGTTGATATATTCTTGGGGAGAAGAAACAAACTCTTAAGCTTCAATATATGCTACATTTGAAGTGTGAGAAAGACCTGGGCAAGAGGAATGTGTCTATATTGAGAAAAGGATACACTCCAAGGTGCAGACCTACTACCTGTTTGCCACATCCGCCTTGCAACCCTGGTCCTTGGGAGGCTTGCTTATCCCTCTTTCCTGGTTTGTACTTTTTTGTGTGATCACCTAGCCCTTGGAGCTATGTGCTAGATGGGTGGACAAGGGATTTCTCAAGTACCAGCTCTCTTACCTAAACTCACTGAGATTTACTTTCCATCAGCTATTCTCAAGGACTTCTTTGTTGATATCTCCAGCATCTCTGAACAGCTCGTGGACAGTGTTTCTCTTCCTGACCAACCATGTTGGGTCAACGGATGGGCAACAGTCTATTCTGGGAAATTTGGGGGGGGGGAAATGATATCCTCACAATGAAAAGGGTATCCCAACATAATCTCTGACTATGCATCTGGATAGTTTTTACTCAAAGCTGCTACTTTTCCCTCAATGAGACTCAGTCACGTTCAGTCTCCATAATATTTTCTCACAGATTTTACATTCATTTCTTTCATCTCTCTTTTTATTTTTACCCTTCACATCATGCATCTCAGCTTTCATTTTAGTGTGTCACAGTCTCTGGAAGCAGAACTCAGAAAAAATATTTTCATCCCCATTTTATTTATGAGGAAACTTAAGTTCAGAATTAAGTTAATTTGTCCTACATCACTGGTCAGTAAACAGCAGAGAGGGAGCAAGCACTGTTAGATCTCATTACAAAACTCATGGTCTTTCCCTGGAAATTTATATTGTATAAGATGTAGTATACAGGAATCATTTTTAAGAATATCATTGGCTTAATAAATGAAAAAAATTATCTTCTTTTTACAAACTCTGGAGCTGGAAATTCACTTCATATTTTCCCAGCAAAATCATACACTTAGAAGATATTTTCATTCCCAAAGGTTCATTCCCACTTGACAGAGACGAGAAAATGCTGTTGAATAAGTGTAAAGATAATTTTGAGTTCCATTTACAAAGACAAATGATGCAGAAATTGCATGTATAAACCTCATAAGTGGACACTGAGCTGTTTATAGTTTAGAACCTCTCTAGTGACATGCACAGAGCAAACGGAAATCAGTCCTGCTCTCCACCACGAACAGAATATTAGCTCTTCTTTTCGGGTAAGTGCTTTTCAACGTAATGCCCTAAACAACAGATCCTGAAACAATGCAAAACATTTCGTTTTACTTAACACATTGTTGCTTGTTATGGGAGTGCTGAATACTAACATATAGGCTAGTCAAACGGAAAATACCACCTGAGTTGTAATTTCTTTGAATTATTGATGGCAATGTTGAAAAAACTTCCTGGAGTGTTTGCTAATTTTTGTAGGGTTTTTGTCTTTTTATTCCTGTGCATTTCAATTTGGGGAGAAAAATATACTTATTTGAAGGCAAGGGGGATTTTTTTTTGAGTAAGTCTTGTGATTCAGTTGGCAGTGAGCCTTTTCTTTGTAAGGCACTTTAACAGGTATTTGGTTGACAGATCAGAGACTTTTCATTGGTCTGTAGAACAATCAGACAGTCAGCAAAGCCACAAAACCACAGTCCCACAATTCATCCTGGATGATTCATTCTTTTTTTTTTAAAATTTTTATTGGAGTATAGTTGATTCATAATGTTGTATTAGTTTCAGGTGTACAGCAAAGTGAATCAGTTATACATATACAAATACCCATTCTTTCTTTCTTTTTAGATTCTTTTCCCATTTAGGCCATTACAGAGTATTAAGTAAAGTTCCCTGTGATATACAGTAGGTCCTTATTAGTTATCTATTTTATATGTAGTAGTGTGTATATGTCAGTCCCAATCTCTCAATTTATCCCTCCCCCCCCTTACTCACTGGTAACCATAAGTTTGTTTTCTGCATCAGTGACTACTTCTGTTTTGTAAGTAAGTTCTTTTGTACCCTTTTTTTTAGATTTCATATAAGCAATGTAATATGATATTTGTCTTTCTAGATCCACCCATGTTGTTGCAAATGGCATTATTTCATTCTTTTCTATGGTTGAGTAATTGCTTCCATGTCCTGGCTATTGTAAATAGTGCTGCAATGAACATTGGAGTGCATGTACCTTTTCAAGTTATGGTTTTCTCAGGGTATATGCCTAGGAGTGGGATTGCTGGGTCATACAGTAGTTCTGTTTTTAGTTTTTTAAGGAACATCCATGCTGTTCTCCACAGTGGCTCTATCAATTTACATTCCCACCAACAGTGTAGGAGGCTTCCCTTTTCTCCACACCCTCTCCAGCATTTATTATTTGTAGATTTTTTTGATGACGGCCATTCTGACTGGTGAGAGGTGATACCTCATTGTAGTTTAATTTTCATTTCTGTAATAATTAGTGATGTTGAGCATATTTTTATGTGCTTTTTTGGCCATCTGTATGCCTCCTCTGGAGAAATGTCTATTTAGATCTGCTGCCTTAGATAACTTAGTCTTTATGACCAATACTCTACAGCTTTAGGCAAGTCATGTCATCAATCTAATAGAAGAGTCAAAAGTAGAGCTTGTAGCTAAATACAGGATGCAAAGCACACATGACCAATCTGTTTACTTTCTTATTTGGCTGAAAATATTGCACAAATTGAAGAGGAAGAAAATGCAACGTGGAGCATCCTGTGTGCTAAATATTTTGCCAGTTGCCTAACATTTGTAACTTAACCACGTTCGTGCAAATCTGTGATACTGTTGTCAACAATAAGCTTCCCCCTCACAGTGTCCCCACCTTTTTCTGAAATTTCTGGAGGGAAGAGGCTCACAGTGTGCCCACTCCCTCCTGTCTGCATCAGCACAGTACTGGCTTTCTAGCTGATGAACCAAGCACTGCTTCACTGGACAGAACTCACCTCCAGTGAGGACCACACTCTTACGGCTACTCTGGACATTAGAGATGGGACATCAGTTTCTCCCTGTCACGTTTTACCCTAGCATAGGGTAGTAGGGAAGTTTATCTACTTCCCTAAAGATAACTGACATCAGGTAATAACTCTTTATGAAAATTGTCAGAACTATCATGCATCACCTTCTACTCAGGGACTAGCTTATTCCACAGACAAACAAAAGTAAGAGTTGCCCATGATGTCTTACTTGGCACCCCTCTGCCTCACTCCAGGCTGCTTCCACAGTTAATAGGCACGTTCTCACCAAGTCCTCTATATTATAGAACTCCAGTCAAGTAAGGGGATGAGAAATTAAAATAAAATAAGAAGAATTCACCACTTATTCAACATTTATATACTATGTATCACTCCATAGAGTGCTAATTTAATCTTTTTTTAATATCTGAGGAATGGATATTATTATCCCCCCTTTTAACAGATGGGAAACTATAGCTCAAGGAAGTTAATAGCTTGTCCAAGATCACACCAAACTCAAGTTTGGCCAACTCCATGCTTGATACCTTCAAGCAGGTATGCTCGATACCTGCTTTCCTAAAAATCATAGTGATCTTAGGATAAGTGCTGAAGAAGGAATCTTGTAGATCTGTTTTTGTAAGTCATTTATATAAAAATAAAACATCCTTTATGAAGTTATCTTCCTTTTATGGCATGTTGGTTTGTACTCCCATTTCCTGGAGAAAGAATATGTCTAAAAATACTCTGGAAAGTTTATAACCCTATTAAAATATGAAACATTATTATTATTTTTAAGGTTTAATGGTCTTCATTTAAAGAATATTTTTATTTATACAATGATCTCAAATCTATGTTGTCAGTGGAAGAAAATAATATGGATTTTCTCATTAGTTTGCACATATTATGAGGAGGGCTATGAACTATGAACTCTCCAAAGCTGATTGCTTCAAAGTCCTTTATGCAAAATATGAAAGGAGTATGTATATAATTTACACAATGTTCAATTCTTTAGAAACCTCTCGCTGATGATAAAATGGAGCAGTCACCTGGCTTTGTTTCAAGAATTCTACAACTACATATTCATCTATATTGTGAATATATAGTGAGTTAATGCTTATGAATGCATGCATAAACCATTAAAACTTAGGTACTATTATTACTAACAAAATCATGCTAGTGATTTAAGTGAGAGCACAGCTAAAATAATACTAGCTACCATTTATTGATGATATTTTATGTGCCAGGAGGTTAGATTTTAGATGTTCTATCTGCCTCATCTCACTGTATTTCTTTCTCTCAGTAACTCTCAGAGGTTGGATGCTGAGGCTTAAAGAGGCGAAGTAATGTACTGAGAGTCACACATCTACAAGTTGTGCAGTGTAGAAAGTTTAAAGCCACGTTTATCCACATCTGAAATTCCTTCCATTTGGCAGACAGCCTCAGAGTTCTTCAAGTGCTTAAGGTTGAACCAGAATCAAAAATGCTCACTCTGCTCACAGCTTTGACATTTCTGGTTTTTTGACCCTCTGGGCATTCTATTGCTACCTCAAGGTAAACTATGCAAAGTGAAGACTCCTCTCCTAGACTACAGCTGTCATTTCCTTTCTTCCACATCTCTCTCTTATGAATCTAAGCAATAACCTAATGAGTGAAAACCTGTACCTAGGGTTACCCAAGGTCAGTAAAAGGTACAGAATAATTTTGGCATGTTAAACTGAAATCACTTTCTTAAAGTTCCTTAAGGATTATCTGGTCTAATGGACAACTTATTAGAACAGCCTGGCCAATGGCTCTGTCCCCGAAACAGAGTGAAATTGTAAGTCATATGTTGGACTACAGGCTGTCAGAGGCAGAAGAGACTTTAAGAAATAGTTTTATAATCTGTTTTTAGAAGTGGAGACCTTGAGTGCTGGCAGGGTGAAGGGATGGCCCCATGTAATTCAATACAGAGGCAGAGCTGGGAATAGATCCTTCAGACTTTCAGACTTATACTCTTCATTCTGTTGAATGTTCATATTTTTACCTATTAAAAAATCAGAAAAGTACAAGGAGAATATAAAAACACATATGTATCCACTATCCCAAATGCTCCCAATTCTTTATCCTGTCACTCCAGACACAGCTTCTATCATGAATGTAGGTGTGTGTTTATTACATTTTGTTTTTCTACATATATGTAAGTCAATAAACTACATGAACTGACTTGTGAATCTAGTTTATGTAAGAGGCATCATGCAGTGTATGAGGTTGCACACCATGATTACTCACTCAAAATTGTATTTTAGGAACTTGTTTATACATATTGACATGTTTTCATCTCTTTTACTGTTCAATTCTATACTTTATCTACACATCGATCACATATTATAAATATGCCTCATAAATGTATCACAATCTATATTTAGTCATTTCCATACTGCTGAAAATTTGTTTTTGTCCCCCACAACGTTTTTTTTGCTATCCCCAAACCATGCTGTTTATGTACTGCTTATTCTTTGCATCCCAAACCATACAGCATGTTGTTTTGCCTCTTTCTGTAATTTATGCAAATGTTATACTTTGGTATACAGTCTTCCATGTCCTGCTTATGTTTCTAACAGTGAGCCATGCTGACGAACACAGCTATATTTAATTCACTTTTACTCATGTATAGTATTCCATTATATTAACATATACAAGTTATTTATCCATTATTATTATTGATGGACATTCAAACTGTTTACCACTTTTTGTGATCATGAACAATGGTGCTACAAACATTCTTACACAGATAACCTGGTGCACATTTGAAGGAGTTTCTCTGGAGAGTGGGACTGATGTGATGCATGAAATGTTTATGTTCAATTTTGGAAGACATAAATTAAAACATTGTGTGAGCTTCTCTATATCACATGTTCAGCAACATGTTAATTTTTCCCATATTAAGTAAAAATAAGGAGAGCTATAAAAATATTAAAATTCCCATTTGTCAGGATTCTTAAATGTTGTCCATTTAATGGATATAAAAATGCTTCTCATTGTGGTCTTGGTTTGTATTACCCAGCTTATTAAAGAGACTGCAGCTTTATATGTATTTATTTATGGCTCATGTTTCTGTGAAACACCCATCTTTTGTTCAGGTTTTCTTTTTATGGTAGTTACCATATAGTATACATACACATGTGTCATTAACTTTTTCTAATAATCTCTAATTTTACTACCTTATCTTGATTTTTTTTTTCCTAAATGGATGGAGAACAAAGCAGATTTTAAATACCATTATAGTTTCTTTGCTCATTTCTTATAAAATCTTCCCCGTTATTTTTGCCTAACATTTTAATTCAAATGCTTCATTCCCCTAAATAAATATGTTTATTTAACTTTTAAACCATTTTTAGTAAATTTTACCAGATTCATTGCTCATCTTTGTTTCTGGCATTCCACTTCTTGTCTTTGGATTCACTTTTATCCCCCATAAAGTATCTGTCTTTGCTAGTATTTTTAGTAAATTTTAGAAGTTACTGGTAAATTCTCTTCATTTGTGAATATATGAAAATATCTTTATTCTGCTTGAGCCATGACCAGGCATCCATTGGTAATGATGCTTTGCAAGCAGTCTTAGGGGATATTTTCATGTTTCCATGCATGTGTCTCAGGCAATGAGAAGTCAGAATGCACAGCAGCCCCAATGCTGGAGTCTCATGCTGCTGTGCAGGTGTCCACTCTCTCAGGGCCTGTGTCATGGGGAGATGCAATGTTTCCTTAAGGAGGAGTTGGCAAGTCACAAAGGGCCCTGGTGAAGAGAATCTGAGGTTCAGGCTGGAGCAGCTTAACAATTGGTTAGCAAGTACTGCCACACCAAGTAGAACAAAGGAATGCTTACTGTATATCTTTTGTTGACCTAGTTTTTCCATTGGTGATAAAAGGGTTTATACCCTTAATGTTCTTTTTATCTTTAATGTTCATCAGTTTTTCTATGATGTGTCTAAGTGAAAGACAATTTTTTTTTTACATTGTTTAGCACTTAGAGTGTAGTTTCCATCTGCAGATACTTGTCTTTCAATTCTAGGAGATTCTCGGTCACTGTCAATATGAATATTGCCTCTCTGCTATTTCATTCTTTCCTTCTGGAACTTATATTGGGTGTGTATTCTTTCCCTTTATTTATTTATTTTTACTTGGAGTATAGTTGATTTACAATGTTGTATTAGTTTCAGGTGTACAGCAAAGTGATTCAGTTATATATATATACATTTTCAGATTCTTTTCCATTATGAGTTATTACAAAATATTGAATATAGTTCCCTGTGCTATACAGTAAGTCTTTGGGACTTCCCTGGTGGTCCAATGGGTAAGTATCCACACTCTGTGGTTGGGGAACTAGATCCAGCATGCATGCTAAAACCAAGTCCACATGTTGCAACTGAAAAAAAAAATTCTGTACACTGCAACTAAGACCCAGCACAGCCAAAATAAATAAATAAATAAATACTTATGCAGTAAGTCCTTGTTGATTATCTATTTTATATATAGTAGTCTGTATATTTAATCCCAAACTTCTAATTTATCCCTCCTCCACCCCTTTCCCCTTTGGTAACCATAAGTTTGTCTTATATGTCTGTGAGTATATTTCTGTTTTGTAAATAAGTCCATTTGTATCATTTTCTTAGATTCAACATATATGTGATATCATATGATATTTGTCTTTGTCTGACTTACTTCACTTAGTATGTTAATCTCTAGGTCCATCCATTTTGCTGTAAATGGCATTATTTGTTCTTTTTTATGGCTGAGTAATATTCCATTGTATATATGAATCATATCTTCTTTCTCCATTTCTCTGTTGATGGACATTTAGGTTGCTTCTGAGTCTTGGCTATTGTAAATAGTGCTGCTTTGAACATTGAGGTACATGTATCTTTTCGAAGTATGGTTTCTTCTGGATATATGCCCAGGAGTGGGATTGCTGGGTCATATGGTAGTTCTATTTTTTTTTTTTTTTTTTTTTTGCGGTACGCAGGCCTCTTACTATTGTGGCCTCTCCTGTTGTGGAGCACAGGCTCCGGATGCGCAGGCTCAGCGGCCATGGTTCACGGGCCCAGCCGCTCCGCAGCAGGCGGGATCTTCCTGGACCGGGGCATGAACCCGTGTCCCCTGCATTGGCAGGCAGACTCTCAACCACTGCACTGCCAGGGAAGCCCGGTAGTTCTATTTTTTAAGGAATCTCCATTCTGTTCTCTATAATGGCTGTGACAATTTATATTCCCACCAACAGTATAGGAGGATTCTTTTTTCTCCAGATGTATATTGGTTCTTTGATATAGATACTCCATATCCCTTACCTTCTCTTTGATTGATGTCACGTTTTTATCAGCTGTAATGTATTCTAGACAAGTGTTCACTACCATTGTCCACCTCTCTAGTTTACTCTTTCTGCCCAGCCAAGAGTTTATCCCATTTGCTGTCGTCTTTGTAATTTCAATAACTCTTTTTTACTGTCAGGATTTCCAATTAGATCTTTTTTTCTCTCCATCTCCTTTGATTCCTTGTTTATATATGTAGATAGTATTTCTTTCTTACTACCTGAAGATTTCATTAATATATACTTTAAAGTCACTTTGAATTGGCTCCAACACCTTCAATTAACTTCTAGATTGTGTAAATAGTGGCTTTCTTTCTCCATGTTAAAATTCGAATTAGCTTGGAAGAGCAGGTACCAATATGTTTTTCAGTGTGAAGAATAAATATTTATAAATTAACTTTCATTTGTGAACTGGGGAAAGATAGCCATGACTTGCTTTGAAGGCTGGGATGCACAGGTTCTTCTTCACATATTCCATCTGTATATACAGACTCCAGGCAGTCGTGTACCTGCCTCTATCTTACAGGTGAGAGTGAGAGCATCACGAAACTATCACCATGTCTCAGTAATCTCCTAACTCTTGTACACCCTCACCATGATCTGTTCTGTACACAGCCAGCATCCTTTTAAAAACTTAGCCATGACCAAACTGATGGCTTTTCATCAATAATGATAAAACTCAAATACTTTACAATGTTTTTTTATCTGTACTCAGTGTTTTTTGAGACTTTAATGAGCTAATTGAATCACCTGAACATCACCTGAGGATCTTGTTAAAATGCTGATTCTGACCCAGCAGGTCTGAAGTGGGGCCTGAAGTTCTGGATTTCGTATAAGCTTCCAGATGATGCTGATGCTGCTGATCGCACTGAGTTGCAGTTTCCTACATAATCTGGCCTTAGCCTCCCTCCCCTCCCTCATTTCACACGGCTCACCTCTCACTCATTTAGTGCTGTCTGCATTGAACTGGCTGTGTTTAAAAACACTAAGATTATTAGAGCCTTGGACTTTTCCCTAAGTATGGGGATCGATTTCTAGTCTACTCCCTCACTTCTTCCAGGCCCTGCCTGATATTACCTCCTCAAGAGGTCTTCTCTGAGTAGCTCACCTAATGTGCTTCCCACTCTACACTGCATCACTCTTTTCTGTGTCTTGCTATCTCTTCATAGCACTTACCATTAATTTAAATTATATACAAACATATATGATATATATGTGTGAATACAAATTAAATATATAATTAAATTAATGGTAAATGCTATGAAGAGAAATCAAAATATAGATAGATATGTACTTAGATACATAGAGACATAGATATTTCTTTAATTATCGACTTGTTTGCCTTATTAAAACATGATTTCCATTAGACTTTTAATCTTCTACCTTTGTTATTCATTAAAGACTAAGCTCTCTAAAGTTCTAGAACTTGGTTAACTCATTCAGCACACTGTGTCTCATGAATAGAATTGTACATAACAATATAATGTAGGCAATAACCATTTGGTGAATGAAAGACTAAATGCAAATACTTTGCGATCTTACTTGTGTAGTCAGCTCCTAGTATAAACACAGAGAAATTTCAGAGGCTGTGCTGATTCCCACTTTAAGTGAGAATTTGCCCTTGACTTAGAAGGTGTATTAAGTGGAATTCTAAAAGATAGTCCCCCAAATTCCTGGCCCCTTATGTACATATACATTCTCTCGGTCATCGAATTGAACACTAATATAGGTGCTGTAAAGGAATTTTGCAGATGTGATTAATACCCCAAATCAGCTGACTTTAATATAGAGATTATCCTCCAATAGATTTAACATTATCAGGTGAGTCCTTAATATGGACAGGATCTTCAAGAGAGAATGTGAAGCACATGAGGAATCCAGCATGGAAAAGATTCTGTATTGCTAGCTTTGAAGAGGGAGAAAGCCACATGGCAAGAGGTGGTTCATATACACAGTAAAGATCGAGGACCACTGATCTACAGAATATATATATATATATATATATATATATATATATATACACACAGTGCTATGATAGCTATTAAGTCTGGGGACAGAGGGAACTGTAAGACATAGAGTGGCTCTAACTATACCTGCAAATCTTTTCTTTAAAAAGTCAATAAATATATAAAGGGTTGTATAAGAAACTTTGGAAAAAAATAAATATAACATTGATTAATTCTAGTTGGCAGGTGCATGTCATGCATATTGCATTATTGAAAAATTAAATTGTAATTTAATTTTAAATAAAAACTGATATATACCAAAAAATATGAAACCCATATACCTAGATTCATCCACTAGGATGAAAGGAAGCTCCCTGACCTCTTTATTCCGGAGTGTAACAACCCCAAATCCCAACTATGCAAATTAGATGTATGTCTGTCTACTGTTTTATGAGTTTCCAGTAGAATTTAAATTTAGATGCGCACCACTGAGATCGGGGAAGCCACTCCTCAGAGCTGCTCTTGTTGCCGTAATATTATAATAAAAGAGTGACATAAAAAGACAATTGGATAAGCAGATAAGCTAGCTGAAGAAAATAAAAAAGTGACAGCTACCTTAATTACAGTGGTCAGGAAAGATCCTATAAAGATCATTTATGTTGAAAACAAAAGATGAGGGAGAGGCAGTTCTTCAGCATTCTGGGGAAAGTGTTCTTGGCAGAGAGAAACACAAGAGCAATGATAACGGAGGAGGTGGACTTGTCAAGAAGCAAAAAGAAAACACACATGGCTTAAGGTTGGGCAAAATGTGGATGATGGCATATTGTGAGTTCAGAACTCTTGGAAGTATTAAGTTCATGTAGAAAATGGTAGCTCTTAATCAGAAATGTTATTATTTTAAGGGCAATAGGAAGCCTTGAAGGATTTTTAGTAGAGGCATTAAATCATCTAAGTTGTGTTTTAAAAGCCTCCCTTTGGAAGATGGCAGAATAGGAAGCTTCAGGCTCTTGTCTCTCCATAAGAAACATGAAATAAACTATGGAAAGACCAGTCAAAGATCTACATCAGTCAAGCAAATATATAACCAAGAGAAAGGTGCATTAAAAATGGTAGAAGGTGGTTGGTGCTTTTACTCACCTAGCCCCATCCTCTTTCTGGTCTGGAGGAAATGGCTCAATTCTCAATTCCCTCCCTCAGGATGAAAGGAGCAGAATGGAACTTGTTTACAATGTTCTAGCCTCTCTCTGGGCTGCCTGGGGGATGAGTTTCAGTCTCATCTGACTTGGAGGTCAGACAGGAAACAGTGGAAGCCACTGAAGGCAATGATGGGCATCATGGTGTGTGAACACTGCAGGGAGACTGCAGGCCTATGGATACATTGTGGCAAGAGACTATGGACAGATAAATATAATAGAACTTCTAAGGCCCCCAAGAGAAAGCTGGGCTGAGATACTTTGGGAAATTAAGACATTTAAAAACAGGTGTGTGGGGCTTCCCTGGTGGCACAGTGGTTGAGAGTCTGCCTGCCGATGCAGGGGACACGGGTTCGTGACCTGGTCCGGGAAGATCCCACATGCTGCGGAGCGGCTGGGCCCCTGAGCCATGGCCACTGAGCCTGCACGTCTGGAGCCTGTGCTCTGCAATGGGATAGGCCACAACAGTGAGAGGCCCGCATACCGCAAACAAAACAAAACAAAACAAAACAAAACAGCTGTGTGTATGGAAGGAATAAAAAGGGAACTTCCAGTTATAAAATAAGTCATGCGGGTGTAAAGTACAGCATGGTGACAAGAATTAGTAATACTGTATTGCCTATTTAAGAGTTGCAAAGAGGGTAAATCTTAAAGGTTCTTATCACAAGAAAAAGATTGTAACTATGTATGGTGGCAGATGTTAACTAGAGTTATTGTGGTGACCATTTTGCAATATATACAAATATTGAATTATTATGTTGTACACCTGAAACCAGTGTTATACGTCAATTATACCTCAATTAATAAAAGATTTTTTCTGTTCTCATTGATGTTATTTTGTGTTGTAAAGCAGAATAGCAACTACAGTAATAATATCTTCCCTTTGAATACAACTTTAGAGAAAGCACTGACAATACACCCTATAACAATTTCTTAAATTTACTTACTATAATAATTAAATAAATTTTTATTTATTTATAATAATCCAAGCAAGACGTTCATTTTGATTCTATTTAAGAAAGTATAAAAAAAACAGAAATTAAAAAAAAAACTAAACTTCTATCAAAAGTAAATAAAATTGTAAGATATTTGTGTCTGATGGAATATGAAGAAAAATGAAAATAATGTTTTACAAACTTTGTAATAATATACAAAGAATAGTACTAATAAAATCCTAATATGCAGGTTTTTGGAAAAATTAGTAGATATTTATTTAGATAAATTGGAAAGTAAAATAGAAAGACAAGAAGAAAAGGAGAGCCTAATAGTCATCTCTGTCCCACTATGTGCCAACATTTTAGGAAAACTTAGTTACTTGGTTTTGTTTTAGCCCAATAAATTTAAGTATGAAAATAAAAGCTAACTTGGATCAAAAACAAAACAACAAAAAACAGAAAAATAAAACCCCAAAATAAACAAACACACACACACAAGCACAGGCTCAGAGAGGATACATGTCCAGAAAAGACTGTAGAATATCTTAAGCTTCTACCCAGGGATGATTTCAAGTCTTAGCAACCTATTTTTTAGTAAAAGTTTTCCATGTCATTGTGAGAGGTAGCTTCGTTTTTTAAATTTTCAATTTTCAGCAAATGATGGCAAAGCTTAAAAAGAAAAGGAAAACATGGCCCATTCAAAGGAACAAAAGTAACCTCCAGAAACAATCCTTGAATAAACACATCCATTCTAGTAAACAAATATTTCTTAAACAATTGTCTCCAATACACTTAAAGTCAAGGAAAACATAGACAAAAAACTAAAAGAAATCAAGAAAAATGGCATATCAAGAAAATAATATCAACAAAGAGAAATTATTAAAAAGAGCCAAAAAATTTTGGAGCTAAAAGAACACAATAGCTGAATTGAAAAATTTACTAGAGGAGTTCCAAAGCATAACTGAACAGGTAGAAAAAATAATCAACAAATTTGAAGACATCCTTTAAAATCATCAAGTCTGAGAAGCAAAAAGAAATAATGATGGAATGTGAACAAAACCTAAGGGACATAAGAGACACCTTCAAGAAGACCAATATACACATTCTGGGAGTCTCAGCAGGAGAAGAGTCAGAGAGCTTATTTGAAGAAATAATGGCTGAAAACTCCCCAAATGCTAGGAAATACGTGAATATAAGTTCAAGCAGCTCAACATCTCCAATTTTGGTAAACCCAAAGAAATCCACACCAATACACATTATAAGCAAACTGTGGATAGTCAAAGACAAAGAGAGAATTTTGAATGCAACAAGAGAAAAGTGACTCATCAAATAAAAGAGATCCTCAATAAAATTATTAGTGTAGTTTTCAGGTTAAACTGAGAAATGTATGCCATAAGGCAGTGAGAAAATATATTTAAAGTGTTGATAAAAGAATATCTGTCAACAGATAATACTGTATCTGGTTAACTACCCTTCAAAAACAAGGTAAAAATTAAGACATTTTCAAATAAACAAAAGTTGAGGAAGCTCATTACCACCAGACTTCCCCACAATAAATGCTAAAGGGAATTCTTCAAGTGGAAACAAAAGAATGTAAGGTTGTAACTCAAAGCCATACAAAAATATAAACTTCTCTGGTACAGGTAAACACATAGATAAATATAAATAGTATTTTATTTTAGTTTGTAACTCCACTTTTAATTCTTTCATAGTTTTTAAAAACAAAAGTGTAAAAATAACTATAAATCTAGGTTAATAGCTAAACCATACTTAACATGCAATTTATGACATCAATACCAGAATTAAGAGATAGGGCTGAAAAGGAATAGAGGTTTTGTATGTGGCTGAAGTAAATTGTTAACAGTTTAAAATAGTTTGTTGTAACTATAAGATATTTTATGTAATCACCATGGTAACCACAAAGAAAATGTCTACAGCATATACACAGGTAAATGAGAAATCAAAAAACAAAAAAAAAAGTGTCCCATAAAAATATCAACTAAACACAGAAGAAGTCAGTAGGGAAGAAAATTAGAAACAAAAAATTTACAAGGCATAGAGAAAACAATTACAAAAATGACAATAGTAAATCCTTTCATATTAGCAATTACTTTAAATGTTAATGGACTAAACTCTTCAATCAAAAGCCACAGAATAGCAGAATGATTTAACAAATAAACCAAAGAAGATCCAACCAAGGCCTGTGTACAAGTGACTCATTTTACATCTAAGGACACATATAGATTGAAAAAGTAAGGATGGAAAAAACATATTTCATGCATATATTAGCCAAAATAAAGCAGGAACAACTTTAATAGTACCAGCCAAAATAGATGTAAGTTAAAAACTGTTACTATACAAAGAACGACATTATAAAATGATAAAAGGGTCAATTTATCAGGAAGACATAACAATTATAGATACTTTTTACCAAACATTAGAGTTCCAAAATCACCAAACTTTTTCAAGATTGAAACAAAGTTTTACAAGATTGAAGAAGAAATAGGTAGCTCTATAATAATAGTCATCAGCCTGTGATACTCCACTTTCAATAAGGAAAGAGAAGACATGAACAACACTATAGACCAATTAGAGCTAAGAGACACAAACAGAACACTCTACCAAACAATAGCAGATAGACCTTTTTCTCAAGGGGCCATGAATCATTCTCCAGGATAGATCACATGTTTGGCCACAAAACAAGACTTAATAAATTTTTAAAGATTGAAATTATACATAGTATATTTTCTGATAATAATAGATGAAACTAGAAATCAATAGCAGATGGAAAACAGAAAAATTCAAAAATATGTGGAAATTAAACAAAACACTCTTAAACAACCAGTGAGTCAAAGAAGAAATCAAGAAATTAGAAAACATCTTGAGACAAATAAAACAAAAACACAACATTTCTAAATTTATGAGATGCAATGAAAGCAGTGCAAAGAGGGAAATTTATACATGTAAACTCAACATTAAAAAAGAATAAAGGTTTTTAATCAATCACCTAATTTTACACCTTATAGAGATGGAAATGGAAGAAAAAATTCACTCCAAAACTAGCAGTAGAAAGTAATAAATATTAGAGCAGAGATAAATGAAATTTAAAATGATAGAGAAAATCAACAAAGCCAAGTGTAGATTTTGTGAAAAGACAACACAAAAAGACAAACTGTAGCTAGATTGATAAGGAAAAAAGAGAGAAGCCCAAATAACTAAAATCAGACATGAAAGGGAGGGGTCATTACTACCATTTTTACATAAATGAAAAGGATTATAAGATACTATGAACAGTTTGTACATTAACAAATTGGATAACTTGACAAAATGGACAAATTCCTAAAACTACAAAACCTACCAAGACTGAATCATGAATAAATAGAAAACCTGAGCATATGCATAACCAGTAAGGAGATTGGATTAGTAATCAAAAGCCTCCTAAAAAAGGAAAAGCTCAGGACCAGATGGCTTCATACATAAATTCTACCAAACATTTAAATAAGAATTAACACTAATCCTCCTAAAACACTTCCAAGAATTCAAGAGGAATTATTCCAAACTCATTCTATGAGACCAACATTAACATGACAACAAAGCCAAAACTAGTACATGAAAAGAATAAGATAGAATAATATCCCTGATGAATATTGATCCTTAACAAAATATGCCAAATCAAATTCAGCAACATATTAAAATGATCTTACACGATGACCAAGTGGGATTTATTCCTGGAATACAAATGGTACAACATATAAAATTTGATCAGTGTAATATATCACATTAACAGAATGAAGGGGGGAAAAAAAACACAAGATGGTTTCAATTCATACAAAGTATTTGACAAAAATCAACACACTTTCATGATAAAAACAACCAAGTAAAAAGAAGTAGAAAGAAACTACTTCAGCATAAGAAAAGCCATACATGAAAAACCCACAATGAATGTCATACTCAATAATGAAAGACTGAAAGCTTTTTCCATAAGATTAGAAGCAAGGATGCTCACTTTTTCTCTTCTATTCAACATAGTATTAGAAATTCTAACCAGAGTATTTAGGCAAGAAAAAGAAATAAAAGATATTCAAATTAGAAAGAAAGAACGTAAATTATCTGACTGCAGATTACATGACTTTATATGTATAAAAACTCTAAAAATTCCACAAAAAACCTGCTAAATCTAATAACTGATATAGCAAATTTACAGAATGGAAATCAACATAAAAAATCAGTTGCCTGTACTTCTGTGGTGGTGCAGTGGTTAAGAATCTACCTGCCAATGCAGGGGACATGGGTGCAATCTCTGGTCAGGGAAGATCCCACATGCCATGGAGCAACTAAGCCCATGCACCAAAACTACTGAGCCTGCACTCTAGAGCCTGCGAGCCACAATTAGCGAGCCTGTGTGCCAAAACTACTGAAGCTCACGTGCCTAGAGCCCATGCTCCACAACAAGGGAAGCCACAATGAGAAGCCCGCACACCACAATGAAGAGTAGTCCCCGTTCCCCGTAACTAGAGAAAGCCTGTGCGCAGGAATGAAGACCCAATACAGCCAAAAATAAATAATTTTTTAAAAAAAATCAGTTGCCTTTCTATATATTAACAATGAAAATCCCAAAAGAAAAGGAATAAAACAAGTGCAATATTATCAAAAGAATAAAATACTTAGGAATAAACTTAAACCAAGGAGGCCACAGACCCTGACACTAAAATTATGATACATTGCTGAAGGGAAATAAAGAAGTAAATAAATAAATGGAACACCTCAATTAAAGGATTAAAGGATTTAGTTCAGATGTTAATCCTACCCCAAATGATCTACAGACTTAATGAAATCCCTATAAAAATAAAAATGATATTTTTTGGAAAAACAGAAAAATCTATTCTTAGATTCATACAAACACCAAATAACCAAAACAATCTTGGAAAAGAAGAACAAATTTGGTGTCAAATTCCTTATTTCAAAATTTATTACAAAACAATAGTAATCAAAATGGTATTGTGCTGGCATAAAGACAGACATATAAACCAATGGAAAATAATAGAGCACCCAGAAATAAACGCTCACATGTGTGGTGAAATAATTTTCAACATGGGTGCTAAGACCATTAAATGAAAATAAGATAGTCTTTTCAACAAATGGTGCTGAGAAAACTTGATCTCCACATGCAGAAGAATGAAGTTGGACCACTACCTTATACCATACACAAAAATTACCTTAAAATGGATCAAAGAGATTAATGTAAGAACTAGTACTATAAAATGCTTAGAAGATAACACAGGGGAATAGCTACATAACACTGGATTTGGCAATGATTTCTTAAATATAACACCAAAACACAGGCAACAAAATAAAAGTATCAGTATATAAATAGAGCAGCATCAAAATTAAAAGCTTTTGTACATCAAAGTTCATAATAAGAGTGGAAAACACCACCAAATGGTATAAAATATTTGAAAATCATATATTTGATAAAGGATTAATATTCAGGATATAGAAAGTGTTCCTAAAACTTACTAACAAAATCACACACACAAGAAAACTAAATGATGGGAAAATAATTTGAATAGACATTTCTCCAAAGATGATATCCAGATGGCCAATAAGTACATGGAAAGATGCTCAACATCACTAATCATTAGGGAAATACAAATACAAACTATAATGAGACACCATCTCAAACTCATTAGGTAACTACTATTAAAATGAAAAAAACAAACAGAAAACATGGTTGGCAAGGATGAGGAGAAATGGAATCCTGTGCACTGTTGGTGGGGATGTAAAATGGTACAGCCACTGTGAAAACAGGATGACATTTCCTGAAAAAACTAAAAATAGAATTATGTGATCCAGCAATTATACTTCTAGCTTTTGCCCAGAAGAATTGAAAGAATTGAAAAAGAAGCAGCAGGGTCTCAAAGAGATATCTGCACACCCATATACACAGCAGCATTATTTACAACAGCCAAAAGATAGAAGCAACCTAAATGCCCATGGATGGATAAACAAAATGTGGCATATACTTACAATGGAATATTATTCAGCCTTAATAAGTAAGGAGATTCTGATACATGGTACAAGATGAATGAACCGTGATGACATTATACTAAGTGAAATAAACTTGTCACGAAAACAGAAATACTATATGATTCCATTTATATAAGGAGCCTAGAGCAGTGAAATTCATACAGACAGAAAGTAGAACATTTGTTGTCAGAGTCTGGGGAATGAAGAAATTGGGAGCTGATGTTTAATGATACAGAGTTTCAGTTTGGGATGATGAAAAATTCTAGAGGTGGATAGTGGTGATGGTTACAGAACAATGTGAATGTGCAAATTGCCACAGAACTGATCACTAAAGGTGGCTAAAATATGTATATTTTGCCACAATAAAAAAGATGAAAAACAAAGTCTCTTTTTGGCTGAGGAGTGGTTAACGGATTAGGAAAAGATGAAAGCAAAAGCAAATATATTGGTTTTTAGTACAAGCCTTGTGTGATGGTCATAGTGGTACACCACATGGATGGTACACCTAAAATAACAATGCATCAAGGGGTAGGAGATGGAAGTAGGTGGGAGAATGGCATAAAAGTACACCTTAAGGCTCTCTAAACTGGTAGTCCCAACAAACACCATTTGATTTATCAGTTTAGTTCCTGTAGAAACCAGACAAATCCCAAAGGAACACGTTAAACTATCATTACAAGCTAAACTACAAACTCAACGAAGTAGTTGTCCCAGTTGCAGCCACAATGCCAAATGTTTATCTTTGCAAAAGCACATTAGCATGGCTTCAGGTAAACATATATGGTCATTAATTTGGCCATTAATATTTCTATTGTTATCAGAAAAAATGTTCAGACACAATTTATACTGGCAAGGAATGAACATCAGTAAAGTTTCAAGTTTTGTCATGGGACTATATTCACTACCCCAACTTCTGTCATAATGTGGTTCAAAGAGATCTGGATCATCTAACTATACATACCACTCAACATCACATGATCCAAAACATTGATGACATCATGCTAATTATCATGATTGAGCAAGAAACAGCTAGCACATCAGAAAAATTAGTATAACATGTATTTCTGAGTGTAGGAGAAAAATCCTACAAAGATTCAAGGGCCTTTCATATTAGTAAAAATATTAGGGGTCCATATGTTGAGGACATGTTGGGATATCTTATCCAATTTAAAAGACCAATTATTGCATCTCCCACCTGTCGCCATGAAGAAGGAATGATAGTACCTGTCTTAGTCTGCTCAGTCTGTCTTAACAAAAATCCATAGCCTTGAATGGCTTAAACAACAGAAATTTATTTCTTACAATTCTGGAGGCTAGAAGTCTGAGATTCGGGTGCCAGTGTGGTCAGTTTCTGGTGAGTGTTCTCCCACTGGGTTGCAGATGGCCACTTTTCTGACCTGTGCTCACATGATCACTCCCTTTGTGTCTGCAAGGGGAGACAGAGGGAGGGTGAGTGAGGTTAAGGGGAAGGGAAAGAGGAGAGGTGGGGAAGGGAGAGGGGAGGAGGGAGAGGGAGGCAACAGCATCTCTCTTCTTACAATGGCATCATGATGGTCCCACACTCATGACCTCATCTAACCCTAATTACCTCCCAAAGGTCCCAATCTCCAAATACGGTCACAATGGGGGTTAGAGTTTCAACATATGAATGGGGGGAGGGAATCACAAATATTTTATTTCATAAACATACATAATAAGCCTCTCAAGGATTTGGAGACTGCATCTTACACACCTTAGAACATTGCTTTCACCTACAACCAGGTCACACAAAAGGTTCCCAGATTTGACATTGGCCCAGAACAGGAAAGGGTCCTGCAGCAGTCCAGACTAAGTACAAGAGATACTGCTACTTGGTCCTTAAAATGCAGCTGGTTACGATAGCGCTGGTAGGAATAGTGGGGAAAGATGATGCATAGACTTTCATCACACCCCCACGGGAGAATCACAGTTCAAGCCTCTGGTCTTCTGGGAAAAGACAATATCATAGTCAGCAGAGAAGTACACATTTTTTGAAAAATATTTCTCTTGTGCTTTTGGACCTTGGTAGACACTGAAAATCTAGCCATGGAACACCAAGTGATCATGAATCTGGAACTGATCATGAGTTCAGTATTGACTGAGTCCTAAAGGGAGCAGGCCAAGCACAGCACACGATGCATGATGAATGCAGTACATCAGTACCTAAACATGAGCAAGACAAGAGGGCACAGGCAAGCATCTCAGGACCCCATGTCATTCACCACTGTAGCACCAGAACTGACCTCTGTCAGCCCACACAACCAGCCCTATGAGAGAGCCCTTATAACCAAAGAACAGAGGAGGGAAAACAAACAGCTTAGTTTATGTATGTTTTGATTAGGTATGTGAGTGCCAGATAAAAATAGACTGCAATTGCAGTCCAGTTTCACTCAGGGATGACCTCAGTATAGAGTGGTAAAGGAAAATCTCCTCAATGGGCAGAGCTTCGAGCAGTATAACGGGTCATATGTCCTGTGTGGAAAGAGAAACAGCCTGGGATGAGACTATATGGAAATTCATGAACAGTGACCAATGAATCACTTGGACTGGTCATCTGGCCAAGGGCCTGAATAGAGGAAAGTTGGAAGACTGGGAACAAGAGGTCTGAGATGAAAACACATGGGTGTGGGCACAAAGTTTGAAGATTTTTTATCACATGTTAAGGCCCAATAAGGAAAAGGCACGAAACCACTAACTGACAAAATGTCTCATCTTGTTGACACCAGCCAGCCTCTGACATTGGGCAACCATCCAACGCTGGCATGAGGGCAACAGGATCAGAGCAGTGGGTTTAGCAGAGATGTAGATTACCCATGGGTCCTTCTGCCTGGACTCCTTCTGGCCATGGGTAATCTAGCTTTCTTCTGTCT
Source organism: Globicephala melas (assembly GCF_963455315.2). Taxonomy (NCBI): domain Eukaryota; kingdom Metazoa; phylum Chordata; class Mammalia; order Artiodactyla; family Delphinidae; genus Globicephala; species Globicephala melas. The sequence continues at coordinate 104,534,061 of NC_083320.1, read as the reverse complement.
TATTCTCAAGTATAATTTCTTCTTACAATGACTGACACTGGGAATATCCATTTCCTACTGATTAATTCCAGCCTTACCCGGAGCAAAGTGACCCAGACCAATATATAAGTTCACACTGTGTTTCTCTAAATAAGGCATCTTACAAGTGGATAAAGAAAATGTCACTGGGATTCAGGAAATGAGAATCCATTTTCTTAGGGAAAGCAAAACTAAGGAGTTATCAATTTAATTGGATGTTCAAGAACTTGCAGGTGTATTTTTTAAATTGACATTGGATTTTATTGTTCAAAATCGATGCCCTGGTTCTGAGTAAGAACATGCCTAATGAATATGTGTTAAAGCACTTCTGGATCATAATTATCACTGTTTTCAAAACATCCAGATCTTGACAAAGTCTCTTCAGAATGCTTTCACTTCAGGCAAAAGAAATAACCAATTTCTAGACAAAAAGAAGTGACCAACAAATACCCAGTGAGACATTCTGACTTTCCCAAATAAGATAAATTAATAACTCAGCACCTACTTTTTGTTCTGATGTTTTTTCTCTAAGTTGATAATTCCCTCTGCTATTTAAAATCATGCGTCCAGTTGCCAAAGTATTTAGGTTTTCCTTTTTCCTTTTTAAAAACCTTGGGCATTCAAATGATTGCCATCTGAATGACCATGGAATATTTTAATATCATGACACTCTTAAGAGTAGAGAAGGTATTTTTGAGACTGTCCATATGTATTAGGAGTTCATTTGAACCAGACCACTCAGTAAAGCAATCAGTATCCTTTCTCAAGGTCTTCATATGTTAATATTTCTCCTGTTCTGTGTGGAAATTTTCATTTTCTGGCATGCTGTCAAAAAAAGACGATTCTTCCTCAGATGTGCATCAGTAGTGACTGTACTTCAGGAGAATAACTTCCGATTCAATAAATAATTTTCCCTTCACAGACAAAGCCATGACATGAAGTAAGTTGTGGTTATGAAGCTTATTAGCTCAAATGGGATTCCTGAGGAAAAAGAGACCAGCTTCAATATAAGCTTCCTGAAATTCATAAGCAGAAGAACCATAATTAGTTTTCCTATTTCCACCTGCCAACTGGACACTATTGAATGACTCACAGTGTTCATTAGAAGTTACGAAAATTCAGTCATTACCACATCTCTCCCTGCCCTACGTTCTCATATACGAACAGCCATCAAGGCTCACCATACTATATAACCTCCATGTTTAAATTTTCCCCTTCTTTACTTCCACACTGTTTTCTCTACCTTATTAATCTTTGTTTCTCTTTAGTAGCCTAATTTAACTTTCTGTCTCTGGTTTCTGTTCTTTTGAGAATTTCCTCTGCCCAGCTGACTGGATTCTGTTTCCAAAACAGTAAATTTTTGTATTTTTCCCAGTCTGGATATGCATAGTTGGCTACCTAACACCCATAAAATGACTGATAGTATAAAGGGCTCAGGCTTATCCTGACTTCCAGAGTCTATGCTAATAGCCCTCACAAGACAGCCTCTTCATCAGTAAGACAAGATGATTTTAGTGACTCAGATATCTGGTCTTCCATGGAGTGGTGTGCAGCTCCCTATCTATCTTTGCATAGACCTCATCTTTCAAGAACCCTCTGGGATGTGAGATCTTCCCCAGTACCCACAAACAGATTCTTTCTTTTGAACTACAGTAGCAACTTGCATTTATTACTAGAGGACTCATGACATCTCACTGAGACAGGGTGAAACTTCCACGTGTGAACTGACAGCAGCCTAGATAGAGTACGATACCTAGCACTTACTCAATAAATACTTTCTGAATGAGTAAACAGATTAATAAAAGAATAATTATCTCCGATCTCCCCTTCCTTTCTTCTCCCCTCTGCCAATTCAAAAGCTGAAACTAGATAGATGAACAATTAACATTCTAGAGCACCTGTGCCAGAGTTTATATATAAAAAACGTATCTATGTTTGGATTATATACACATATATGTATACTTTTTATAGATTCTTTATATATATATTCTTCACTGAGTCATTTTCTATTTTAATAAATATTAAAATTTGTTCTTCAAATTGTATACTAATTTACATATCCACCAAATTTCTAAACATTAGTATGATATTCTAAACTTGTTTTCTTAATTGATTATATTTCCTGTAACTTTGCTTGCAGTGTCTTTTTGTTGTTGTCTTTGTGTTATAAATGGTTGATATTTAATGAAGTCAAATTATACTACTTTTTTTCTTTGATTAGGGATTTTATTTTTACTTTCTTCTTGAAGAATATATTCCTTATCCTGTTATAAATATATTCCCCTTTATTGCTTCCAATAAATAAATATATTCCCCTTTATTGCTTCCAATAATTTTGACTCCTCCTACCTATATTTTGCTTTTAAATCTTTACTTTTTTCACGTATAGTATGGGTTGAGAAATTATTTTCATTTAAAATGATATCACATCAATTACACACCCTATATGTTTGGGGGAGGGGTTGTTAAATCCTTCAATTCTCATTAAAACACCTTTATTTCATATAATTTTTAAGTAAACATTTTATTGACATGTAACATACCTTCTAAAAGGTACATAATATCAAGCACACAGTCTGATAAATTTTTACCACCACTCCAACCAAGAAATAGAAGAGTGTAGCAATACAGAAATCTTCCTTAAACCCTCTCAAAGCAATTATCCCCAAAGGTAAACACTTCTTAACTTATGACACTAAATATACCTGTAATCACAATTCATATAAATGAGCTAAAACCAGTTATGAGAAAGAAGATTCTCAGATTGCAAAAAGTAAAACAAACTAAAAATAATTAGCTATATGCTGCTTAAATTATATTCATCAAAGATAATAAATAATTAGTTCGTAAGGTTATTAAAAAGAAAAAAGATAAACCATGTATATTCTAATCAAAATGAAGCTGACATAATGTGAATATAAATAATAGAAATTAAACAAACAGGCAGATAAATTATTAGAACCATTAATTAGTTTTCTTTTATGTCATTTAAAATTTTTATAAATGGTACCATGCAGTATTATTCATTTATATATGGCTTCCTTTGTTTATACTTTTGGATAGAGCAATGACTTGTATATTTTCACTGCTTTATGATATAACATTGCATGAATATACCAAAATGTATTTATCTACCCTAGTGTTGATAAGCATTTGGGCTGTTGCCACTTTGGACTCAAACATTGCAGCTTTGATCATATATATTTATTAATATATATATATATATTTTTTCCACAAATATATATATATATATATATATATATATTTTCATGAACATATGCATGTTGTTATTTTGGGTATGTGCTTGTGGGTAAAACAGATTTCCAAGGGACTGTACCAATTTACACTCCCATCAGCAGTACATGAGAATTTTAATATTAAAGAATTATTATTGTTTTGCTTTTGTTTTCGATTCTAGTTGCTTTGATAGGTAGGTAGTAGAAACAGATCGTAGTGTAATTTTCATCTCTTTAATAACTAATCATGTAAGCATATTTTCACATTTTTAGCTATTATTTATAAGTTTTTTATCCTGATAGACTTTTAATAAACTGCCTTTTAAATCTTTTCCTCAGTTTTAAAATTGTGTTGTCTACCTTTTTCTTAGAAATTGATAAAAATTCAGAAGTCTTTCTGTAGTGGTTTGATTTTCACTCCCTTAATAGTATGTTGAGCAGAAAGTCTTAACTTTAGTGTAATACAATTTACCAGTTATTTTCTTTACGATTAGGACTTTTTATGTCCTGTTTAAGAAAATTTTGCCTACCCCAAGATTATAAAGTTATTGTCATATATAACCTTCTGTAAGATTTATTGCTTTATCATTCATATCAGATCTACAATCTACCCACCTCAAACAGATTTCTATGTATGGTGTGGCATAAAGATTAGGATTCATTTTTTTCTGTTTAGATATTTAACTGATACAGCATTATTTATTAAACAAATCTATTATTTTTCCCTTCATTGTTTTGTCTTTTTACATTAATACAGCACTCTTTTCCTTACTATAGTAGTATAATAAATCTTGATGCCTACAAGTATAAATTATCTACCTTGTTCCTTTTCAAGTTTAATTTGGCTAATTTTGGCCTTCTGCACTTCCATAAGCATTTTAGAATCAACGTGAAATTTTTCACTAAAAGAAAAAAGAAGCAGCTCAGATTTCAGTTGAGATTATAATATATTAATAGGTCAATGTAAGGAACACCGACAATTTTATTTCATTGAGTCTTTCATCCCTTAACACGGAATATCATTCCTTTTATTTAGATCTTCTGTACTTTCCCTCAATAATATTTTGTAGTTCTCTGTGTCAATGTCTTGCAAATATTTTCTAAATTTATTTCTAGAGTTATTTTTCAGTATTATAAATGACACCCGTTTTTTAAAATTTTATCTTTTAATTATTTGTGGCAGTATAAGTATAAAAATTATTTCTCTTTATTGACCATGAACCCAGCAATCTTACTAAATTAACTCAATAAGCCTAACAATTTATATGTAGTTTCTTTTGGATTTTCTAAGTAGATAATCACACAGTGAATAGGTGCTAAATTACATCAAATGAAATTTCTGCAACTATTGAGGTGATCAAATGAATTTCCTCATCTATTTTGCTAATATGATGAATCACATTGTTTGATTTTCTTTTTTTATTGGAGTATAATTGATTTAAAGTGTGTTAGTTTTTGCTTACAGCAAAGTGCATGAGCCACACATATACAGATATCTCCTCTTCCTTAGATTTCCTTCCCATTTAGGTATCCACAGAGCATTGAGTAGAGTACATTGCTTGATTTTCAAATTTTAAAGAAATTTTGTATTCCTGGAATAAAAAATGTATTTATGATTCATCATCCTGTTATCCTATTAATATACTTCTGGATTTAAACTGCTAATACCACATGCAGAAATTTTTGCATCTAGACTCATGAGAAAGATTGACTAGTAATTTTTATTTCTTGTAATATTTTGATAGGTTTTGTTTTCGAGGTTATTCAGACCTCACAAAATGAATTGGATAATTTTCTCCCATTAATTATGAATCAAATTTCAAATTGATTCACATAGAGTTGTTTATGATATCATTTTATTAAGTTTTCATGTATGCAAGTTCTAATGCAGGTGATTTGTGCATTATACATATTTTTTTTCTAGTTTAGTTTTGCTACGAGTTTATCAAATTTATTAGTCTTCTCAAAGGATCAAACTTTTCCTTTGTTGATTTTCTTCATTGTGCATTTCCTTTGTCTTTCAATAATTTTCTACCTTCTATATTTTTTAATTAATTTGATGCTCCTTTGTTAATATGGCTCCTTTCCCTTGCCTTTATTTTAGCAGAAATATAACTACTGCTTCTATTTTCTTTTTATAGTCATTATATTTTTAGCTCTATCAACGTGCATGGTCAGCAGAATAAAGGTCCCCCAAAGATATCTATATTCTAATCTGTGGAATCTGTGAGCATGTTACTTTACATGGCAAAAAAAAAGGTCTTTGAAATTGTGATTAGAGGATTTGAAATAAGGAGATTATCCTGGATTATCTGTGTGAGCTCAGAGTAATTAAAAGAGTCCTTATAAGGGAAAGAGGAAGGCAAGAGAGTCACACAAGGAAATATAACCATGGAAGCAGAGGTCAGAGAAGGCAGAGGTTTAAAGATGCTACCCTGATGGCTATGAAGATAGAGAAATAAGCCATGTCCTAAGGGTGCCCGTACTCTTGAGAGGCTTGAAAAGGCAAGGAAGTAGATTCTCCCCTAAGGTACCCAAGGTGAACCAGCCCTGCTGACACCTTGATTTTAGCCTAGTGAGAATGATTTTTGACTTCTTGCCTCCAAATTGTAAGGTAATAAATTTGTGCTTTTTAAGACACTACATTTGTGGGCATTTGTTACAGCAACAATGGGAAAGTAATACCACATATTTTTACTTTTTTTTGTTACAGTTTCATATGAACCTCACTTTTCCACCTAGATTCATTACTTTCCTCCTCAGCTACATCCTTTAGTGGTTTTTTCCAGGAGGATAGATGAGTAATAAATTCTTGTAGTCTTTATAATTCTTAAATGTCTTGACTTTACTCTGATACTCACCATATAGTATAATGGTATAACTAGTGTAAGTATTCTAAGTTGAATGCTTTAAAGATAATAGTTTCTTGGCCTTGTTTATTTGTAGTGATGAAAAGTCTATTGTCAAGCTAATTGCTATTACTTTGTAAAATTTTGCCTTTTTCTCCCTCTGGTAGATATTTAAAGTAATTTTCTATTTATTCTTGATATTAGCAGAGATTTCGCCTTCCATTTTTAAAGGGAAGTCTATGTATTCTATTTAACATAAAAATACATTTTACCTGCCTTTCATGTTTGTTTGAAAGGATAGGAAAGGTTTTATTTATTCTCCCTCAGTCATATGGACCTAGAAGAGGTTTAGAGATATTTAAATGAGAAATGGAACAGCTGTATTAAGACTTCTTAAAATATGACACATAATAAAAACACATCTCTTATTAATTTTAACAAACCTGTGCATTCTTGTGTAAATGGTAATTACCTCATTTGTATTGTTTCAAGTTTCTTAGTATTACCTATTCTGTCCTAATCTTATTTTTCCTCTTAACCACTTTTTCTAAAGCCTCTTAATAGCTTAATATCCAGGCAAAATACATATTAATGCTTCAGTTTAACAACTGTAATAAATTTCTTTAAATTATATAGACAGTGGCAGGTTTCTTAACTTATTTCACAGATGAATATTAAGGAAGAAGATGACGCTTTCTATTATCCTTTAAGGAGAAAATGGAGAAGATGGAAGAAAGCAAAAAAAAAAATTAGTATTTAAATTTTCTGAAGTTTTCTGTAAAATGTAGACAATACATTTATCTTTGTATCAAAATGATACTAGATTATTTTGATAATTAAGTGAAATAATTAAGTAAAACTAATTCTGTATAATTAGCAGAACTTCCATGTCTGTATGTATGCACATACACACATGTTAGTTCTCCCTTTCTTGTGAAAAAGCAAATTTTCTCTTTAAAAGTTAAATAAATGGCATGGCACTAAAAAATAATTTTGTTTTAAAATTATGAGTTTTGTATTTTTCTCTTTTTAAGAGTGACTAGTTGTGTAACATCAATAAATGTTGATAGCTTATGAGACTAGTTTAAAGATATCTTAGGTCAAAAATGACAGAAACTGCTTACTACAGCAACTGCAAGCACATTGGAAAAGGAAAAGATGTTGACGATAATAAACTCCTCAAAGCCAGGCTGCTTCCTTAGGTCCCAAGATGTTCTCACCCAACTGGACTCTGAACTTTGAAATACTCCCCCTTCTCCTTGCCACCTCTATCACCAAAACACTCATGTGTGCAGTTGCCTAATGTCAGTAGTTGTACAGAAGAAACAATCTGTACTAATCCAAAAAGAAACAATACAAAAATCATGACCTATGGAGCTATAGCCTTGCAGTTAAAATCTTAGTGTCACCACCAACCAGTAAATTCACAATCCACCTTGATCTCAATTTCTGTTTCAAGAAAATAAAGATATAGAATGAATACAGAAATATTGCCTTTTGCAATAATTATGAGGAATAAATGAGATCATTTGTGAAAATGAACCATATGTGAGATATGGTCTGCAGATACAGCATGCAGACCCTAAACTAAGATTACAGTATGTAGAAACTGAGCCCTCAATCTGAAACTTAGTCTGAATCCAGTACATGCACTGAATGTTATTATTTATAACTTGTAGAACACTACATAATAGTTCATTGTCATAATAATATTCTCAAGCAGTATAAATACCTATCATGTTTTACAAGAATTTTTTTCCAATTGTAAGATTCAGTGGCTTTTAAATTGAAGTCTAGTTGATTTACAACATTATATTAATTTCAGGTGTAGGACATAAAGATTCAGTTTTGATAGAATGCTTTGGCTAGATGTAGTGCATCGGTACTGACAAATTACAGAAACTGTGAAAGCCAGACAGGAAATACAGATACTGGAGAGAGGGCAGTGTGAAAAAAGCCTCAGAGTGTTGCTCAAATTGTGCATAATTTTTGCTTCCATTAAACTAATTCTTGTACCAGCATTTACATACAACCCACTTAGCAAATTTATTTTAATTCAAACCTTACTGACATTCAGTGCAACATTCTACAGAAATTAACAGCTCTCCCGACAAGCAGCAGCCGGCAGTTTATGTGGCACTAATATGCAGCTAAGTAGTTTGGGCTACTCAGACATTTGGCCCGTGTGAAACAGCTGGAAAAGCACAGCGATTAACCTTTTCTTTACAGTAACAGGTATTCCTACAGATGCCAAAACATTATGGTAGGTTCTAAACTGACTCGTAATAGCTCAGACAACTTTTCTAATCACAGGTGATGGTGTTATGGCTTCTTTTCCTCAACACTGGGAAGGAGAGTCCTGTCTAGTTTTTCCTATTTTATCGATGTCTTTTTGTGTAAGGCTTGTTTAATTTAAGCTCTTCAGATTCAAGCAGAGAAAGGCTTTACAGACAAAAAAAAAAAAAAAAAAAATCCCATATCTAAAACCAAGAAGCACTCTCTTAACCAGAGAGGACATTTGATGAAAGAGAATTTAAATCAACTTATTATAGGAATTGCAAGGCTAGAGAACTATATTTGATGAGAGCTAGCCCGATAGATGTTGGTTATTTATTTACTTACTTATTTTCATTTATTAATGTTCACTGAAACTTTCTTTATAGAAGAAAATGAAGCAAGGAGAGCTTGTGTGGGTTGTCCAGAAGCAGACACTTAGAACATGGCCATTCTGAGATGGAACCCAAGCAATCCTTATAGGCATTCCATACAATTCCCTAAATAGATCAGATTCTAATTTTTGTCTGTAATATTTTCAAATCTGATTAATTTTTTAAATGATCCAAAAAACTCTATATAATAGTATGTTTGCCTGATATGCCAAGATCCAGGTATTTCTAGATACTTGGTGTGTCTCAGTGATTAGTTGCGGCAGAAAAATATGTAGATAAGCAATGGCATCTCCCTCAGCAACTAAGGTAAAGAGGTTCATATGTGTAAAAAATAAATTTTTAAGAGCCCATAGCAGTAGGAATGTAAAGGGGGAAGGGGAAGCATCAAAGCAAGATGAACTTGGAGAGGTAGACAAAGGTTAGAACATCTGGGGACTTAAAGATTATGATCATTTTTTTTTCTAGGAAATCCATTAGTGTTTAAACAGGTGTGTGGTTGGTAAAGGACTCAGTTAGCATTTTGAAAAACTTTGGCTGTGGTGGTGCAGAGTAGGATTTGTGAAGGAAGAAAAGGCAGGAGATGAAGTTATGTTGGGCTAGGGTGATGGCTTGGGGAAACAAGTCAATGGATGGATAATGGATTGGACTTGGAGGGTACTGAAGTAGATACATCAAAAGGGACTTGTAGGTTTCTGGCTTGCATAGCAGCATGGATGGAAGTGGTCCGTTAGCCCAGGAACACTGGAAGAGGAACTTGTATCAAGAGAAGTCCTTGAGTTCTCTTTGTGACATAACAGTTTGAAGTACATTTGAGACACCCAACAGGGGATATCAAGCAGCCAACTGATAGGAGTGCGTTACACAGCAAAACATCCTGGGATGGAGACATAAGTGTGTAAACAATTCTTAGCTTGAAGCCACATGCATGATGGAGATTCCTGAGGTACAGAGAACCAACACAGATGAAAGACTAAGACAGAGATGAGTTTTTTCATTACATGCCATGCCAGGTAGCAACACTCAGCTTCAAAAAGCACCAGTCCCTTCAACTGTGTCGTAACTGAGCCCTTTGAAGTTGTTCAAAGGGGCAGTCCTGGATGAGGTCTGAGTTCCTAATGACCAGGAGAGAGGAAGATGAGCTAGTAAAGTAAGTGCCTGTAAAGAGAAATGAGGGGAAAATATGGACAATGCATGACAGTCAAAGAGAAGATACTATTTCCAGAAGAATGGCAATGAGAAAATTCACGGCTGCTGCTGAGACATCAAGGTTATAATGATTTTAAAAATGACATTGAGCTTGGCAACATACAAGACATCAGAATGGTTAGCTGGAATTATCTCAGTGGACTTAGAGAGGTGGAAGTCAATTAGAGTAGGCTGAGGAGTGAGCAGGAGTCTTAGGGGTTATCCTAGCCTCTCATAGCACTCTGAATTCTGTAATAACACTTAACTCACTGCATTGAACTTGTATTCATTTCAGCCTTTTAAATTGAGTGTGAGTTCACTGACATTGCCACTGTATTTGACCCATCTTTGCATTCTTATCTCATCATAGCAGTTAGAGTGGTCCTCCTAAGTCATAAATCAGATCAGCTGTTACTCTGTCAACACCCTCCAGTGGTTTCCCATCTACTGAGAGTAAGTGGCAGAAGCCTTCATATGCCCCTCAAGACCCTCCATCAGCCATTACCTTTACCTCTCTGGCTTTATCTTCTACCTTTCTCTCCCCTCACATGATTTACCAAATGGCTATGACATCCTTACTCTCCCTCAAAATGCTAAGCATCTTTGCTTCTCACCTACTATTCCTTCTACCTTGTGTATTCTTCTCCTTGATACCCTTGTGGTTAATTTCTTGGCTTCTTCTTAGTTTTCATTCAACTGTCACCTTTTCTGAAAGTTCTTCCCTGGCATTCTCACTGAAATGTGACCCCCTCAGCATCCCATCACAATAATATCTTATCCCCTTTCCCCTTTTACATATTTTCTCCTTAGTAGTTAACTCTTCTAAGCATATTGCATTCTTATTTATCCTACCTATTTTTCTCCTTCTCCATTAGAATATAAGTTCCATGAGAAGAGAAATCTTGCATGTGAGTTTTACTGCTGTTTCCCCAGCTCCAAAACAATATGCGGTACAGAAAAGCACTCGATAATTATTTGTTGAATAAATGAAAATTTCCAGTGCCTAATACAGTGCTCTACACATAATAGACACATGATAAATTAATGAATGAATAGACTTTTGTATCATGACCAAATTGTATTGTTAATTACTAAGATTGTATTGAATAAAATAATGCAACTACTTTTTTTTTAATATGTCTGTTTGCCTGTCATTAGTTTTTAGTATTTTTTGGTACCTCATCAAAATTACAGTGCAGTCATTATGGTGAAATTCTTTGAAGCAATTTGAAACTGTAGGGTTTCATTGGTCATCCATATCAATCTTAAAATTATATCAATGTAGTGCTTTGCATTCATTTTAATCAAATGCCTCTCCTGGAGCCCCAGAGTAAAAAAAAAATGGTTTTCATTAATTTCCATAATAACAACACCAAAAGATGTGGATTGTTGGAGTCTAATTCCTTTATCTTTTAATCTCATTCTGAGCATAAGCTTGGCTTCACTAAGTAGAAAAGAAATATAATGCCATACTCTTGACTTGACTAAGAGTGTAAATTAAACAATTGGGTGGAAATGTTTCATGATATCCAAAAATTTCAGTTTAGCACAGTTTCACATCATCTTCTCACCAAGGAAAATAAAGACCAGGTTTCTGAGCCATAGCCTAGTTGGCTTCATAAATTTTTGATGTGACATCAAGTATAACTGTGTGAAAATTGTCATAATGGCAGGGATTAGTCTGATCAAGTCAGAGCTGATATCTTGATGCGTAACTTCTAAGCTGAATAAATGATTTTCTCTGAGGAGCTTCGTGAATGTTTTTTAAGAAATATAGTTCACTGGTGATAGTGTCTCAAAAAAGCTAGCTGTGGTTTTTGGAGAAAAAAAAAAAAAAGATTAATGATGACAAGGAGTAGCCACTGCTCCCTGAGGTCCAAACACTATAGAAAATCTGTTTTGAGTGTGTATGTCATGGCCAAAGATCATTGTGTAGTTTTCATGTCAAAAGTAGGAAAGGAAAAATTGTAAATTAATTCCCCTGGGATATGTTTCTAGTCCTTTGTTTTTTATCTGAACTAAGATAACCTAATTATTTTAATTCATTAGCACTCATGATACCCTTTCCAGAGCCTAAAGATGAAGGAAGGAATGGTGCTACTCTGATTCCCAAAACTGTAGAAATAGAGCAACTAGGACTCCTCATCCTCTAGCATAATAGACACTATCATAAAAATCACCTTCTATAGATACTTTTGAAAGGAAATGGCTGTACAGCCAATGTGAAAATCTCCATGGCACAGCCACTGCATTCACCTTTGCCAGCACAAATCTCTGATGTATCAACTTGTTCAGGATGGATCCAGTTCTCAAAGGCCCAGTGTATTTATTTATTTAAATTTTTATTTTATACTGGACTATCATTGATTTACAATGTTGTGTTAGTTTCAGGTGCACAGCAGAGCAATTTGTTTATACATATATCTATTCTTTTTCAAGTTATTTTCCCAGTTAAGTTATTACAGAATATTAAGCAGAGTTGCCTGTGCTATACAATAGGTCCTTGTTGGCTATCTATTTTATATACCGTAGTGTGTATATGTCAAACTCAAACTCCCAATTTATCCCTCCCTGCCACCTTTCCCCTTTGGTGACCATAGTTTGTTTTCTAAGTCTGTGAGTCTGTTTCCATTTTGTAAATAAGTTCATTTGTATTATTGTTTTAGATTCTACATATAAGTGATATTATATGATACTTGTCATTCTCTGACTTACTTCACTTAGTATAATAATCTCCAGGTCCATCCATGTTACTGCAAATTACATTATTTCATTCTTTTTTATGGTTGAGTAATATTCCATTGTATATATGTACCACATCTTCTTTATCCACTCATCTGTAAATGGACATTTAGGTTCCTTCCAGGGACAGTGGAACCCCAGAACAAGCACAGGCCACAGACTCAGAGGACCTGGGTTCATGTCCCATCCTTTTGTTAATACTAAACCCCAGTGTATTTAAAAATATCCTTTTCACTTAAATGGTTAACAGAAGAGAGGTGTGACGGTGCTGTCATTAAGGATTTGCTTGCTTTAGGGTCCATGCAGTTGTATACTGATATGACTTAGGTGTGTTTATCCATAAGAAGTCTTTTCCATGATGAAAGACATTTACCGAAGGCCTTTTGTCACCTGCCTAATTAGAATAGCTCAGTAGTAGGGAGTGTAGGCTGTAGAGTCTGAAGAATCTCCCAAAGATGCTTTGACCAATTACTATCTGGGTCACTTTGGGCAAATTACTTGAATTCACTGAGCTTGACATGTTTTATACAAAATGGGAGTAAATGATAATTTCTACTTCTGTCAGTGGTTGGGGCAAGTATTTGAGTGAGTAAAAAGGTTTTGGTTCAGCTAATATCTGGCAAGGCAGCCAAGGATACCAATGGGGACCAGATAGTCCCTTCAACATGTGGTGTTGGGAAAACTGGACAGCCACATGAAAAGGAATAAAATTGGACTCCTATCTTACACCACTCATAAAAATTAACTCAAAATGGATTAAAGACTTAAATATCAGACCTGAAACCATAAAACTCTTAGAGGAAAACATAGGGGAAAATTTCCTTAACATTTGTCTTGGCAACAATTTTTTGGATATGATGCCAAAAACACAAGCAAGAAAAGCAAAAATTAATAAGTGGGACCACATAAAACTGGAGGCTTTTCACAGCAAAAGAAACAATCAGTAAAATGAAAAGACAACCTATGGAAGAATAGAAAATATTTTCAAATTGTATATCTGCAAGGGGTTAGCATAAGAAATATATAAAAACTCACGCAGAACAATAGCAAAAACAAACAAACATAACATAAAAAGAGGTTGTTTAAAAAATGGGCAGATGAACTGAATAGACATTTTTCTAAAAAAGACATGCGAATGGATACAGGTACATGAGAAGGTGCTCAACATCACTAATTATCAGAGAAATGCAAATCAAAACCACAGTGAGATATCACCTCACAACTGTGGGTATAGCTATCATTAAAAAGACAAGTGATAAGAAGTGTTGCCATGCATGAGGAAAAAGACAACTCTTGTGCACTGTAGGTGGGAATGTAAATTGGTACAACCACTATGGAAAACAGTATGCAGGTTCCTCAAAAATAATTAAAGATATAACTACCTTATGATGCAGCAACTCCACTTCTGGGTATATATCTAAAGAAAATGAAAACAGGATCTTGAAGAGATAACTGCACTTCTATGTTCACTGCAGAATTATCTGTAATAGTCAAGATATGGAAACAACCTAAGTCTTTGTCAACAGATACATGAATAAAGAGGATGTGAGATATATACACACAATGGAAGATTATTCAGCCATGAGAAAGAAGGAAGGAAATCCTGCCATTTGTGACAACATGGGTGAAACTTTAAGGTATTATTCTAAGTGAAATAAGTCAGACAGAGAAAGACAAATACTGTATGATACCACTTATATGTGGAATCTGGAAAAAAGACAAATATAGAAACAGAGAGTAGAGTGGTCATTACCATGAGCTGGGGACTGAGAGAAATGGCGAGATAGTGGTCAAAGGGCACAAACTTCCAGTTATAAAATGAATGTGTTCTGGGAATCTAATGTTATGTATGTTGATTATAGCTGATAATACAGTACTATATAAATATTTGAAAGTTTCCAAGAGAGTAGATCGTAAATGTTCTCACCACAGAAATGAAATGGTAACTACATGAAGTGATACAGGTGTCATCTAATGCTGTGGAGGTAGTCAGTTTGTAATATATAAGTGTACCAAATCAACACATATGTCTTAAATTTATACAATGTTAAATATCAATTATATTTCAATAAAGCTAGAAGAAAAATAATGCCTGGCACAGATTTATACTTCAGTGAATGTGAACATTCTTAATGTCATCCTCCAAACAACAATATTATGGAACTATCCCATATGGATTAATTGTGCATGTGACATGATAATCCAGTAATGAACTCCACAGTTGCTTTATAAAAGTTAGACTCCTAGAACCTAGTATTAGCAAGAGCATTAGATTATTTGAAAAAAAGTACACATGCTAGGCAGTAACAACTCTCAATTCGTTTCCACTTGACTAAAGTTGTTTTATCTCTATTTGTAAGCCCAATTCTGAGAAAATGTTAGATTCATAAGTTCCTTATTTTGCATCACTAGAGATATACATTTCTATCATTTAAAGGTTCATGTGTAGCATCCCTTGTTGCAATATGTTATGATATCACACTTGAAATGTGAATCTAAAGCATCAGGTAATTTATAATTCACCTCTAGGCTCCTATGGAATGAGAGGAGGTTTGGAAATGGACTATTTGTAATCAGGCCATCCAGAATCACAAGGTAAAAAACAGCTTGTTGGCACTTGTATTTTTATTCTGAACTACATTACATTCCTAATACTTACAAAAATGAACATAGGATTAAGAGAGCTGTCTATCTTTGCATACATACATACTCTCCTGACCTTTACAATGTCACTTCTACATTGCATTTAAACATTCAGAAGAGACAAAGACCACATTCCCAAAAATATATAAAGCAGGCAAAAATATTCACTCATTCATCTATCTATTAAATACCAACTGTATACAAAAAAGAGAATTAAAAATGGGAGTTAAAAAACTGGGACTACTGCAGTAATTATGAGAAACATTCCAATTTAAGAGGGATTGCAGACTAAAGGGAGTTTACAGTCAAGTTAAAAGGAATTGAATTGTGCTCATGGTATCACTTTCTCATCTCAAAGTGGCTGTTTATTCAAGCTATGTCTAGATGTTTCCTTTACTGAATGGAAATGTAAACAAGAATCCATTCTGGCTGTGATGCACAGGTTATATAAATTAAATATGTCACATTTGTGTATATAAGATCTATATACCTGCATCTTCACTTAACCAATGGTTAACAAAACCAAGAAGATTATTCTGTGCCATTTCACTGAGGAATAGAATTGTGATCTTAAACAGAATTTGATTACCTGTCTTTCCTGCTGTATACTGATTGTTACTGCTATGGAGGAAATATCTACATCATATTTAGAAACTCTCCCTTCCACAATTTAAAAATTACACAGCTGATTTCCCAAAGCTTCGTCTTCACCAGTGACTCTCAGAGTGGTTCCCAGATTCGTGGCACCAGCACCACCTGGGAACTTGTTAGAAACAGAAATTTGGGGCCTCACTCTAGACCTATTGGAATCAGAGCCTCCTGGTGTAAGGTTCAGTAATTTGTAGATTTTTTTTTTTTGGCTGCTTCGGGTCTTAGTTGAAGTACACGGGATCTTCGATGCAGCGTGCGAGATTCTCTCTAGTTGTGACATGCGGGTTTTCTCTCTCTCTAGTTGTGGTGTGTGGGCTCCAGAGCACGTGGGCTCTGTAGTTTGCAGCACATGGCTCTCTAGTTAGGCGCATGGGCTCAGTAGTTGTGGCACGCAGGCTTAGTTGCCCCTCAATATGTGGGATCTTATTTCCCTGACCAGGGATCGAACCCATGTCCCCTGCATTGGAAGGTGGATTCTTTACCACTGGACCACCAGGAAAGTCCCAGTAATTTGTATCTTAATAAACTTTGCACGTGATTCTGAAGCATATTCAAGTTTGAGAACCATAATTTCCATCCAAAGCACTCTTCTTGGATTGGTTGCAAGCCTGTCGTTCACATTTCCTAGAGCTGCACAGTCCCACACGGTAGCTAGTGGTGAGTGTGGGTATGGGTCATGTGAAATGTGGCTAGTCCAAACTAAGATGTGCTGTAAGGGTAAAAATGGTTTGAATTTCAAAGTCCTTATTAAAAAATGTAAAATATTTCAATAATATGTTTTGATTAGTAAACTTTATCTTTAAAAGAAGTTTTAGGTTCACAGCAACATTAAGAGGAAGGTACAGAAATTTTCTATATACCCCCTCCCCCCACACATATCCATCCCTCATAGCATACCCATGTTATAAGTGATGAACCTGCATTGACACATCATTTTCACCCAAAGTCTATAGTTTACATTAGGGTTGACTTTTGGTGCTGTACACTCTATGGATTTGAACCAATGTAAAATGACATTCATCTACCAGGACATTTATTCACCATACAGAATAATTCCACTGATGTAAGAATCCTCTGTGCTCTACCTTTTCATCCTTTCCTCCCCACTAACCCCTTGGCAACTACTGATTTTTTTTATTGTCTCCATAGTTTTGCCTTTTCCAGGATGTCATAGACTTGGAATCATACAGTATGTTGTTTTTTCAGATTGTTTTCTTTCACTTAGCAATATGTATTAAAGATTTCTCCGTGTCTTTTCATGGCTTGATAGCTCATTTGTTTTTAGTGCTGAATAATATTCCTTTATCTAGACTACAGTTTATTTAACCATTTACCTACTAAGGGATATCTTAGTGGCATCCAAGTTTTGACAATTAAGTATAAAGCTGCCATAAACATCCATGGGAAGAATTTGTTTGGATAAAGCTTTCAATCAATTTGGGTAAACACTAAGGACTGCAATTCCTGCATCATATGGTAAGAGAATGTTATGTTTTGTAAGAAACTGTCAAACTGTCTTCCAAAGTAACTACATCATTTTGCATTTGAACCAATAATGAATGAGAGTTCCTGTTGCTCCACATCCTCGCCAGGATTTTGTGTATCAGTGCTTGGGATTTTAGCCAGTCTAATAAGTGTGTAGTGCTATCTTGCTGGGGATTTTTTTGTTGTTTGTTTGTTTTTTACAATTTTTTAAATTTCAATTTTATTTTATGAATTTATTTTTTATACAGCATGTTCTTATTAATTATCCATTCTATACATATTAGTGTATATATGTCAATCCCCATCTCCCAGTTCATCCCACCACCACCACACCGCCCACCACTTTCCCCACTTCATGTCCACATGTTTGTTATCTACATATGTGTCTCTCTTTCTGTCTTGGAAACTGGTTCATCTGTACTATTTTTCTAGATTTCACATATATGCGTTAATATACAATATTTGTTTTTCTCTTTCTAACTTACATCACTCTGTCTGACAGTCTCTAGGTCCATGTACATCTCTAAAAATGACCCAATTTCATTCCTTTTTAATGGCTTAGTAATATTCCATTGTATATATATACCACATCTTCTGTATCCATTCATCTGTCAATGGGCATTTAGGTTGTTTCCATGACTTGACTATTGTAAATAGTGCTGCAATGAACATTGGGGTGCATGTGTCTTTTTGAATTATGGTTTTCTCTGGGTATATGCCCAGGAGTGGGAATGATAGGTCATATGGTAATTCTATTTTTAGTTTTTAAGGAACCTCTGTACTGTTCTCCATAGTGGCTGTACAAATTTACATTCCCACCAACAGTGCAAGAGGGTTTCCTTTTCTCCATGCCCTCTCCAACATTTGTTGTTTGCAGATTTTCTGATGATGCCCATTCTAACCGGTATGAGGTGATACCTTATTGTAGTTTTGATTTGTATTTCTCTAATAATTAGTGATGTTAAGGATCTTTTCATGTGCTTCTTGGCCACCTGTATGTCTTCTTTGGAGAAATGTATATTTAGGTGTTCTGCCCATTTTTGGATTGGGTTGTTTGTTTTGTTAATACCGAACTGCATGAGCTGTTTATATATTTTGGAGATTAATCCTTTGTCCATTGATTCATTTGTAAATATTTTCTCCCATTCTGATGGCTGTCTTTTCACTTTGCTTATGGTCTCCTTTGCTGTCCAAAAGCTTTTAAGTTTCATTTGGTCCACATGTTTATTTTTGTTTTCATTTCCATTACTCTAGGAAGTGGGTCAAAAAAGATATGGCTGTGATTTATGTCAAAGAGTGTTCTTCCTATGTTTTTCTCTAAGAGTTTTATAGTGTCAGGTCTTACATTTAGGTCTTTAATCCATTTTGAGTTTATTTTTGGGTATGGTGTTAGGAAGTGTTCTAATTTCATTCTTTTACATGTAGCTGTACAGTTTTACCAGAACCAATTATTGAAGAGGCAGTCTTTTCTCCATTGTATAACCTGGTCTCCTTTGTCAGAGATTAGTTGACCATAGGTGTGTGGGTTTATCTCTGGGATTTCTATCCTCTTCCATTGATCTATATTTCTGTCTTTGTGCCAGTACCATATTGTCTTGATTGCTGTGGCTTTGTAATATAGTCTGAAGTAAGGGAGTCTGATTCCTCCAGCTCCATTTTTTCCCCTCAAGATTGCTTTGGCTATTTGGGGTCTTTTGTGTCTCCATACATATTTTAAGATTTTTTGTACTAGTTCTGTAAAAAATGCCCTTGGTAATTTTATAGAGATTACATTGAATCTGTAGATTCCTTTGGGTAGTATAGCCATTTTCACAATATTGATTCTTTCAAGCCAAGAACATGGTATATCTCTCCATCTGTTTGTGTGATATTTGATTTCTTTCATCAGTGTCATAGTTTTCTGAGTATAGATCTTTTACCTCCTTTGGTAGGTTTATTCCTAGGTATTTTATTATTTTTGTTGAAATGATGAATGGGATAGTTTCCTTAATTTCTTCTTCTGATCTTTCATTGATAGTGTCTAGGAATTCAAGAGATTTCTTTGCATTAATTTTATGTCTTGCAACATTACCCAATTCAATGATTAGCTCTAGTAGTTTTCTGGTGGCATCTTTAGGATTACCTATGTATAGTATCATGTCTTCTGTAAAAGAGTGAGAGTTTTACTTCTTCTTTTCCAATGTGTATTCCTTTTATTTCTTTTTCTTCCCTGATTGCTGTGGTCAGGACTTCCAAAACTATGTTGAATTATAGTGCTGAGAGTGGACATACTTGTCCTGGACATACTTGATCTTAGAGGAAATGGTTTCAGTTTTTTACCATTGAGAATAATGTTGGCTGTGGGTCTGTCATATATGGCCTTTATTATGTTGAGATACGTTCCCTCTATGCCCACTTTCTGGAGACTTTTTACCATAAATGGGTGTTGAATTTTGTCAAAAGCTTTTTCTACATCTATTGAGATGATCATATGGTTTTTATACTTTAGAGGTTAATATGGTGTATCACATTGATTGATTTGCATATATTGAAGAATGCTTGCATCCCTGGGGTAAATCCCACTTGATCATGGTGTATGATCCTTTTAATGTGCTGTTGGATTCTGTTTGCCAGGATTGAGTTGAGGATTCTTGCATCTATATTCATCAGTGATATTGGTCTGTAATTTTCTTTTTTTGTAGTATCTTTGTCTGGTTTTGGTATCAGGGTGATGGTGGCCTCATAGAATAAGTTTGGGAGTGTTCTTCCCTCTGCAATTTTTGGGAACAGTTTGAGAAGTATGGGTGTTAGCTCTTCTCTCTAAATGTTTGAGAGAATTCACCTGTGAAGCCATCTGGTCCTGGACTATTGTTTGTTGGAAGGTATTTAATCACAGTTTCAATATCATTCCTTCTGATTGGTCTGTTCATATTTTCTATTTCTTCCTGGTTCAGTCTTGGAAGGTTATACCTTTCTAAGAATTTGACTACGTCTTCCAGCTTATCCATTTTATTGATATAAAGTTACTTGCAGTACTCTATTATGATGCTTTTATTTCTGCGGTGTCCAATATAACTGCTCTATTTTCATTACTAATTTTATTGATTTGAGTCCTCTCCCTCTTTTTCTTGATGAGTCTAGCTAAAGGTTGATCAATTTTATTTATCTTCTGAAAGAACAAGTTCTTAGTTTTATTTATCTTTCTTATTGTTTTCTCTGGTTCTATTGCATTTATTTCTGCTCTGATCTTTATGATTTCTTTCCTTCTATAACACTGGGTTTTATTTGTTCTTCATTCTCTAGTTCATTTAGGTATAAGTTTAGATGGTTTATTTGAGATTTTTCTTGTTTCCTGAGGTAGGATTGTATTGCTAGAATCTTCCCTCTTAGAACTGCTTTTACTGAATCCCATAGGTTTCGACCATCGTGTTTTCATTCTCTTTGTTCTCTAGGTATTTTTTGATTTCCTCTTTGATTTCTTCAGTGATCTCTTGGTTATTTAGTAACTTATTGTTTAGCCTCCATGTGTTTTCTTTTTTTACTTTTTTTCTCTGTAATTGATTTCTAATATCATAGCATTGTGGTCAGAAATAATACTTGATATGATTTCAATTTTCTTAAATTTACAAAGCCTTGATTTGTGACACAAGATGTGATCTATCTTAGAGACTGTTCTATGTGCACTCGAGAAAAAACTGGAATAAGTTTTCAGATGGAATGTCTATAAATGTCAATTAAGTCTATCTTATGTACTGTATCTTTTAAAGCTTTTGTTTCCTTAGTAATTTTCTGTCTGGATGATGTGTACATTGGTGTAGTGAGGTGTTAAAGTCCCCCACTATTATTGTGTTACTGTCAATTTTCTCTTTTATAGCTGTTAGCATATGCCTTATGTATTGAGGTGCTCCTGTGTTGGGTACATATATATATGTATATATTATATATATATATATATTATATATATATATATTACATCTTTAATGGAGTATAACTGCTTTACAATGGTGTGTTAGTTTCTGCTTTATAACAAAGTGAATCAGCTATACATATACATATATCCCCATATCTACTCCCTCTTGCATCTCCCTCCCACCCTCCCTATCTCACCCCTCTAAGTGGTGATAAAGCACCAAGCTGATTTCCCTGTGCTATGTGGCTGCTTTAGACTAGATATCTATTTTATATTTGGTAGTGTATATATTTCCATGCCACTCTCTCACTTCGTCCCAGCTTACTCTTCCCCCTCCCCAGTCCTCAAGTTCATTTTCTACATCTGTGTTTTTATTCCTGTCCTGTCCCTAGGTTCTTCAGAACCATTTTGTTTTTTTTAGATTCTCTATATATGTATTAGCATACGGTGTTTGTTTTCCTCTTTCTGACTTATTTCACACTGTATGACAGACTCTAGGTCAATTCACCTCACTACAAATAACTCAATTTCGTTTCTTTTTATGGTTGAGTAATATTCCATTGTATATATGTGCCACATCTTCTTTATCCATTCATCTCTCAACGGACACTTCAGTTGATTCTATGTGCTGGCTATTATAAACAGAGTTGCAATGAACATTGTGGTACATGACTCTTTTTTTTTTTTTTTTAAATAGGATTTTCTTTTTTTTTTCTTAATTAATTAATTAATTTATTCATTTAGAGCTGTGTTGGGTCTTCGTTTCTGTTCAAGGGCTTTCTCTAGTTGTGGCAAGCAGGGGCCACTCTTCACCGTGTTGCATGGGCCTCTCACTATTGCGGCCTCTCTTGTTGCAGAGCACAGGCTCCAGATGTGCAGGGTCAGCAGTTTTGGCTCACAAACCTAGTCATTCCATGACATGTGGGATCTTCCCAGACCAAGGCTCAAACTCGTGTCCCCTGCATTAGCAGGCAGATTCTCAACCACTGTGCCACTAGGGAAGCCCACACCACTCTTTTTGAATTATGGTTTTCTCAGAGTATATGCCCAGTAGTGGAATTGCTGGGTCATATGGTAGTTCTATTTTTAGTTTGTTAAGGAACCTCCATACTGTCCTCCATAGTGGCTGTATCAATTTACATTCCCACCAACAGTGCAAGAGGGTTCCCTTTTCTCCTCATCCACTCCAGCATTTATTGTTTTTAGGTTTTTTGATAATAACAATTCTGACCCATTTGGGGTGATACTTCGTTGTAGTTTTGATTTACATTTCTCTAATTATTAGTGATGTTGAGCATTCTTTCATGTGTTTGTTGACAATCTGTATATCTTCTTTGGAAGAATGTCTATTTAGGTCTTCTGCCCATTTCTGGATTGGGTTGTTTGTTTTTTGATATTGAGCTGCATGAGCTGCTTGTATATTTTGGAGGTTAATCCTTTGTAAGTTCCTTTGTTTGCAAATATTTTCTCCTACTCTGAGGGTTGTCTTTTCATCTTGTTTACAGTTAGCTTTGCTGTGCAAAAGCTTTCAAGCTTCATTAGGTTCCATTTGTTTATTTTTGTTTTTACTTCCATTTCTCTAGGAGATGGGTCAGAAAGGATCTTGCTGTGATTTATGTCATAGAGTGTTCTGCCTATGTTTTCCTCTAAGAGTTTTATAGTGTCTGGTCTTATATTTAGGTCTTAAATCCATTTTGAGTTTTTTTTTTGTACTGTGTTAGAGAGTGTTGTAATTTCATTCTTTTACATGTAGCTGTCCAGTTTTCTTAGCACCATTTATTGAAGAGGCTGTCTTTTCCCCATTGAATATTCTTGCCTCCTTTATCAAAAATAAGGTGACCATATATGCGTGGGTTTATCTCTGGGCATTCTATCTTGTTCCATTGATCTATATTTCTGTTTTCATGCCAGTACCATATTGTCTTGATTACTGTAGGTTTGTAGTATAGTCTGAAGGCCAGGAGCCTGTTTCCTCCAGCTCCATTTTTCTTTCTCAGGATTGCTTTAGGTATTCAGGGTCTTTTGTGTTTCCATACAAATTGTGAACATTTTGTTCTAGTTCTGTGAAAAATGGTATTGGTAGTTTGATAGGGATTGCATTGAATCTGTAGATTGCTTTGGGTAGAAGAGTCATTTTCACAATGTTGATTCTTCCAATCAAAGAACATGGTATATCTCTCCATCTCTTTGTAGCATCTTTAATTTTTTCATCAGTGTCTTATAGTCTTCTGCATACAAGTCTTTTGTCTCCTTATGTAGGTTTATTCCCAAGTATTGTATTCTTTTGGTTGCAATGGTAAATGGAAGTGTTTCCTTAATTTCTCTTTTAGATTTTTCATCATTAGTGTATGCGAGTGCAAGAGATTTTTGTCCATTTGTTTTCTATCATGCTACTTTACGAATTTCATTGATTACCTCTAGTATTTTTCTGGTAGCTTCTTTAGTTTTCTATATGTACAGTATCATGTCATCTACAAACAGTAACAGCTTTACTTCTTTTTTTCTGAGTTGGATTCCTTTTATTTCTTTTACTTCTCTGATTGCTGTGGCTAAAATTTCCAAAATTATGTTGAATAAATTGGTGAGAGTGGACAATCTTGTCTTGTTCCTGATCTTAGAGGAAATGGTTTCAGTTTTTCACCATTGAGAATGATGTTGGCTGTGGGTTTGTCATATATGCCCTTTATTATGTTGTGGTAAGTTCACTCTATGCCTACTTTCTGGAGGGTTTTTTATCATAAATTGGTGTTGGATTTTGTCAAAAGCTTTTTCTGCATCTATTGTGATGATCATGTGGTTTTTATCCTTCAGTTTGTTAATATGGTTTATCACATTGTTTGACTTGCGTATACTGAAGATTCCTTGCATTCTTGGATAAACCCTACCTGATCATGGTGTATGATCCTTTTAATGTGATGTAAGATTCCTTTTGTTAGTATTTTGTTCAGGAATTTTTCATCTATGTTCATCAGTGATATTGGTCCATAGTTTTCATCCTTTTGACATCTTTGTCTGGTTTTGGTGTCAGGGTGATAGTGGCCTCATAGAATGAGTTTGGGAGTTTCCGCCTTCTGCTATATTTTGGGAGAGTTTGAGAATTATAGGTGTTAGCTCTTCTCTAAATGTTTCATAGAATTCGCCTGTGAAGCCATCTGTTCTTGGGCTTTTGTTTGTTGTAAGATTTTTAATCACAGTTTCAATTTCAGTGCTTGTGATTTGTCTGTTATATTTTCTATATCTTCCTGGTTCAGTATCGGAAAGCACTGCTTTTCTAAGAATTTGTCCATTTCTTCAAGGTTGACCATTTTATTGACATATATTTGCTTGTAGTAATCCCTCATGATCCTTTGTATTTCTGCAGGGTTGGTTGTTACTTCTCCTTTTTCATTTCTAATTCTATTTATATGAGTCTTCTCCCTTATTGTCTTAATGAGTCCTGCTAGTGCTTTATCAATTTTGTTTATCTTCTCAAAGAACCAGCTTTTAGTTTTATTGATTTTTGCTATTGTTTCATTTATTTGTTTTTCATTTACTTCTATTTTGATCTGTATTATTTCTTTCCTTCTGCTAACTTTGGATTTTTTTTTTGTTGTTGTTGTTCTTCCTTCTCTAATTGTTTTAGGTGTATGGTTAGGTTGTTTATTTGAGATATTTCTTGTTTCTTGAGGTAGTATTGTATTGCCATTAACTTCCCTCTTAGAACTACTTTTGCTGCATCCCATAGGTTTGGGGTCATCGTGTTTTCAATGTCATATTTTTCTAGAAATTTTTTTTATTTCCTCTTTGATTTCTTCAGTGAGCTCTTGATTATTTAGTAGTGTATTTTTTAGCCTCCATATGTTTGTAATTATTACAAATTTCTTCCTCTAACTGATACCTAGTCTCATAGTTTTGTGATCGGAAGAGATACTTGATACAATTTCAATTATTTTTTAATTTACCAAGGCTTGATTTCTGACCCAAGATATGATCTATCTTGCAGAATTTACCATGAACACTTGAGAAGAAAGTGTATTCTTCTGTTTTAGGATAGAATGTCCTAAAAATATCAATTAAGTTCCCTTGTTTAATATATCATTTAAAGCTTGTGTATCCTTATTTATTTTCATTTTGGATGATCTGTCCATTGGTGAAAGTGGGGTGTTAAAGTCCCCTGCTATAAATGTGTTACTGTCAATTTCCCCTTTTATGGCTGTTAGCATTTGCCTTATGTATTAAGGTGCTCTTATGTTGGGTGCATAAATAGTTACAATTGTTACATCTTCTTCTTGGATTGATCCCTTGATTATTATGCAGTGTCCTTCTTTGTCCCTTGTAATAGTCTTTATTTTAAAGTCTATATTTTCTGATATGAGAATTGCTACTCCAGCTTTCTTTTGATTTCCATTTGCATGGAATATCTTTCTCCATCCCCTCACTTTCAGTCTGCATGTGTCCCTAGGTCTGAAGTGGGTCTCCTGTAGACAGCATATATACAGGTCTTTTTTTTGTATCCATTCAGCCAGTCTGTATCTTTTGGTTGGAGACTTTAATCCATTTATATTTAAGGTAGTTATTGATATGCATTTTCCTATTACCATTTTCTTAATTGTTTTGGGTTTGTTATTGTAGGTCTTTTCCTTCTCTTGTGTTCCTGCCTAGAGAAGTTCCTTTAGCATTTGTTGTTAAGCTGGTTTGGAGATGCTGAATTCTCTTAGATTTTGCTTCTCTGTAAAGGTTTCAATTTCTCCATTGAACCTGAATGAGATCCTCCCTGGGTAGAGTAATCTTGGTTGTAGGTTTGTCCCTTTCATCAATCTAAATATGTCCTGCCACTTCCTTCTCTCTTGAAGAGTTTCTGCTGAAAGATCAGCTGTTAACCTTATGGGGATTACCTTCTATGTTATTTGTTGCTTTTTCCTTGCTGCTTTTAATATTTTTTCTTTGTATTACATTTTTGATAGTTTGATTACTATGTGTCTTGGCATGTTTCTCCTTGGACTTATCCTGTATGGGACTCTCTGTGCTTCCTGGACTTGATTGACTATTTCCTTTCCCATATTAGGGAAATTTTCAACTGTAATCTCTTCAAATATTTTCTCAGTCTCTCTTTTTCTCTTCTTCTTCTGTGATCCCTATGATTCGAATGTTGGTGCCTCTAATTTTGTCCCAGAGTTCTCTGAGACTGTTCTAAATTCTTTTCATTCTTTTTTCTTTATTCTGCTCTGCTGTAGTTATTGCCACTATTTTTTCTTCCAAGTCGCTTAACTTTTCTTCTGCCTCAGTTATTCTACTATTGCTTCCTTCTAGAGAATTTTAAATTTCATTTATTGTGGTGTTCATCATTGTTTGTTTGCTCTTTAGTTCTTCTAGGTCCTTGTTAAACGTTTCTTGTATTTTCTCCATTCTATTTCCAAGATTTTGGATCATCTTTACTATCATTACTCTGAATTCTTTTTCAGGTTGGCTACCTATTTTCTCTTCATTTGTTTGGTCTTGTGAGTTTTTACCATGCTCCTTCATCTGCGTGTGTGTTTCTCTATCTTTTCATTTTGCTTAACTTTGGGGTCTCCTTTTCCCAGGCTGCAAGTTCTTAGTTCCTGTTTTCTTTGATGTCTGCTCTCTGTGGCTAAGGTTGGTTCAGTAGGCTGTGTAGGCTTCCTGGTGGAGCAGACTGGTGTCTGTCTTCTGGTGAATGAGGTTGGATCTTGTCTTTCTGTTGGACAGCACCATGTCCGGTGGTGTGTTTTGAGGTGTCTGTGATCTCAATTTGATTTTAGGCAGCCTCTCTGCTAATGGGTGGGTTTGTGTTCCTTTCTTACTAGTTGTTTTTCATAGTGTGTCCAGCACTGTTGCTTTCTGGTCCTTGAGTGGAGCTGGGTCTTAGCGTTGAGACAGAGATCTCTGGGAAAGCTGTTGCTGTTTGATATTACATGGAGCCGGGAGGTCTCTTGTTGACCAATGTCCTGAACTCTGCTCTCCCACCTCAGAGGTACATGCCTGACACCCGGTTGGAACACCATGACCCTGGCAATCACATGGCTCAGAAGAAGAGGGAGAAATAAATAAAGAATAAAATAAAGTAAATTATTAAAATAAGAAATAATAATATTATTAAAAATAAAAATAATAAGAAAAAGAGAAAGAAGAGAGGAACCAAACCAAAAAACAAATCCACCAATGATAACAATTGCTAAAAATTAAACAAAAAAAAATTAAAACAAACAAAGAAACTGACAGACAAAACCCTAGTTCAAATGGTAAAAACAAAGCTATACAGAAAAATATCACACAAAGAAACATACATAATACACCCTCACAAAAAGAGGAAAAGGAAAAAAATATGTATATCTATATATCTATCTATATATATATAAATGAATAGAGCAAAAAAATCCAGAAACAAATCTACCAATGATAATAAACTCTAAATAGTAAACTAAAATAAACATATAACCAGAAACAAATTATCTACAGAAAGCAAACCCCAATTCTCCAGTTGTTCCCAAAGTCCACCACCTCAATTTTGGGATGATTCGTTGTCTATTCAGGTATTCCACAGTACCTCAAGTTGATTTTGGAGATTTTATCCACTGCTCCTGAGGCTGCAGGAGAAATTTTCTTTTCTCTTCTTTGTTTGCACAGCTCCTGGGGTTCAGCTTTGGATTTGGTCCCGCCTCTGCATGGTGGTCGCCTGAGGGCATCTGTTCTTTGCTCAGACAGGACAGGGTTAAAGGAGCAGCTGATTTGGGGGCTCTGGCTCACTCAGGCCAGGGGGAGGGAGAGGTATGGAATGTGGTGCGATCCTGTGGTGGTAGAAGCCGACATGTCATTGCAATAGCCTCAGGCATGCCATGTGTTTTCCCCTGGAAGTTGTCCCTGGATCACAGGACCCTGGCAGTGGCAGGCTGCACAGGGTCCCGGGAGGGGAGGTATGGATAGTGACCTGTGCTTGCACACAGGCTTCTTGGTGGTTGCAATAGCAGCCTTAACATTTCATGCCCATTTCTGGTGTCCACGCTGATAGCTGCAGCTCAAGCCTGTCTCTGGAGATTGTTTAGGCAGTGGTCTGAATCCCCTCTCTTCACATACCCTGAAACAATGGTCTCTTGTCTCTAAGACAGTTCCAGTCTTTTTCCCGGACTCCCTCCCGGCCACCTGTGGTACACTAGCCCCCTTCAGGCTTTGTTCATGCAGCCAATCCCAGTCTTCTCCATGGGATCTGACCTCTGAAGCCTGAGCCTCAGCTCCCAACCACCACCTGCCCCAGTGGGTGAGCAGACAAGCCTCTCAGCTGGTTAGTGCTGGCTGGCACTGATCCTCTGTGCGGGAATCTCTCTGCTTTGCCCTCTGCACCCTTGTTGCTGTGCTCTCCTCTTTGGCTCCAAAGCTTCCCCCCCCTGCCACCCCTCATCTCTGCCAGTGAAGGGGCTTCCTAGTGTGTGGAAACTTTTCCTCCTTCACTGCTACCTCCCAGAGGTGCAGGTCCTGTCCCTGTTCTTTGTCTCTGTTTTTTCTTTTGCCCCACCCAGATACGTGGGGAATTTCTTCGCTTTTGGGAAGTTTGAGGTCTTCTGCCAGCATTCAGTAAGTTTTCTGTTGCATATATATTTTTAATTGTAATATCTTCTTCTTGGTTCAATCTCTTGATCATTATGTAATTTCCTTCCTTGTCTCTTGTAACATTGTTTATTTTAAAGTCTATTTTATTTGATATGACTATTGCTACTCCAGCTTTCTTTTAATTTCCATTTGCATGGAATATCTTTTTCCATCCCCTCACTTTCAGTCTGTAGGTGTCACTAGGTCTGAAGTGGGTCTGTTGTAGACAGCATATATAGGGGTCTTGTTTTTGTATCCATTCATGGAGCCTGTGTCTTTTGGTTGGAGCATTTAATCCATTCACATTTAAGGTAATTATCAATATGTATGTTCCTATTACCATTTTCTTAATTGTTTTGGGTTTGTTTTTGTAGGTCCTTTTCTTCTCTTTTTTTTCCCCCTTAGAGAAGTTCCTTTAGCATTTGTTGTAGAGCTGGTTTGATGGTGCTGAATTCTCTTAGCTTTTGCTTGTCTGTGAAGCTTTTGATTTCTCCATTGAATCTGAATGCCATTGTGGCTGGGTAGAGTAATCTTGGTTGTAGGTTCTTCCCTTTCATCACTTGAAGTATATCATGCCGTTCCCTTCTGGCTTGTAGAGTTTCTGCTGAGAAATCAGCTGTTAACTTTATGGAAGTTCCCTTGCATATTATTTGTCATGTTTCCCTTGTTGCTTTTAATAGTTTTTCTTTGTCTTTAATTTTTGTCAATTTGATTACTATGTGTCTTGGTGTGTTTCTCCTTGAGCTTATCCTGCCTGGGACTCTCTGAGCTTTCTGGATTTGGGTGGCTATTTCTTTTCCCATGTTAGGGATGTTTTTGACTATAATACATCCAAATATTTTCTCGGGTCCTTTCTCTCTCTCTTCTCATTCAGGGACCCCTATAAAGCGAATGTTAGTGAGCTTAATGTTGTCCCAGAGCTCTCTTAGGGTGCCTTCATTTCTTTTCATACTTTATTCTGTTCTGCAGCAGTGATTTCCACATTCTGTCTTCCAGATTACTTATCCTTTCTTCTGCCTCAGTTATTCTGCTATTGATTCCATCTAGTGTATTTTTCATTTCAGTTATTGTATTGTTCATCTCTGTTTGCTTGTTCTTTAATTCTTCTAGCTCTTTGTTCTTTAATTCTTCTAGGTCTTTATTAAATATTTCTTTTGTCTTATCAATCTTTGCCTCCATTCATTTTCTGAGATCATGGATCACTTTCACTATCATTATTCTGAATCCTCTTTCTGGAATGTTGCCTATCTCCACTTCATTTAGTTGTTTTTCTTGTGTTTTATCTTGTTCCTTCATCTGGTACATAGCCCTCTGCATTTTCATCTTGTCTATCTTCCTGTGAATGTGGTGTTTGTTCCACAGGCTGCAGGATAGTAGTTCTTCTTGCTTCTGCTGTCTGTCCTCTGGTGGATGAGACTATCTAGAGGCTTGTGTAAGTTTCCTGATGGGAGCGACTGTTGGTGGGTAGAGCTGGCTGTTGCTCTGGTGGGCAGAGCTTGGTAAAACTTTAATCCCCTTGTCTGCTGAAGGGTGGGGCTGGGTCCCCTCCCTGTTGGTTGTTTGGCCTGAGGTGACCCAACACTGGAGCCTACCCATCTCTTTGGTGGACCTAATGGTGGATTCTGGGAGGGCTAATGCCAAGGAGTACTTCCCAGAACTTCTTTCCCCAGTGCCCTTGTCCTTGTGGTGAGCCACAGCTGCCCTCTGCCTCTGCAGGAAACCCTCCAAGGTAGGTCTGATTCAGTCTGCTTTGGGGTCACTGCTCCTTCCCCCTGGGTCTTCGTGTGCACACAACGTTGTGTGTGCCTTCCAAGAGTGGAGTCTCTTTTTCCCCCATTCCTTTTGAAGTCCTGCCATCAAATACCACTAACCTTCAAAGTCTGATCCTCTAGGAATTCCTCCATCCATTGCCAGACCCCCAGGTTGGGAAGTCTAACATGGGCTCAGAACCTTCACTCCAGTGAGTGAACTTCTATGGGATAATTGTTCTCCAGTTTTTGAGTCACCCACACAGCAGTTATAGGATTTGATTTTATTGTGATTACATATCTCCTACCATCTCACTGTGGCTTCTCCTTTGTCTTTGGGTGTAGGATATCCTTTTTGGTGAGTTCCAATGTCTTCCTGCCAATGATTGTTCAGCAGTTAGTTGTGATTCCAGTGCTTTTGCAAGAGGGAGTGAGCGCATGTCCTTCTACTCTGCCATCTTGAACCAATCTCTCTTCTTTTAGTTTGCAATTCTCTTGTGACATATGATGTGGAGCATGTTTTCATATGCTTAATTGCCAACTGTATAACTTCTTTCGTTGAGGCATGTGTTCAGGTCTTTGGTCTATTTTTAACTGGGTTGTTCATTTTCTTATTTTTGAGTTTTATGAGTTCTTTTAATATTTTGGGTAACATTCCTTTACCAGATGTCTCTTTTGCAAATATTTTCCCTAGTATGTGGCCTGTCTTCTTATTCTCTTCTTGTCTCTTCTTGTCTCTTATTCTATTATTCTTATCCTCTCAGTAATATTCTTTCATATTGATTGAATATTGAAATAATTGAATTAAATAAAATATATTACTAAAAGTATTTTTATTTTTTACCTTTGACTTTTCTTAATGTGGCTATCAAAAATGTTTCAAGTTAATAAGTGACTGTTTTTTGTTATTCAAATTATATTCCTATTGGACAGAGTAGTCTTAGAATCTAACACTTGTCTTGAAAAAATCTCCCCCTTCACTGTGAAGCTTCTTGCAGAAAGCAATAATGTCAGGGATTCTGAGTTAAATAGTATAGTAATGAATTGAAGTGAATTGTGAAAATCTTTGAAAATAATTCACTGGAAAAAAAGAGATTATTATATGTTACTACAGTCAAGTAAACTATCATGAAAAAGGAAACAGTTGCCTCAAGTCAATTCTACCAGCAAAAGTAAATGCTATCTTTTTATTCAAGGCTGAATATCTACTAGGATTCTGACCTCATACTAGGAAATAAATGTCAAACAATGCCTTAATTTCAAAACTCACGTGTCTATATTCTTTCTCAAAACACCTGGCCCATATGTATCTAACATCACTGCTCACCTCCTACATCAGACCCTCTTGGACTCTTCTGTTCTCAGCGCCTTGTCCTCGTGCTTTGCCTGAGCAGCCTTGAGCAGTCATGGAGGCCACGGAGGCCCAGAAACCCTGGCTGCTCCTGCCACTGGTAGACTGGAATGAAGAAACACACTGCAGCATATGGGATCTGGTTATCTGGGCAGCTGCCAGTGTTACAGGACACAGTCCAGAACCATCAAGGGAGAAAGAGGGGGTCCTCTTGAATAGATCTTGATCAACATGAAACATAAAATGTCAAATATGCACAGATTCATCTCTCACTCTTACTTCTCTCCTCCAGAACAGCCATCTGGAGAGGTCCTGCAAAGCTTCATAGAGCATAGGTCAGTACACTGGCCACTCCCCAGGTCCTGCATCCCTGCCTAACATCCTGCTTCTGCGAATATCTGATTCCAAACATAGGATGTGTGTCCTAGGTGGGACAGAGAAGAAAAGCAGCAATAGGTTAATAGACCGTGTAAAAGTGGTTGGGGTCATGGATCAGAGGCCTCATGATATGGAGATAATGTATGGAGTAAAGACAGAAAAAACATATTTCTCCAAATTAAAAAAAATAGTGTTTATTTCAAATTAAAAGATTTTTTAATTTACATGTGAAATAAAGGAGACTACCTTTCCAAGGGTTATTTCCAATTTCAGTTAACTTTCCCAAGTCGAACTGAACTAATTTCTGTAAATACCAATTGACCCACTTTTTTACTATTATTTAGAAGTAAAATAAAGTTCCTCCAATAGAAATATTCTCTGACTTATTCTTAGGTCAGCTCCTGCTAGTTGTGAATGTGACAGGAAAGCTAGCTCATTAGTGCTCTGTAGATGCTTGTGTGGGAAGTCTTAGCATCCTATTTTACTTTGCTATTTGACATTTTTCTCTCTAATGTGTAATCTATTGAGAGAAGCAAATCCTCAACTCATCCTGCTCAGTGGGAAGTAAAGAAATTGCTAATTATCTCTTCGTGAATCCATAAGTACTGTAAAATTTGGTTTGGGTGTTTTGTATACAGCATTAGTGCACTAACACTCATTCTTCCATGTGTTGATCTAAAGGCTGAATGTCTACTGATACCAGCCTTTGTATTTGCACTGGGCATAAAAAATTGGAATACAGAGGAAAAGTTCCTTCAAATGTTTAGAAGTGGCTGGGAAACTTCTGGCACATTTTCATGGGAGCAAAGATAAAAGAAGCTTCTGAGGAAAAAAAAAGCTGGAGAAGAATATAATATACCCATATGAAGGGCCACTTTCTAAAAGAAAAGTCAAAAATTGGCCATCCTTTGGGCTGAATTCAGCTCACAGACAGATTTTCTTCAGCTTATTCATTGTTTTTAATAAAGTGAATTAGTTGCCAAAATTTAAAAATTGGCAGGCTTCACATACAAATACAATCCATATTTCTGACTTCCAAACAAGAGGTTAATGGAGCAAACTGGTCCCTCGTTCCATGTGGCTTCTGTTGGCAGTAGCAGAGGACCACACTCTGGCTGGTTCACCCCTGTTCTCAACTGACCTGCTTCCCTTGTACATTTTAACTGCTTGCCACCTGAAGCCATTGATGTTTATGCTCTCTGTTAAGAATTTCTAAACTTATGGTTACCAGGAGCTAAGGGCGGGGGGAGGGATAAGTTGGGAGATTGGGATTGCATATACATACCACTATATATAAAATAGATAACCAGTAAGTACCTATTGTATAGCACAGGGAACTCTACTCAATACTCAGTAATAACCTATATGGGGAAAGAGGCTACAAAAAGAGTTGAGATAGATAGACAGATAGAGAGATAGATAGATAGATGATAGACAGATAGATGGACAGATATAAACACAGATATATATGTATAACCGATTCACTTTGCTGTACAGCAGAAACAAACACAACATTGTAAATCAACTGTACTCCAATAAAAAATAATAATAAATAAATAAGTTGCACCTGAGTTGACAGTCATGTCTTTACCATTGGGAACTTCTAGGACAGTGGTTCTCATAATTGACTGCATTCTGGAGTCAACTACAGAGCTTTAAACATTCTTATGTGTTACTTGAAAATGGCAGCCTAACTCCTGTGTATTCATTTTGTCTGAAATTGATGAAAGTGACTATTCTCAGGTGTCCTCCAGAGGGCCTACCACAGGGGTAGGTACCTATAGTTGTTTTTTCTACAACTTGTTTGTGGATTGGGCTCCATGGCAGACTGTACTTTCTAAAGATGGTCTTCAGATATCTTCCAGTCCATATATTCTTAAATCTTGCCCTTCCTTTATAGAGAAATGAAGTTGACTTCTTTTGCCCTCAGGTCTGGGCTGGCTGGTGACTTGTTTGTAACCAATGGAATGTGATGGGAGTGACTCTGCTTTTGAGACAAGGAAATAAAGGTGATGTAACTTCCACCTTCTTCCCTGAGACTGTTACCTTTGGAGCCCTGAGACACCATGTAAGAAGTACAACTACCAGGAGACCACCTTGTGAGGAAGTACAAACGAGTTGACACAGAGAGAGCACCTGGAGAAGAAAAAGAGAGAAGTAGGGTCAGCACAGCTGTCTCAGCCTATCGCAGTTCTGGCTCTAGCCATCACCTGATTGCCACTGATTGAGAGATCCTTAGCTGGAACTCCCAGGCCATGGAATCCCAGAACTATATATCAACAGCACTTTGAGTTATAATAATAAAATCATAGGTGTTGCTTTAAGCCACTAAGTTATGGTGTGATTTATTTATTTAGCAATAGTCAGTGAAACGCTTTTATTCCACTGATCATTCCTTGGATAGGGAAGGTCCTACTTAATCAGTGGTGTGCTGGTAAATGGTTAACAGCCAGCTGTCTGGACAGGAAAGCCCTGATTTGTAGTAGTGCTGGCTGATCACCTCGAGGTCTTTTCAAACTACCAGTGGGATACATTCACAGTAGAGCTGGAAGGAGTTACCCAGTAGCACACCATTGTAGTTTTTCCACCACAGACTCTCAATAGATGTAAATACCCTCAAGAGCATAGAAAGTAGTAAATTGTAGAAAATAATTTTGATTGTTTATCTTTGTTTTTAATACAATTTACTTAATGTTAAATGTATACCACTTAGTATCTACTACTAGTTGTGTCTAACAACAAGCTCACCAAATTCCTGAGCAGTCAGATCTCCCCCCAGGACACCATTGTGCTTCCCCTTCTGTATCATTGTGTGTGCTTCTCAGCCATAAACACTAGGGCTCAGGAGAACCATTTCAAATGACAGATAAGGTCTCTTTTGCACACATGTGTTTCACATCCAATCCATTACTCTCCCATTGTTTCACTGACCTTCAACAATCTGATTATCCATAATCAACATTGAAATCCATATCCCAGATCACTTTAGTAGGATTTATGAGTAGTATGTCTCACAGGTACCTCATATTCAGTTGAAGAAAAACTGGAGTTATCATCTTTCCCATCACCCCTTTTCTTCTTCAATCTTGCTTAATAACATCATAAGAGACCTGGTCCCTGAGTATCCTTGAATTCCACCATCTCTCCCCACGGTCAGTCATCAGGAAATCCTGTTACTCCATTTCCTTCAGGTTTCTCAACTTTGTTTATTTCTCTCCATTTCAGATTTGACTATCATAGGTCAGGTATTGAGTCTTTCTTTTTTCTTTTTTTTTAATCAAAATATAGTTGATTTACAATGTTGTGTTAGTTTCAGGTATAAAGCAAAGTGATTCAGTTATACATACACATGTACCTATTCTTTTTCAAATTCTTTTCCAATTTAGCTTATTACAGAATACTGAGCAGAGTTCCATGTGCTGTACAGTAGGTCCTTGCTGTTTATTTTATATATAGTAGTGTGTACATGTTAATCCCAAACTCCTAATTTATCCCTCACCCCACTTTCCTCTTTGCTCACTACAAAAAAAGTTTGTTTTCTATGTCTGTGGGTCTATTCCTCTTTTGTAAATGAGTTCATTTGTATCTTTCATTTTTAGATTCCACATATAAGGGATATCATATGACATACAATGGAATATTAGTCAGCCATAAAAAAGAATGAAATAATGCTATTTGCAGCAACTTGGGTGGACCTAGAAGTTATCATACTAAGTGAAGTAAGCCAGAGAAAGACAAACAAATATCATTTGATTCTTTCTTTATAGATGATTTCAATGGCTCCCCTAGCAGCCTCCCTACCTCTGGTCTTGAACTATCCCTTCTTCACCCTGACCTCAGGGTTAATTTTTAATCATGCCATGTTTCTCTAGATTTTTCCCATTCTTTAAGGCTGTGAGAAGCAGTGGCACACATCACGAGCATTCCTTCTGTGTGATTTCATTATCCAGTGAAGACAAACAGAGGAGTCCCCACTGGGGCACATGCAGGATTTATATACACATCTGCATTGATGCAGTGCCTTAACTCAGATTACATATGTAGTCTGACAAATAGCCTGAATTTTCCTTTAAACCTGTACATATCCTGCTTGTAGAATTTCACTACAGTTGAGGTAAATTGTTCATAGCTCATTTCAGAGATATTTCATCTTTGTATTTATATTCTTTAGCTAACCCAACCAATGGAAGTTGAAATATATCTGAGAGATATTTGCTATTGTCTACAGATTAGTCTTAATTTTTCTCCTTCATTACACCCAGGGATAGAGCTGGAGTAATACAGTTATGGGCACCTGATTTAATGTCTGGAGAAAAGGTTCCCTAGGGAGCTGTGTCACTTTGACCAAACTTAACTTAAACAACAGGACCATCTGGGGCTGATTTCTGTGGACATCATATTAAAAAGAAAATCAGTTTATTTACCCAAACTGCACCTCTGAGCCATATTTTATTTAAGTGACAGCAGCTGCATAAGCAAAAATATATTGGATTTTTTATTAACCCTAATTCATATACTCAGTATTTTAATCTTAATCCTAAAGTACTTAGATTTAGCACAAGTTGCTAAAATGAATAAAATTCATTGGATCATAAAAGAAGATAGAAAAGTTAAATGATCTGAAATACATTTTATATAAGACTTGTATTTTTCAATAAAGCTTCAGAAAACATGCCTATATTCTACAGGATAGAATATATTGCAGTCACATTGGAGATTTCAATAATTTCTGATGTTCACAATGGATTATTTAGATGTTTATAGCAGAAGGGGAATGTTTTCCATCAAAATCTGCTGAAATATGTTTTCCATGGATATTTTTCCAATACAATCTTCATACAGTGGGCAAAAAGGATAAAGCTCTAGAAAACAGTCTGTCTTAGAAAGAATAACAGATTTTACTGAAAGATCTTCATGTTCTCAATTCTCATATGGAGAGTTTTTCAGTTCTTTAAAATCTACCTCAATACAGACGGCAACACATAAGAGTTGTTTTCACTTTCTGGTGCCTCCCTACTGAATGCTATTTTGTACTTGTCAACCATGACCAAGTGTTGTCAGTCTCCTCTTTATCAAAGGCACAAATGCTACTTGCAAGGATTTACCACTTCACTGTAAAAAGAAAAATGGCATTTCCACACAACTGTCATGGAACTTCTTGGTATGACACTTTGTTTTGATCATTTCCCATATAGATTGTGATGGATCCTGAGTTTAGGGTAGAAAACAAATTAGGATGAATTATTATAGGGTGTTATTTAGACTCTCATGGTGTGCCACTTTACCAAGAACGCTGATGTATTCATTCACTACCCATCTATGTTTTCATGAAGCATTTATTTAAATAGTGGTTGAAAGTAACTGAACACTTACTGTATGGCAGGCCCAGTGCTCAGTATTTCATATACTATATTAGTATTGTTTTTTATCAGCCGCACCATGTGGCTTGTGGGATCTTAGTTTCCTTACCAGGGATTAAACCCTTGCCTCAGCAGTGAAGTGCCGAGTCCTAACCACTAGACCACCAGGGAATTCCCTCAGCATTTCATATATTTACTAATATATACATATTATATATAACATATATATTCCCTTACAAACTGTAGGAGGCATAGATACTATGGTTATGCATTGAAATGTATTTAATATCATTTTTGGAAAGAGGTTTATGTTAATTCAAAGAAGGGTAACGTCTAATTTATCAACAGCAAAATGTTGTTGCATGATCTTACAGCTCCTAAATGTCAATATTGATCCCCTACCTAGTATTCACTTATTCTTTCTAGTTAAAAGTTAGTCAGATATAATATATCCTGTGTACAGGAGCAATGGATTAGAAAGAACAGAGACCCGAACTCCAATGCCAACTCTGTCACCCACTGTGTGATCCTGCGTGGATGGATTCATCTCTTTGATTCAACTTCTTTGCATGTAAAATGGTTAGATATTTACTGAAAAGATTGGTCATAGATTTTAAAGGTAATGATTTGTAATTGGCTGACACCTAGTGAGTTCTTAAGAGATATTTGTTCTTGGAACTATTCTGTCCTGGCAATAACTTTTTCTTACATTTGAGGTTAATTAAACTTAATCTTCTGTATGAAAAAGTACATAAAGACTTTTTTCAAAGACGATCTGTAGTTGCAAAGTAGAAAGAATGTTAGACTTGAATCCAAGAGTCTTGGGTTTGGGTCTTAAATGGACCAAACACTAACTCAGGTAGAGTCATTTAACTGCTCTGAACTAGCTTCGTTGTCTGTAAAAATGTACATATAAGAAGCCCTTTTCCTTACAAATATATCATTAATTACCCTGTAGTCAAGACCACTGAAAAAAACTCTTTGGATCTCAATATAGTGATATTTGTGAAATGCCTTTGTGTCACAATTGTCAAAGACATTTTTTTAAACATCTTTATTGGAGTATAATTGCTTTACAATGGTGTGTTAGTTTCTGCTTTATAACAAAGTGAACCAAATATACATATACATATATACCCATATCTCCTCCCTCTTGCATCTCCCTCCCACCCTCCCTATCCCACCTCTCTGGGTGGTCACAAAGCACTAAGCTGATCTCCCTGTGCTATGTGGCTGCTTCCCACTAGCTATCTATTTTACATTTGGTTGTGTATATATTTCCATGCCACTCTCTCACTTTGTACCAGCTTACCCTTTCCCCTCCCCATGTCCTCAAGACCATTCTCTATGTTTGTGTCTTTATTCCTGTCCTGACCCTACGTCCTTCAAAATCTTTTATTTATTTATACATTTATTTTAGATTCCATATATAGGTGCTAGCATACAATATTTCGTTTCCTCTTTCTGACTTACTTCACTCTTTAGGACAGACTCTAGTTCCATCCACCTCAGTACAAATAATATAATTTTGTTTCTTTTTTATGGTTCAGTAATATTCCATTGTATATATGTGCCACATTTTCTTTATCCTTTCATCTGTTGATGGACACTTAGTTTTTTTCCATGTCCTGGCTATTGTAAATAGAGCTGCAATGAACATTGTGGTACATGACTCTTTTCAAATTACGGTTTTCTGAGGGAATATGCCCAGTAGTGGGAATGCTGGATCATATGGTAGTTCTATTTTTAGTTTTTTAAGAAACCTCCATACTGTTCTCCATAGTGGCTGTATCAATTTACATTCCCACCAACAGTGCAAGAGGGTTCCCTTTTCTCCACACTGTGTCCAGCATTTATTGTTTGTAGATTTTTTAATGATAGCCATTCTGACTGCTATGTGGAGATACCTCATTGTAGTTTTGGTTTGCATTTCTCTAATGATTAGTAATGTTGAGCATTCTTTCATGTGTTTGTTGGCAATCTATATATCTTCTTTGGAGAAATGTCTATTTAAGTCTTTTGACCATTTTTGGATTGGGTTATTTGTTTTTTTGATATTGAGTTGCATGAGCTACTTGTAAATTTTGGAGATTAAATCTTTTGTTATTTGCTTCATTTGCAAATATTTCTCCCATTCTGAGGGTTGTCTTTTTGTCTTGTGTATGTTTTCCTATGCTGCACAAAAGCTTCTAAGTTTCATTAAGTCCCATTTGTTTATTTTGGTTTTATCTCCATTTCTCTAAGAGGTGGGTCAAAAAGGATCTTGCTGTGATTTATGATATAGAGAGTTTTGCCTATGTTTTCCTCTAAGAGTTTTGTAGTGTCTGGCCTTATATGTAGGTCTTTAATCAATTTTGAGTTTATTTTTGTGTATGGTGTTAGGGAGTGTTCTAACTTCATTCTTTTACATGTAGCTGTCCAGTTTTCCCAGCACCACTTATTGAAGAGGCTGTCTTTTCTCCATTGTATATTCTTGCCTACTTTATCAAAAATAAGGTGACCATGTGTGAGTGGGTTTATCTGTGGGTTTTCAATCCTGTTCCATTGATCTATATGTCTGTTTTTCTACAAGTACCATACTGCCTTGATTACTGTAGCTTTGTAGTATAATTTGAAATCCAGGAGCCTGATTCCTCCAGCTCCATTTTTCTTTCTCAATATTGCTTAGACTATTTAGGGTCTTTTGTGTTTCCATACAAATTGTGGAATTTTTTTGTTTTAGTTCTGTGAAAAATGCCATCGGTAGTTTGATAGGCATTGCATTGAATCTCTAGATTGCTTTGTGTAGTATAGTCATTTTCACAATGTTGATTCCTCCAATCCAAGAACATGGTATATCTCTCCATTTGTTTGTATCATCTTTAATTCTTTCATCAGTGTCTTACAGATTTCTGCATAAAGGTCTTTTGTCTCCTTAGGTAGCTTTATACCTAGGTATTTTATTCTTTTGGCTGCAATGGTAAATGGGAGTGTTTCCTTACCTTCTCTTTCAGATATTTCATCATTAGTGTATAGGAATGCAAGAGATTTCTGTGCATTAAATTTGTATCATGCTACTTTACGAAATTCATTGATCAGCTCTAGTAGTTTTCTGGTAGCCTCTTTCAGATTCTCTGTGCATAGCATCATGTCATCTGCAAACAGTGACAACTTTACTTCTTTTTTTCCAATTTGGATTCCTTTTATTTCTTTTTCTTCTCTGATTGCTGTGGCTAAAACTTCCAAGACTATGTTTAATAATAGTGGTGAGAGTGGACAACCTTGTCT
The DNA here is from genome assembly GCF_963455315.2 of Globicephala melas. NCBI lineage: Eukaryota > Metazoa > Chordata > Mammalia > Artiodactyla > Delphinidae > Globicephala > Globicephala melas. The sequence goes on along the minus strand of NC_083320.1, from coordinate 104,493,009 downwards.
TGTTCCTCATCTTAGAGGAAATGGTTTCAGTTGTTCACCATTGAGAATGATGTTGGCTTTAGGTTGTAATATATGGCCTATATTATGTTGAAGTAAGTTCCCTCTATGCCTACATTCTGGAGGTTTTTATCATAAATGGGTGTTGAATTTTGTCAAAAGCTTTTTCTGCATCTATTGAGATAATCATATGGTTTTTCCCCTCAATTTGTTAATATGGTGTGTCACGTTGATTGATTTGCATATATTGAGGAATCCTTGCATCCCTGAGATAAATCCCACTTGATCATGTTGTATGACCCTTTAAATGTGCCATTGGATTCTGTTTCCTAGAAGTTTGTTGAGTGTTTTTGCAACTATGTCCAACAGTGATATTGGCCTGTAGTTTTCTTTCTTTGTGACATCTTTGTCTAGTTTTGAAACCAAAGTAATGGTGGCCTCATAGAATGAGTTTGGGACTATTCCTCCTTCTGCTATATTTTGGAAGAGTTTGAGAAGGATAGGTGATAGCTCTTCTCTCAATGTTTGATAGAATTTGCCTGTGAAGCCATGTGGTCCTGGGCTTTTGTTTTTTGGAAGATTTTTTAATGCAGTATGTGGGCCTCTCACTGCTGCAGCCTCTCCGGTTGCGGAGCACAGGCCCCGGACGCGCAGGCCCAGCGGCCATGGCCCACGGGCCCAGCCGCTCCGCGACATGCAGGATCCTCCTGGACCGGGGCACGAACCCGCGCCCCCTGCATTGGCAGGCGGACTCCCAACCACTGTGCCACCAGGGAAGCCCTGGAAGATTTTTAATCACAGTGTCAATTTCATTGCTTGTGATTGGTCTGTTTATATTTTCTGTTTCTTCTTGGTTCAGTCACGGAAGGTTGTGCTTTTCTAAGAATTTGTCCATTTCTTCCAGGTTGTCCATTTTATTGGCATATAGTTGCTTGCAGTAATAATCTCTCATGATCCTTTTTATTTCTGCAGGGTCAGTTTTTACTTCTCCTTTTTCATTTCTAATTCTATTGATTTGATTTCTATTCTAATTCTATTGATTTTCTCCCTTTTTTTGTTGTTGAGTCTGGCTAGTGGTTTATCTTCTCTAAGAACCAGCTTTTAGTTTTATTGATTTTTGCTACTGTTTCCTTCATTTCTTTTTCATTTATTTCTGATCTGATCTTTATGATTTCTTTCCTTCTGCTAACTTTAGGGTTTTTTTTGTTCTTTCTTCCCTAATTGCTTTAGGTGTAAGGTTATGTTGTTTATTTGAGATGCTTCTTGTTTCTTTAGGTAGGATTTTATTGCTATAAACTTCCCTCTTAGAACTGCTTTTGCTGCATCCCCTAGGTTTTAGGTGGTCGTGTTTTCATTGTCATTTGTTTCTAGGGATTTTTTGATTTCCTCTTTGATTTCTTCAGTGATCTCTTGGTTATTTACTAGTGTATTGTTTAGCCTCCATGTGTTTGTATTTTTTACAGATTTTTTCCTGTAATTGATATCTATCTCATAGCATTGTGGTTGGAAAAGATACTTGATACCATTTCAATTTTCTTAAATTTACCAAGGATTAATTTGTGACCCAAGATATGACCTATCCTGGAAATATTCCATGAACACTTGAGAAGAAAGTATATTCTTTTGTTTTAGGATGGAATGTCCTAAAAATATCAATAAAGTTCCCTTGTTTAATGTATCATTTAAAGCTTGTGTATCTTTATTTATTTTCATTTTGGATGATCTGTCCTTGGTGAAAATGGGGTTTAAAGTCCCCTACTTTGATTGTGTTACTGCCGATTTTCCCTTTTATGGTTGTTAGCATTTGCCATATATATTGAGGTGCTCCTATGTTGGGTGTATAAATATTTACAATTTTTATATCTTCTTTATGGATTGATCCCTTGATCATTATGTAGTATCCTCCTTTGTCTCTTGTTATAATCTTTATTTTAAAGTCAATTTTGTCTGATATGAGAATTGCTACCCCAGCTTTCTTTTGATTTCCACTTGCATGGAATATCTTTTTCCTTCCCCTCACTTTCAGTCTCTCTGTGTCCCTAAATCTGAAGTGTGTCTCCTGTAGACAGCATACGTATAGGTCCTGTTTCTGTATCTATTCAGACAGTCTCTGTATTTTGGTTGGAGCACTTAATCCATTTATATTTAAGGTAGTTATTGATACGTATGTTCTTATTACCATTTTCTTAACTTTAAGGGGTTTGTTATTGCAGGTCTTTTCCTTCTCTTGTGTTTCCTGCCTGGAGAAGTTCCTTTAGCATTTGTTGTAATGCTGGTTTGGTGTTGCTGAATTCTCTTAGCTTTTGCTTGTCTGTAAAGCTTTTAATTTCTCCTTTGAATCTGAATGAGATCCTTGTTGGGTAGACTAATCTTGGTTGTAGGTTTTTCCCTTTCATCACTTTAAATATGTCCTCTCACCCCCTTCTGTCTCACAGAGTTTCTGCTGAAAGATCTGCTGTTAACCGTATAGGGATTTCCTTGTATGTTATTTGCTGTTTTTCCCTTTTAATATTTTTTCTTTGTGTTTACTTTTTGATAGTTTGATTAATATGTGTCTTGGCATGTTTCTCCTTGGATTTATCCTGTATGGGACTCTGTGTGCTTCCTGGGCTTGACTAACTATTTCCTGTCCCATATTCGGGAAGTTTTCAACTATAATCTCTTCAAATATTTTCTCAGTCCCTTTCTTTTTCTCTCCTTTTCTGGGACACTTATAATTTGACCTTTGGTTCATTTAATGTTGCCCCAGAGGTCTCTGAGACTGTCCAAAATTCTTTTAATTCTTTTTTCTTTATTCTGCTCTGCAGTAGTTAGTTCCACTATTTTACCTTTCGGTCACTTATCCGTTCTTCTGCCTCAGTTATTCTGCTATTGCTTCCTTCTAGAGGATTTTAAATTTCATTTATTGTGGTGTTCATCATTGTTTGTTTGCTCTTTCATTCTTCTAGGTCCTTATTAAACCTTTCTTATATTTTCTTCATTCAATTCCCAGATTTTGGATCATCTTTACTATCATTACTCTGAATTCTTTTTTAGGTAGACTGCCTATTTCCTCTTCATTTGTTTGATGGTGGGTTTTTGCTTTGCTCTTTCATCTGCTGTGTGTTTCTCTGTCTTCTCATTTTGCTTAACTTAATGTGTTTGAGATCTCCTTTGAGCAGGCTGCAGGTTCATAGTTCCCATCATTTTTGGTGTCTGCCCCCAGTGGCTAAGGTTGTTTCAGTGAGCTTTGTAGGCTTCCTTGTGTGGGGGACCTGTGTCTGTGTTCTGGTGGATGAGGCTGGATATTTTCTTTCTGGTGGGCAGGACCACGTCTGGTGGTGTGTATTTGGTTTTCTGTGACCTGATTATGATTTTAGGCAGCCCCTCTGCTAATGGGCAGGTTTGTGTTCCTCTCTTGCTAGTTGTTTTGCATAGGGTGTCCAGCACTGTAGCCTGCTGGTCATTGAGTGGATCTGGGTCTAAGCATTGAGATGGAGATCTCTGGGAGAGCTTTTACTGTTTGATATTATGTGGTGCTGCGAGGTCTCTGGTGGACGAATGTCCTGAACTCGGCTCTCCCACCTCAGAGGCACAGGCTTGACACCTGGCCGGAGCACCAAAACACTGTAAGCCACATGGCTCAGTAGAAAAGGGAGAAAAAAGAAAGAAAGAAAAAAGAAAATAAAAAGTTATTAAAATAAAAAATATTATTAAAAATAAAAAAAATTAAGTAATAAATAAAAAGGAAGAGTACAACCAAACCAAAAAACAAATCTACCAGTGATAACAAGTGCTAGAAACTATACTAAAAAAATAACCCTAAGACAAATGGTAAAAGCAAATCTGTACAGACAAAATCACACAAAGAATCATACACCTACACACTCACAAAAAGAAGAAAAGGAAAAAAATATATATATATATGTATTAAAAAGAAAAAAAGGAAAAAGGAAGAGAGCAACCAAATCAATAAACAAATCTACCAATGATAATAAACTCTAAGTACTAAACTAAGATAAACATAAAACTAGAAACAAATTAGATGCAGAAAGTAAACCCCAAGTCTACAGTTGCTCCCAAAGTCCACCACCTCAATTTTGGAATGATTTGTTGTCTATTCAGGTATTCCAGAGATGCAGGGTACATCAAGTTGATTGTGGAGATTTAATCTGCTGCTCCTGAGGCTGCTGGGATAAATTTCCCTTTCTCTTCCTTTTTCGCACAGCCCCTGGGATTCACCTTTAGATTTGGCCCTGCCTCTGCATATAGGTCGCCTGAGGGCATCTGTTCCCTGCTCAGACAGGACGAGATTAAGGAAGCAGCTGATCAGGGGGCTCTGGCTCACTCAGGCTGGGGGAAGGGAGGGGTACAGAATGTGGGGCAACCCTGCAGTGTCAGAGGCCGGCGTGATGTTGCAACAGTCTGAGGCCCACCATGTGTTCTCCCCGGATGTTGTCCCTGGATCACGGGACCCTGGCAATGGCGGGCTGCACAGGCTCCCAGGAGGGGATGTGTGGGTAGGGATCTGTGCTTGCACACAGGCTTCTTGGTGGCTGCAGCAGCAGCGTTAATGTCTCATGCCCGTCTCTGGGGTCTGTGCTGATAGCCATAGCTCACGCCCATCTCTGGAACTCATTTAGGTGGTGCTCTGAATCCCCTCTCCACCTTGTCACACTGAAACAATGGTCTCTTGCCTCTTAGGCAGATCCAGACATTTTTCCGGACTCCCTCCCGGCTAGCTGTGGCGCACTAGCCCCCTTCAGGCTGTGTTCACGCCATCAACCCCAGTCCTCTCCCGGTATCTGACCTCCAAAGCCAGAGCCTCAGCTCCCAGCTCCCACCTATCCTGGCGGGTGAGTAGACAAGCCTTTCAGGCTGGTGAGTGCTGGTCTGCACCGATCCTCTGTGCGGGAATCTCTCCACTTTGCCCTCTGCACCCCTGTTGCTGCGCTCTCCTCTGTGGCTCTGAAGCTTCCCCCACCCCCCACCCAGCTCCCATCTCCACCAGTGAAGGGGCTTCCTAGTGTATGGAAACTTTTCCTCCTTCACAGCTCCCTCCCACTAGTGCAGGTCCCATCCCTATTCTGTTTTTTCTTTTTTCTTTTGCCCTCCCCAGGTATGTGGGGAGTTTCTTGCCTTTTGGGAAGTCTGAGTTCTTCTGCCAGCATTCAGTAGGTGTTCTGTAGGAGTTGTTCCACATGTAGATGTATTTCTGATGTATTTGTAGGGAGGAAGGTGATCTCCACGTCTTACTCTTCTGCCATCTTGAAGGTCTCTCTGTCACTGATATTTTAAGCATCTTTTTTTTTTAATTAGATGGTTGACTACAAGAGTTTCTGATCATTAGCAACAAAACCCAAGCCAAGACCAATCAAGGTTATCCTAGAACAACCAAGTCAACAAGGTGGATTTAAACTCTTAAAAATATAATAAATGCCCGTTGTTATGTTTTTAAGACTGAAACTGTTTGTTACACAATAGCTTACTGATACATTGTACTTTAAATTCTGGTCCATCTCCTACTGATTCTCAGCAGAGTTCTCTAATTCTCCTGGTTCAAAGTATTTTCTTCTTCTTTTAAATGTCTATGGCATACAACATTTCCACCATTAATTAACAGTCAATACCTTGGAGCGCATGCATATATTTTTATATCTCTAATCTGGTAACACTTGCCTAGTTTAAGAATATCTAGTCCTTTTTCAATTCATAGTTCCTAACTCAAGTCCTTATGCAGCTCAGGGAATATATAAATATTTATTCTTCTGATTAATACACTCTTTTCAACCCCATCTGATTTTTTAAAATAAAATGGCATTATATTCATTCTACAGCACTAGTTCTCAACAATTCTGACTTAATTAAATTAGGGTGAGTCCTGGGCATTGGTATTTCAAAAGTTTTCCAGGAGATTATAATATATATTCAGGATTAAGAATTACAGCATTCAGCTTGGCTCTGAATGGATTAAGTCTTTAGAGCGCTTTTTTTAAAGGCAAAGGGGACTTCCCTGGCAGTCCAGTGGTTAAGGCTCTGCACTTCCACTGCATGGGATGCAGATTTGATCCCTAGTTGGGGAACTAAGGTCCCACATGCCTGGCAGCCAAAAAGAGCCATTTATCCAGCCATGTTCACTTACTCCAGGTAGTAATCATTGACTGCCCCTTACAAATCTGCTCAGCCTTTTTGTTTATTAACATCCTCCTGCCCCAGCCCGTTCCCCTGTCTCACTCCTGCTCCCAAGCAAAGCTATATGAACTCCTTGTTACTCTTTATACTTTAAATGAAAACAAATCCTTTAAAACCAGATTGATTCAGCAGAGAGGAAGAGATAGCACCGAGTGGTATGTTGGTATTTTTATAACTTCTAAGTGAACAATCCATTTTAAATGATTAATTCCATTACACTGCAATTTATGTCTAGTGCCAGCTAATGAAATAAATTAGTTTTAATATCAATTCAACACTCTTCCTTTTCTCACATGCTCTCATTAACTCCATCCTGAATGTTTTACTACAACAATTTCTCTGCCACGCCAGCTGCACCATTACTGGACTTTTCTTATTGATTACTGAAAAGTCAGATGTAAGAAAGACAATTGAGCAGGGAGTTGGTTACTGTGATCAGTTTACAGTCTAGGGGTGAAAAAGTCATCAACAATGTATTTATTCTCTTGCCTATTTATTTTCTAGAGGAAATGGTATATTTCAGACCCTACGTATATTAAGAGGCTCTGATAGATATGTAGGTTCTACAACAGTTTTCAGGAATGCTTTATTGATTTATTCCATTAAATAATAATGTTACAAATGTTGCAGTACATTTCTGTTTTTATAGTGCTTTCTCATCCACTACTTTGAATCTTCATGGAAAACCTAAGAAATCAGAAAAGTAGACATTTTAGCCACATTCTATTAATGAAGAAACTATAAGTCAGAAGGCTTATGCAAGTGACCTTAGGCTCCTTAGTGGCAGAGTTGGAACAAGACTTTTCCTTTTCCCTATTATCCTTCAAAGTCAAGACTCATAAGTTAAGAAGGTGGGTTTGGAGAATCTGACTGGTAAGTTGTGTAGCAAGGAAAGATAATTCTGTGTAGAAAAGAGCTATATCCTACACACTCTTAAATGTTAGAATGGAAAAATTGACCCTAAACACTCCACTGAATAGTCACAGTATCAGAAATGCCAACATATAGGGTACACGTTGTCTGACACCTCAAGCAATGTTTTGAATACATAATCCATTTACTCTCATGGAGACACCATTTAAATCCAATTGACCCCAGACGCAGCACATCATATTAAATTAGTGTATCTATAAACTCATTCAACAAGTCCCCCAGTAAAAGCCAGTGAGACTGTAGTCTAGAATGATAGTCAGGTGAGGGGTGGATTCAAAGACCCTTTAGGAGAGAAGAGCCAGAGGGATATTGAAACAAGCATTTTTGGAGTTGGTATTCAGAGAAGCAGGATGGAAAGAAGGTGATATACCAAGCACTTCGAGGAGGATGTGGGGCCAGTGTTTCCTGTTCCATTATTTTGCAGAGGGTCATGTCTCAATAGCATGGAGTAATGTAAAGGATGTCAACCTTGCAACCAGAGAGGCAAAATTCCTTTCATCATTGTACCAGCTGAGAGGTATTGAAAAGTTGTTTCATATTTCTGAGTCTCTGTGTCATCATTTCAGAAAAATATGTTACCATTGATGAAATGAACTAAGAGATTTAAAACTTCCCCAGAATATAATGTGCACTCAAAAAATGTTTTATCCCTTCATCTCTTCCCCCTAATAACTATTACAGTCCCCAAAACCTCTAAGTTTTAAAATATTTATCTTTGTAGTGGTTAAAAGTTCAGAATATGCAGTTATATATACAAGGCAAATCTTGTCTTTATCACTTACAATTGTAATCTTGGACAAGCAATTTAATCACACGATTTAAGGAATGTCTGAATTCCTTATTTATAAAATAGTACATACTTCATATTGTTATAGTAAAGAATACATGAGGAAATATAGGAAAGGTCTCAGTGCATGGCTTACAGCAAGTCCTCAGTAAGCCCTCCTCATTCCCTGCATTATTTTATACTATCTGCAGGATCTTGACCTTCACTCTATCTCCCTCACAAGCCTCTTCTTAGCAGTGTGCTAGTCACCACCTGTGGACAACCTAGGTTTGGCTGGTGTCCCTTTTTTGAGGCAGAGTACCTTTGTCTCTGTCTGCTAGCATCTCTTTCCTTCAATTTCCCCTGGATGGGCACACTGGCCACCTACTGACTGAAGCACAGCTGTATCTTCCCACTGAGCATCTTTGCTCCAGGCAAGCTCAGCCAGGTGCTTTTAGGCTTTGGGCGTGTTTCTAGGTAATGGCTACCCACATAGCAGTTTGCAAGTTGAAGGTGCATGCTTCATCGTTCTGTGATTTGTATATGTAAGATAAACTGGCTCATTTCAGCTTTAAAAGTATTGTGATGGTCATATTTTAAAGTGAAAAGAATTCGACTTGAAATATAATATTGATATTTTTCTCTTTGGTGTGTATTCTCAAATGGAATATCTGTTATTTAGATATTCATGATTGAGATAGAATCAGCATGTGAAAACTGTTCAAAGTCAGATAATATATTGGAATATATTGGATCTGTTTTATTTTAAAGTCTAGATGATTAAAACCAAAAGATGTTTAGCTATTCAATTTTTAAGCTAAACCAATTTGGAGGAGTCTGGCAAAATTGCAGATAGCAGGTTTTATTGCTAACATTCTAATAGTCAATCAATCCCTTGATGACAATGGTTTTCTTGTCTCCTACCTGCATTTTGTTCTGGTTTCAAGCACATTTCAGCCTATTAAGTGTTTGGAAATTTTCAATACTCATTCACCACATCTTAAATTTTTGGAAAACTCTTGTCTCACATCAATTTAAAAAGGTTTAGATCTTTGATCCTATTCCTGGATTCCTGGAGGAACTGGAGTTTAGAGACTGAATTAGAGGAAAGAGTAGATGGTTCACCTCTCTGCTCCTTTCCTTGCTCACTCTTTGACCTTGGGTGCATTGTGGAATCTCCCTGAAGCACAGATCCCTCCAACAGCTGACTCTGAGTTTGGGTAGGACACAGTATATGGGAGCTAGCCTTCATATGAGGCCCTTGGAAAACACAAGAGAAAAGAGACCATAATATATGCTTGTTTGGGGGTGGGGAGGGATTCTTGGTCCTCAGCCTCTTCTCTCAGTATTTAGCAATAACCCCAAAGAAATAATTTGTCACTAAATAATACTACAAAAGTTAACTAGTTGCCTTTACATTCTCCTGGAGTAAGAGTTACTAAACATGTTCACACTGATTTTTCATTAAGCCAGAAGTTCAGGTGCATTTGATAAATAAAGTTATTTTATGTTTGAAAGCTGTCATGATGTCTAAATCATGAAAGTCCTAGAGAGAAAATAATAAAAGGGAACCTTAATGCTAATATATAAACTACTGACCTGAACCTACAGGTTGAACTTAGTCATTTTAATTTGTATTTCAATTACTTCTCATTCTTCTCATCAATAGAGAAAAAATAAGTGGTTTATAGGAGAGTTACCTCTATCCACATCACAGAGACAATGCTACCCAATGCTATTTTCCCCTATTTCAAATCTCTCAAACACACATTATCTCATTGAATTCTTTTTTTAAAATTTATTTTTTGAAGCATAGTTGATTTACAAGGTTGTGTTACTTTTTGCTGTACAACAAAGTGATCCAGTTACACACACACACACACACACACATATATATATATGTATATATACACACACACATTCTTTTTCATATTCTTTTCTATTATGGTTTATCACAGGATAATGAATAGAGTTCCCTGTGCTCTACAGTAGGACCTTGTTGTTTATCCATTCTCTATATGATAGTTTGCATCTGCTAATCCCAAACTCCCAATCCATCCCTCCCACCTCCCCTTGGCAACCATAGGTCTATTCTCTATACCTGTGTATCTCATTGAATTCTCATAACACACTTGAGGGTTCCTACACAGGGTTTGGGACAGATGAGGAAACTGAGACTCAGGAAGGCCAAGAGACCTTCATAAGGTCAGAGAATTATGCAGTGACTGGCTTTGGGCTAGAGCTAGTGTTTTGATTTGCCAAAGAGCTGCAGTTAACACATGTGAACTCAGCATAAATTGAACTGATCCCATGATCACCGTGGCCAGAAAACACGTCCCCTGAGTCGCTGCTTGGATCTTTTTATTATCAACAGTCATTAGAAGACCAGCCCGACATTGGGAGGCATCCAGGCAGGGATGGGTGAATAAGAGGAAGTACAAAGGACACACGACAGATGTGACCTGGAGCTGTCAGGACAGCAGGCTGGGAAGATGGAAGAGGACCATTTATCAGGACGCTTATCTCCCAGAAAAGTTGGAAGAAGCGCAGTGGGAAAGGATGCACAGAACCCCGGGACACTGACCTGGGCTACGGCAGCACAGGCAAGCCAGGACCAGCAGCAACAGACTGAGGTCCTCCTGACACCGAGTCCGTGAATCCTGCAGGTCCCAGTGCCCAGGATTCTGCACCACTGCAGACCTCATGCCCAGTGACTTAACCTCTGCTTCCAGACACCAGCTGGTCTGCAGAGACAAGGCATTAATTAGAATAATTGGGTCAAATCATCACAGAGAATTAATGATTCACCAGCCTCCCCCTGAGCACTATGGTGTGTCTAACAAAGAGGGCAACTCCTAGAATCGCCACAGACAATAAACCTTCCTGAACTTCTGCAACACTGCACGTGTCCAGGGGACAGTTCATCTGGAGTAAAACAACTTTCCCTGTTCCAGTTTTGGCTGATCTGGTCAATAAAGACACTTGTTTAACTGATTTTTTTTTTTCAGATAAGATCTTGGATGTTAGATGGCATGACAGCACGAAAGCATTACACACACCATTACTGCAATTGAACCACACACAAATGTTCTCTTCCTCAAAAGAAAGACGGAAAAAGAAAAAAAAAATACTACAGTGTTCCTTTTCCTTCACTCTTGTTCCAGAACTACAGGGAGGATTCTGGTATTTTGACAGACATTATATTCCTTTTTTTTTTTTTTTTTTTTTTGCGATACGCGGGCCTCTCACTGTTGTGGCCTCTCCTGTTGCAGAGCACAGGCTCCGGACGCGCAGGCTCAGCAGCCATGGCTCACGGGCCCAGCCGCTCCGCGGGATGTGGAATCCTCCCAGACAGGGACACGAACCTGCGTCCCCTGCATCAGCAGGCGGACTCTCAACCACTGCGCCACCAGGGAAGCCCAACAGACATTATATTCTGATGTGTGGTTATATTTCCTTCACCAGAAAGCAGTGGGTGCAGAACAGTGAGAATACGAAACTAATACCTGTGATACTGACACCATGCTAGGTACGTTCTACTCGTTTTTAATTTTTTAAAAAAACATTTATGGGAATATAGTTGATTTACAATGTTGTGTTAGTTTCAGGTGTACAGCAAAGCGAATCATTTATACATATATCCACTCTTTTTTAGATTATTTTCTCATATAGGCCATTACAGAGTATTGAGTATAATTCCCTGTGCTGTACAGTAGGTCCTTATTAGTGATCTATTCATATACACTAGTGTGTATATCTGGTCAGAATGACCATTGTCAAAAAATCTACAAACAATAAATGCTGGAGGGGGTGTGGAGAAAAGGGAACCCTCCTGCACTGTTGGTGGGAATGTAAATTGGTGCAGCCACTATGGAGAACAGTATAGAGCTTCCTTAAAAAAATAAAAATAGAGCTACCATATGGCCCAGTAATCCCACTCCTGGACATATATCCAGAGAAAACCAAAATTCGAAAAGATACATGCGCCCCAAACCAAAATTCGAAAAGATACATGCCCCCCAATGTTCATTGCAGCGTTATTTTTTAATTTTTATTTTTATTTTTTGCGGTACTCGGGCCTCTCACTGTCGTGGCCTCTCCCGTTGCAGAGCACAGGCTCCGGATGTGCAGGCTCAGCGGCCATGGCTCATGGGCCCAGCTGCTCCGCGGCATGTGGGATCCTCCCAGACTGGGGCACGAACCCGCTTCCCCTGCATCGGCAGGCAGACTCTCAACCACTGTGCCACCAGGGAAGCCCAGTGCTATTTTTTTTAATACAATAATCGTATAAAGTAAATATTATCTCCAGATGATGTAAGAGAAAAGTCAGCATGGGATCAGTTATGCACCTTTCCAGTAGTTATAAGAGAGGGAATGACAGAACTGGAGTCAAGGGCGCCTAACTTCACAGCCTGTGTGCTTTCCAATGTGAATCCACATGTCCATCTTACTAGCTCCATCTTGTTTAGAACTGACAGCCCATGGCGCCTCTGCTCTGAGATATTTGCCTAAAAATTAAAGGCTGATTAGTTATGAACTGAGACATGCAGTAAAACATTCAATATTCTGCATTTGGAAGATAAGGTAAAATTCCCACCTCAAATTCTTCCTGCCCTCTGAATTCTGGAAAGTCAAAACACTCTGAGTTGCTGACTTTCAATCCAGAAAATTAATTCTGAAGAAAGAAACCCCTATTTTTTCCAGATGTGTACAGTGTCATCAATTGCATCCCAGACTGACCTCTGTCAACAAGGTTGGAAGTCCAGTGTAGAAAAAAGAGCTTCCAGAAAACATCAGGTCAGTGGGGCCGTGCCTGTGGCCTTTTCAGTATCAGCAAATAACCCACATTTGTAAGGTGGTGATAAAGTCATCTAAAATGCATTGAAAAAGGCTGGCATAGATTACATTCTTCATGAGGGTGAGCCCATGGCTATGATCTAGCCAACACAGGTGCGTGAAAAGCTAGTTAAAAAATAACTTCAAGTTCCTAATGGCTTTGGGGAAATAGCATAATTACTTATCACATTGTTTACCCTCAAATTCCAATGATTTTGAGACCCGATGATGACACCCATGCGTTCTTATCTTTCAGGCTAGAAGAACTAGCATTATACACGTTTTCTCATTTAAATCCCATAATAAAATTATAAAGTAGATAATATTTATTCCCCTTATGAAGAAAATAAAGGAAAGAAAAATTGAGTTTTGCAGAGATTAGACAATACCAAGAAGGCCACAATTAAAACTATTAAAATTGAGATTCACAATTGGCTTTCATGGTAGAATTTCAGGCACTTGAAAATCACTGAGCGTGTGTGTATGTTTGCGTATGTACGTGTCTGTGCACGTGTATATATAAACACACTTTGAAGACTGGAGTGATTTGAGAGCTTTTTAAATCACACCACATTACTATGAGTAACCTCCTAGCTATTATCTTGAAATGTGTTTTTTCTTAAGTGTAATTGATAGTGAGATTATAAAACTTTAAGGGGGCCTGGAGATCATATTAGCCAAGGTCCTTATTTTATAAAGAAGGACTCAAAGCCCCCAGGGTAGTGCTGAATTACTCATGACCCACATTCATCAAATCGAGTGTGTTCCAAGCTCAGTGTTTATCCTGCTTTTAATACACTGCCTCATAGATGGCAAAGCATTCACACACACACACACACACACACACACACACGGACACGTGCGTGCGCACGTGCCAGTGAAAGAAAAGCTATTTTTCACCCCAGATTACATTTCCTTTTACTGAAATCTCCACTGATTCTTCTCCCTGAATGCCCAGGTATTCACTCCATTAGCATCCTCACTGGGGAAAAAGAAAAGATGATTAGAAACAGAAAGTGGCAGAAAAGCCAGGAAAACTCCCACTCCTGCCTGCAGCTTTGAATGCCTACTACAATCTCCTTCACTCTCTTTCCTTATTCCCCAGGACTCCTCGTTAAGAAAAACACTCATTGCTCGCCTCTTGCAGGCACTGAGGGATCCTGGCTCTCGCGGAGCATCCCTCAGGCGCTGTGAGATGCAGGCCCTCTCCCTGGGAGGGATGGAGGGAGAGGGGATGCCCAGCGGAGGCTTCCACTACCCCCTTTCTTTTCTTCTGTCTTCAGAAGGAGAAACGGAGTCAGGGAGGAATTCAGTGACAATTCAACCAAACACAAAGGCAGTCACAATGTAGCAGCTGCCACAAGAAGATGGGATGAAGAGTGGTGCATCGTGCGGGGACCCCTCCTCTGCCCCGCCCAACAGCAACGCAGCCGGCATCCGGATCATCCTTCCCTCGCAACAGCCTCTTTGAGAAGCCGCGCTTTGTGTGCAGCGCTTTGCAGAGTTAGAGAAAGGAAAAGTCCACGGGCCGATGCACCTCTCACCCTGGCGTTTGTGGAGCTGGCGGTTTTTGCTGCCGCTGGCGGGTCAGGATTTGTCTCTGAACAGCAGCCAGGGGTGAACGGAGTGCTAGGTCCCTGAGGTGAAAGTTTTGTTAAAGCTGCTGGTTCATTTTGACTGAGGCTCGGGGCTCAGCCTTACCCAGTCAGGAAAATCTAAATCGCTTTGCAGGCCTTCAGGGCCGAGGTCCTCCCCGGGGCCAGGGGTTTGACCGTAGTTCAGGAACAGAGAGAACGTCAGCCTGGGTCTTCCTCGGACACTATGGAGCACAGGCATCCTTGACTGAGTTCCTTCTCCCCTCTGGCGCTCACTTTCCAGCTGTGCTAAATGAATATTTGATCAAAGGAAGCATTTTTAGATATGAACCCCCATCTCCAAAGATAAATTGATAGGAAAACCCTATATGTGGAACAAACACAAACTACTCTGGTTGAAGCAGCAGGAAGACAGGCTGGGTGCTGATGAGGAAGAGCCCTTAAAATCATGTCAGGAATGAAGAAGATGTTCAGAAAATGTGCCATATTATCTCTTCCCTCATTTTATGTTAGACTTACCCTAACATTTGGAAAACAGTAATTTGAAATATAACTCTTGATTCTTGAAGCTGCCCATCAAAATATATATATATGTTATGTAAAATACCCAGCCAGTCACCTCTATCCACTTAATTTGAATACATTTTTCTTCATAGCTCTTACTGTTATCTGACATCATACTGTGACTTTATTTGCTCATGTGTTTATTTTACGTGTCTCGCATTAGATTCACTCTCCATGGGGATCTGGATTCCATCTGCTTTGCTAAGTCACTATGTTTCTAGCACTTACAATAATGCCTGGCACATAATAAATATGTATTGAATATATACCTGGATTTTCCAGAATTTGATTGGAATTCTTCTTTGCCCCCCTCACTTGTATATATACACGGTCAACTGAAATTCTGAGCAGTGAGAGAAGCTCCCTTGCCTCTCTCAAACGGTCATTTTCTTTGAGGGATTAAAAAAAGTGAGATTTTTAAAATTTTCCAAACAATACCAATTCTACACATTTTTTTGTACTCAAAAATAATCATCCTCTTCATCAAAATTTTTAAAACTCAAGAAGGAATCTGGGCACAGGATCCAGTAGAAAGGCTGACAAAGGCAGAGCAGTAGCAACTGGCTGGCCGGCTGCTCACTGGCCTAGGGTGGGCATGAGCATGAATCATCCTGGATGAACAGAATCCAGGGAGGATACACCTCCGTAATCAGCAGCAAAGAGCAGGGCGCCACAGCTTTCAGCTTTCTGAGAGCTTTGCTTGCCTCCAAGTAGAGTCTGACAATTTGGAAAAGTATAAGTTACTGGATTATTAACACAACTCTCCAAAAAGTTCTGGGTGCTCTCAGATTTCTTTCCCCTCCCAGGGGTGATGCTGGTCTTCCCCCTGGAAGGGGCGTTGTGCCATAGAATGAGGCTAGGCTTGCCTTAGAGCTGTGTTCAGTCCCAGTTCAGTGCTACCACAGTTGTGCTGGGTACTTCTGCAAAATATTAAACCTCATCTGAAAGCAGGCGTAGCTCCCTGGTAGGAGTTTGGATCATTGGAAATGATGTTTACAAGGTAACCAGAGCGTTATTGTTTCCCACCAACTATTACCATTACCATAGTTGATGTCAATTTAGGAGGTATGATTTATATATGAATTTCAACCAACATAAATAGGTGTTCCACATGATCACAAGGCAACATAAACCAAGGATGAAATGTAAACCTTGTAAAAATGTAATATAGCTATATAGATGTCATTGCCCACAATATATAAGGTAAGGAAAATATATTTTCTCTCTCTATCCCCTTCCTTTCTTCTTTCCTTTTTCTTCACTTTTCAAATTGACAGGAAACATCCTTTCCCATTTTTCTCATGATTCAATTCACAAATATTTACGATGTCTCAATATATGACCAATAATGTCAACACAATTCAAATTTGTTTCAGATGTATTTTAAATAATGAAAATATGCCCAAGTGAAAAGTTTTCACCTATAATAATTTTAAGATAGCAGCTGAATCACAAGGTATAACTCACAATCCTTTGGTAGTATATTCACTTTCTCTCTAAGAAGGCAATATGCTTAGTGGCTAAAACCTTGGGACCTGGGAAAGACCAGAACTGTTAACTTAAAAGCTGTGTGAATTTGGGCATGTTAATAATCTTTCAAAATTCGGTCTAACTGTAAAATTGTTCTAATAGCTCCTATCTCTTGGAGATGTTATAAAAATGAAATTAAATAATCCATGCAAATCATTTAATATAGAGCTTGACATAAGCCTTCAAGAATACTTATTGATGTTATTATTATTACTTTATTGTGGTTGTTCTATTTTTATCATTAAATACTGCAAAGGACATGTTGAATAAACAATCATATCTTTAAAAAAAATTTGGCAAAGATTTAAAAACGTGTTGTTGTGGTTTTTTTGGTATGGAAGGTAAACAATGAGGACCTTTGATTCATGTCTTTTGGGCAAAATACTGTTCCAAACACTATTAAATTTCTCAAAGTTAATCCTCAAATAATTAAAGCAGAATGCTGTTTATATAATAATAAATATCTGGGTACAAAGGAAAACATTAATGATGTATATACATTTTCCCCAACGTGAGTTCAGTCTCCTGAAGATAATTCTGTACTTTTTTAGTGTACAAAGACTTAGATATGTTAATTTCTTAGATCTAATTATATAACAATCATGAATCTCAAGCTGTATCTACCCAAAATACAAATTTGTCAAAAATGCCAAGAGTGATTTTTATCAATCAAGACATTCATGGTTGGTTAAAGAAAGAGCCAAGAATATGAAACAAAGTTTGGGTCAGGATCAGAAAATCCTTCAGTGCCTTGACATTCTCATGATTGTCTTACAATCACAGAGGATATGTTGCAGGAAGGGGGACCCCTTCCAGGGCCCGAGAGTGGGCTCTTGTCTAACACTCAGAAATGAATTATCTGTGCTGACAAAGCAAGAGACTTTATTGGGAAGGGGCCCTGGGTGGAGAGCAGGAGGGTAAGGGAACCCAGGAGAACTGCTCTGCCACATGGCTCACAGTCTCAGGCTTTATAGTAATGGGGTTAGTTTCCAAGTTGTCTCTGGCCAATCACCTTGCTTGGCCCATAGTTGGTCTGACTCAGGGTCCTTCCTTGTGGCATGCGCATCGCTCAGTCAAGATGGATTCCAGTGAGAAGGGCCCTGGGAGGTTGGTAAGACATATTGACTGGCATCTCCTCCCTCCTTTTGAGCTTTCCCAAATTCTTCTGGTTAGTGGTAGCTTGTTAGTTCCACATTCCTTATGAGGACCTCCTGTTGTAAGATAACTCATGCAAGTGGTCACTATCATGCCTGGGCAGAGCAGACGGCTTTGGTTAGTGGTTCGCCTAACAGGTGGAGTGGGAAGTAATCCCACCCAGCAGGTATACAGTATAGGTGTTAAGTACACACACTATAAAAACCAATAGGGTTGACTTCAGAGCTCACCTCAGCTATTGATGAACTTTCTCTGATGAACGTCCCAGCTCAGCCATTTATGGACGTTACCTAACACCATTAAGCTTCAGTGGCTTCACCCGTAAAATGAAGCTAATTTTACCAACCTCACAGGGTTATTGGAGAAATTAAATGGAAAAAAAAAAAAGGATGTAAAGTGCTTAGCACAATAGCAGAGCTGGGGCTAAAAATTTGATCTCTTTCCTGGAAGATGATACTCGTTCCAAAGTTGATAGGATTAGCATCAGAGGGAATGGGGTACAGTATTTTTCCAGGAAAATGATACATTTTTGGAAATAGTAGATATTTAACAAAAGCTGAATAGAAGATAAATATTAATACGAAATATCACAGACATTTCTAGTATGAATATGAAAAACAGTCCATTTTTTCTCACAAGATCATGATCCTTGTGGTGGGTTTGGTTGTTTCGTTGGTGGGGGTGGAGGGTTTTCTTGTTCGTCTGTTTATTTCGGTTGTTTGGTTTGTTTATCTGCTTATTTGGGTTTTCTGGCTTGTTTTGTTTTGTTCTATAAAAGTTTTATCTATCCAAAGCAGCAAGATTTAACATTTCACTTACTCTACAGGTTTTCTTGTTCGTCTGTTTATTTCGGTTGTTTGGTTTGTTTATCTGCTTATTTGGGTTTTCTGGCTTGTTTTGTTTTGTTCTATAAAAGTTTTATCTATCCAAAGCAGCAAGATTTAACATTTCACTTACTCTACCTTGCATTTCAGGCTCTGCTGAAGAACCCTTGAAACAAATTAGAGTCACAGTAACAGAAAATATAACCATAGTGACAAAAGCAAATATCCAGAGGCACTGGCAGTAATGGCTCTGGTTGCTAGTTGCTAGAAGTCCCTCATTTTCTGACTTTTCTAGTCTGTCCTGTTGGCACCATCCTCCCAGGACTCCAGGAGAGAGAACATCAGTCACGGTCCCTACTGCTAAATTGAAACTCATTCCATTCTGCTGCTTTCCTAAATTGCCAAAGGACATTTCCCATTTGGAAGATGGATTATCCATTCCTGGAAAATTCCCAGATTCCCTGACCCTTGTATATGTTTGTCTCTCCATAAAGGATCTGGCATTCCTTTTTGTTTATTCTCAAGAAAAGCCTGAAGTTTATGTTCTTGATAGCACTTTCCTCAACCCAGATGCCTCTGTCTGCAGGAAAAATGCTTCCCTTCAATGCACAACTAGCAATAGCCAATTTCTCACCCCAGGAGGCAAGTGTTACCCTGGCAGGCCCTTCTGGCACAATACGGCAAACAGAATATTTAACAGTTGTTTTTTTGGGGTTTTGTTTGTTTGTTTTCTATCTCAGAGTCAGAGTTTTTCACTGAAAAGGATCCCTTTTGGATCATTGGCAGAACAAACCAGTGTGGGAATAGCACTCCCAACTCCAGAGTCCAAAGCAAAAATGAGTCTACACCTTCATCTGTCATCTTTCAAAACTTTGCTCCATAACTGGCTTGAATAATTTTTGAACAGAGGAGACACATTTCCCAAAAAGAAGGAACACCAGTTTTCAGAGACTGCACTCAAAATCCACATTTAGGTGAGAACACAAAACACACACAATAATTTTACCTGACTCTGCAGGGACACCATCTTGTTAATAAACTCAATTTGCATGACTAATGAAAATACTTAACCTCTTGGTTTCAAGCAGTTTTCTCATGCATTTGCATAACTAAAGTAACCCCCTACTGTGGCTCTTTTTCTGGACAAAGGGAAGATGCATTCCGAAGAAGACAAATACTCCTGTGTCCCCTCGGCAACCACCAATGACAGAGCTTCAGCAAACATCAGATATAGTCCTAATGAACATCTCATCCATTTTATTTTATCTCAAAACCAGTAACCCTTGCTGTCCTATAACCATTACTGATACAAGATACAGTTGAAATTCATTCAGCAATTCAAGCATTTATTGAGAACTGTAATCTACTGTTTTCTAATCCAGAGAGAGAAACATACATATACATGGCAGAGGTTTTGGCGTTGGGGGTTCACAGGATATAAGAGCAAATAAAAGAGGCACACAGGGCTTCCTTGGTGGTGCAGTGGTTGAGAGTCCGCCTGCCGATGCAGGGGACACGGGTTCGTTCCCCGGTCCAGGAAGATCCCACATGCCGCGGAGTGGCTGGGCCCGTGAGCCATGGCCGGTGAGCCTGCGCGTCCGGAGCCTGTGCTCCGCAACGGGAGAGACCACAACAGTGAGAGGTCCGCGTACTGTAAAAAAAAAAAAAAAAAAAAAAAGCACACAAATAACAGCAATTCAAAGTAAGAAGCAATCGCCACAGTAGATATTAAAAAACCTCTGAATGTTTAGAGGAGAAATAAATTACCATGTTTGGAAAATCAGACAATCTTCAAGAACAGGGGCTGTTTGAATTGGGCTTTGAAGCACTGAATAGATTTATAGGCATCTTGATAGAAAATGTAGGTGAATATTCCTGGTGGAAAATCCAACATGATCAAAGTTATGAAAAGTGGAGAACATATAAAATGAACAGTATATACTAAATTAGCTTGTCAGTTACTGGTAAAGACTCAATGAATAACAGAAGTTAAAAAAAAAAACCTTCAGTATCTTATTTGAACACTTAAATGTCATTTAATTGCCTGTACAGAAATAATTTCATTTTTTCTCCATCAGTGCCTACAAAAGAAAGGCAGGTATTAATATCCCTACTTTTCTGAGGAGGCAACTGAGAGCAGAGAAATCAGATGACTTGTCTAAAATCACAAGTTATAAGCTTATCCTGACAATTCACTGATTTAATTCATATAGAGCTCTGAGCAGAGGACATGATATTTAGTCAGTGCTCAGAAGATGGTGGCAACTATTGAAATTGTTAGTAGTGAGCAACCCCAGAAATTGGTAATTCAAAATCCGTCTAAAGGCTAGGATCTTCCCATAAATGTATGCTATTTCTGATTCAATAAATACATATTTGAACTAAATGTTAAATTCCAAGACCTAATTCAAGTACTTCATCAATGCAGAGCTTCTCTTAAATGAAACTGAACCTAAGGGATGCATTACAAAGTGAGAAAATAGTTAAAATTAGTATTGGGAGTGGACTTCTCTTTAATAAAGACACAAGCTCCTCCTTGATGAAGGTCCAAGCAGGTGAAAAATACCAGAATGAAGTTAAGAGCTACAATAAGGATGCTCCCCTGGAAGGTCTGGGGACAGGTGGAGTGGACCTTCAGCCTCCATGTGCTCTGTGTGATGGGTGATCCTGCAGGCTACTGTGTTAGTTTCATCTGCTTGGGATGATGGATGACTTCCCTTTAAGCTTTAGCATTCTCAAATCCTAGGTGTCACACGTTACTGGTTTCTGAATTTGTATCCAAAATTTGTGTTTAGGAAATATGTTTTATATTAGATGTATGGGAGACAATGCTTGCAATCAATCACAATTTTGTGAATGATATTTACCCATTTTTGTATTATGGTCAGGCACTATATATACATATGTCACTGATTAAATGAAAAGGAGGATTCTAGTCCTAGGTGAGTTCTTCCAGGCTTGAAATTTCAATGATCTGTGAGAGTATGCAAATCGCTCCTCATTTTTTCCCTGAACAAGGATTAAATTAGTATGTATTGTAAATAACACCTCACAGAGCAAAACCAGGCTGAACAAATAGCTACATTTGGAAATAGAAACTAGAGATGATGAAATGAAATGCAGCATGAAAAAATACTAAGAAACACAGCCGAGAAGAACATAAAAGAGCAAATCAGCAACATTTATAATACATTAAGGGAAATGAAAGAAAATCATGAGACCATTTGGGCATATTGGCCTAAAGAATCGAGATGGCTGCGTTCCTCTAGGCCTGCTCTTACAGTATTTGGAATCATGCAGTATAAAGAGTGCAGGACCAGGATTAAAGAGACATAGGTGCTGGTTTATGACCTGTCTCTAACTACTTGTGAGTGATGGCAGTTCGCTCCAGGCATCAGTTTCCTCATCTGTAGAATGGGAAAACTACACCCACCTTTCAGGTTTCTATGGGAATGTTATCTATGTAAAGATACTTTGTAATTTGTAAATTGCATTATGAATTTCAGTCATTAAAATTATCATGTTATTTTATATAGAAACGTATGTGATGCAATGTTATTATTGTATAACATAATACTCATTTTTCAGGTAAAGAAATTAAAACTCAGTAAGGTTACAGTCATAAAGTAAATATAACAAGTACAGTTTAATGATTGCTTAGTGAACTCCAGGTACTGTGTCCCTTTATTCTTTACATAATTTTTACAATTATTCTACAAGGTGGATTTTCTTATCTCTATATTACAAATGAAGAAAATGAGGCTTGAAGAAGTGAAGTAATTTTGCCAAAATCAAACAGTTTGTAAAGGGTGAAGATGAGATTTAAAACCTGTACATCTATTCTAAGGTTTATGTTATCAGCCATTATATTTCAATGCAGCAACATCAATAATTAAGTGTCTTACTACATGCAGGAAGCTATACCAGCCAAAAAAAGGCAGCGTGTGTTGGTTGGAGGGTGGAGGGAGATACAAGTCAGAAAGGGTTTCACTGTGCTCATATATAATGCTGCACAAAGAGAATATCATTGACTAAGCACAGGTCCTGGACCCCAAACTAGGAACCCCTACCTGGCAGCCATAGAAAGCAACTTGAAGTCAAGAGACTAACAAGAAGTTAAAACCAAAGTCCTTAGGACACCAGAGATCAAAATCAGGAAAACCAGGTTCAGTCATCAAAGTCAAAGAGCTGATATAAATCTAGAAATAAAACATTCTGTCAAAAATCACTGTAACAAAACAATTATAATGAATATATTAAAGGAGCTAATGGAAAATATGGATAACATGGGTAAAGAAGTGGGGAATTTCAGCAGAGAGATGGAAACAATAAAAAAGAGAGATGAAAATATTAGAAGTGAAAAATATAATAAAAGGAGAATTCATTTGTTGGAGTTAGCAGTAGACCAAACAAAGCAGAGGAGAAGTTCAATGAACTTGAAAACACTTCTATAGAAACTATCAAAACTGAAACACAAGGATAAAAAAGGGTGAAATAAAATAGACACAGTATTAAAGATCTGAGATATAACATCAAATATGTAACATATGTGTCATTGGAATTTCAGAAGGAAAGGGAGGAAAGAATGAGGAAGAAGAAATATTTGAAGAGATAATAAATAACCAAGAACTTTCTGATCTAAACATAAGCAAAATGGTAAACTAGGCAGTTCCATCCTCTCATCTCACCACAGAAACACTGGAGAATAAGCAGAAATTGTCAGAACACCGGAAAACAGTCAAAAAGTTGGCAGTAACCAAATACTGAGTCAAGAAAAAGTCACTTCAAAATGGTAGGTATTTTTGTGACAATTTTATTTTCCTTTGCATCACCACCACCACCCACCCCTGGTGCAGAAATGGACTTGGTCTCGAAGTAATGGTGGCCTGAATTCACAATGTGGTACCCTTTCTATGACTCTGGAGGAAAAAGAAAAAGTATCATGAAAAAATATCATGTATGTCAGTTCTAACTTGTCTGGGGTTACCTGAAAAACTGATGCAAGGTGTTCATCTCTGTTTCATCTAACTCAGAACTCATGCTGGATAAGCAACAAGCTTTGGTTGAAAATACTGCAAGACAAACTAATAGCCCTCAAGATGTTTGTGGCAAAAGTTTAGAGTCAAAGCATAAAATAGACTGCATGAAGTCTGGAGCAAAACCTGGGAGAGCTGTTTTAGAAAATTAAGACATTCAGAAGTAGTCAAGTATTCTGGGGAGTTTAGAAACCACATGTATAACCAGGGCGAGATGCCTGCAGGCTGAGAAGACTGAGCTTTCACCTGGTGTGGATGCCTCAAGTCAGTACAAATTTGGCTAAGTGTTCAAGAAGGGCACCAGTGTAGCGTCAATCTTCAGACTTGGAGAGATCAATTTTCTATCCTCTCTCATTTTAGTTTTAGTTTTTTCTTTTGTTTGTTTGTTTTTCTGCTCATTTTCTTTGTTTTTTGTTCTTTTAGGATCAGTGAAATAAATTTTTTTGAAAAAGATAAAAAGATTGGCAAATCTTAAAAAGAAAGAAAGGAGATAAGACACAAATAACTAAAATCAGAAATAAAAGTAGGGGCATTGCTACCAACCTTACAGAAATAAAAAAGTTTATAAAATAATACTATGAACAATTATATACCAACAAATTTTATAACTTAGATGAAATGGACAAATCCTACTAACACACAGATTGGATAAGCTGATTCACGATGAAGTAGAAAATCTCAACAGACCTATAACAAATAAAGAGACTGAATCAGTAATTAAAAACCTCCCAACAAAGGAAGTCTAGGTGCAGGTGGCTTCACTATTAAGTTCTATCAAACATTTAAGGAATAATTAACAAAAATCCTTCTCTAATTCATAAAAAGTAGAAGATGAGATAACTCCTCCTTATTCATTCTATGAGGCAAACTGATAACAAAGCCAGATAAAAATATTTTAAGAAAATTACAGTCCAATACCCCATATGAATATAAACAAAATATCAACACTAGCAAATCGACTCCAGAAGCATATTAAAAAGACCAAGTGAAATTCATCTCAGAAAAGCAGGGGTTCTTCAGTAAATAAAATCTATCACTGTAATATATCACATTAATAATACAAAGAAAAAAAACTATATTATTATTTCAATTTAGGCAAAACAGACATTTGAAAAATCCAAAACCTTTCATAATAAAAGCACTTAGAAATGTATGAATAGAAGGAAACTCCCTCAACATGACAATGGGTATTTATGAAAAAACCACAGCTAGCATCATATTCAATACTGAAAGACACAAAACTTTTCTTAATATGAGGAATAAGACAAGGATTCACACTTTCACCACTGTTAGTCAATACAGTATTACAAGTTCTAGCCAGAGCAGTTAGGCAGGAAAAAAAAATGAAAGGCATTCCAATTGGAAAGAAAGAGCTGAAACTATCTCTATTCACAAATGATATGATCCCATATATATAGAAAATTCAGAAAATTAACAAGAAATCTACTAGATCTAATAAATAAATTCAGCAAACTTGCAAGGTATAAGATCAACACAAAATTCAGTGGTGTTTCTATATATCTACAATGAGCAATCTGAAATTAAAAAGAAATTAAGAAAACACTTCCATTTATAATACCATTAAAAACTATCTAAGAATAAATTTAATCAAGGAGATGAAAGATGTGTATACTAAAAACTTTTTAAAATGTTGCTGAAAGAAATTTAAAATGAGCTAAATAAATGGAAAGACATCCCATGTTAATGAATAGTAGGATTCAATATTTGTTAAGATATTAATACTATCCAAAGTGTCCACAGATTCAATGCAATCCTTGTCAAAATTCCAAAATTCATTTTGCAGAAATGAAACAGTTAATCTTCAAATTTATTTTCAAAGGGAATTGCAATGGACCCTGAATAGCTAGAACAATCTTGAAAAAGATGAACAAAACTTGAGGTTCACACTTCCCAATCTCAAAACTTACTACAAGTCTACATTAACCAAAAGAGTGTAGTACTGGCATAAGGATGGACATATAGACCTATATAATAGAATTTATGGTCCAGAAATAAGCCCATATATATATATATATATATATATATGACCAATTAATTATTTTGACAAAGGTATCAAGTCCATACAACAAGAAGAGTCTCTTCAATAAAAGGCACTAGCACATGAAAAAGAAAAATGAAGTTGGACCCTTACCTCATACCATATACAAAATTAACTCAAACTGGATCAATGACTTAAACATAAGAGCTAAAACTATAAAACTCTTAGAAGAAAACATAGGGATAAATCTTCATGGTCTTGGATTTGGCAATGAATTCTTAGATATGACACCAAAAGTATGAGGAATAAAAAAAGAAATATAGATAAATTGGATGTCATCAAAATTAGTTTTTCTTTGTGCTTCAAAGGAATTATCAAGAAAATAAAAAGACAACCTATGGGAGCTGAATAGAAGATAATACATGCAAATTATGTATCTGTAAAAAAAGAATAATATCAAGAATATAGAAAAAACTCCTACAACTCAAAAACAAAAAGACAACCAATCCAATTTAAAAATAAGATCAGTACTTGAATAGATGTTTCTCCAAAGAAGATTTACAAATGCCTTATAAGCACATGAAAAAAGATGTTAAAATCACTAATCATTAGGGAAATGCAAATCAAAACTACAATGAAATACCAATTCAAATCTACTAGGATGACTGTAATTTTAAAAAGAGAATAAAAGAAAACTGAAAATATTGGCAAGGATGTAGAGAAATTGGGACCCTTATACATTGCTGGTGAGAATGTAAACTGGTACAGCTACTGTGGAAAAAAGTTCAGTGGTTCCTCCAAAATGTAAATGTAGAATTATCAAATGACTCAGCAATTCCACTCTTAGGTATATATTATAATGAATTAAAAACAAGGACCCAAATACTGTATGCCAGTATTTATTTCAGCACTATTCACAATAGCACAAAGGGAGAAACAACCAGTGTCAGTCAACAAATGAATGGATAAACGAAACACAATGAAATATTATTCAGCTATAAAAAGTAATGAACTTGAGCTAAAACACAGATGAACCTTGAAAACATGCTAAGTGTAAAAGCTACATAGAAAAGGACAAATACAGTAAGATTTGATGTATATAAAACATCCAGAATCAGCAAATTCATAGAGGCAGAAAGTAGATTAAAGGTGACCAAGGGCTGTGGAATAGGAGAAATGGGGGATTATTGCTTCATGGTTACACAGTTCCCATTTAAGTGGATGAATAGTTTTGGAAACAGATAGTGAATATCATTGTACAAAATTATGAAGGTAATTAATGGCAGTGAACTGTACATTAAAAAATATGGTTAAATGACCAACTTTAGGTTATATATATTTGCCCCAATAAAAAAAAGTACCATATATGCTAGTGAAAAAAGTAAAAAGTAAACTTGGGTTGCTCAACTAGACACCTCCTTTTTCCTTTGGGAGCCAGATTCCCGCAGAGTGTTTTTGTTTTTCTGCTTTTCCTTGGTGTGGCTCACCAGATAGGGTCGAGCCCATGCCTGAGAAGGGCTATCCCAGCAATATCCCCATCCATTTTTCCAGCTGACATTGCCTGGTACAGAGGGAGGGAGCAGCTGCTAACTTAATTCAGATAGCAGCCCCTTTTCCTCTAACAGAATTCTGCATCCTCTACCTTCATCTTTATGAAGAATAAAGATGAGGAACCTCCATACTGTTCTCCTCAGTGGCTGCACCAAGTTACTTTCCCACCAACAGTGTACAAGGGTTCCCTCTTCTCCACATCCTTGCCAACATTTGTCATTTCTGCTCTTTTTGATGATAGCCATTACGACAGGTATTAGCTAAAATCTCATTGTCATATTGTTTTGCATTTCCTTGATGATTAGTGATGTTGAACATCTTTTCATATACCTATTGGCCATCTGCATTTCCTCTCAAAAACTAAAAAAAAGAAGGTACAATATGGCCCAGCAATTCCATTCCTGGGTAAATATCTGGAAAAACAAAACCACTAATTTGAAAAGATACACCCACCCCAATGTTCATAGCAGCATTATTTATGATTGCCAAGATATGGAAGCAACCTAAGTGTCCATCAACAGATGAATGGATAAAGAAGATGTAGTATATCTATACCTATATCTATATCTATCTATATATCTATACAATGAAACACTACTCAGCCACAAAAAGAATGAAATTTTGCCATTTGCAGCAACATAGGTGGACTTGCAGAGCGTTATGCAAAGTTAAATAAGTCAGACAGAGAAAGACAAATACTTCATGCTATCACTTTAATGTGGAACCTGAAAAATACAACAAACTAGTGAATATAACAAAAAAGAAGCAGACTCACAGATATAGAGAACAAACTAGTGGTTACCAATGGGGGGGCAATTTTGTGTGGGGAAGCGGGAGGTATGAACTACTGGGTGTAAGAGAGGTTCAAGAATGTACTGTACAACACAGAGAATATAGCCAATATTTTGTAATAACTGTAAAGGGAAAGTAACATTTAAAAATTATGTAAAATAATAATAAAAATTATGTAAAAATGTTTTAATTAAAAAAAGAATAAAGGTGGTATTTTAGCTACCCTCCAATAAAAGTCCCAAGAACTCCAAAATTGATGAGAAATATCAGTGTAAAGCTACAAGAAATTGTGTGAACTATAAATAGGATAAATATAAAGTGTCCCAAATCTAGGCACATCTTAGTAAAATTACTGATACCCAGGAGAAAAAGCAAATATTAAAACTAAACAAGGAAAAGGGACACAATTCATGCAGGAGAGCATATATAAGAATTACAAATGACTTGACACTGTAAACAATGAAGGCCAGAAGATAATACAACAATGTCTTTAAAGTGATATGAGAGAGGGAAAAAAAGTCTAGAATCCTATATCCAACATAACTATGCCTCAAAACAAAAGTGAAATAAAGATGTCTTCATTAAAATAGAGGTGAGAGGTGTTTACCTTCAGAAGACCTGCACTATGGAAAATGTTAAAGAGATCTTCACAACAGAGGGAAATGATTCTTAGACTTGCAAGGTAGAATAAAGAGCATCAATGAAGAAGGTATCTGTGTAAACATAAAAAATATTTTTAATGACTTTAATGACAGAGGCAGAGAGATTTTAAAGACTGTATAAACAAAATGACAATGTAATATGGAATGTTTGATATTTATAGAATTCAAATGTAAATAAGCATAGTACAAATAGCTGACAGAAGGATAGATGGAATTAATCAGTAGTAAGATTTTCACACTATATATGAAGTAGTGAGATTTTGAAACAGTATTATACAAAGGCAGACTATAATAATTTAAAGATGAACACTGTAATTTCTAAAGCAACTAGGAAAACAAAACACAAAACTAAATCTAAAAAGTTGATGTAAGCTATAAAATTGAATGTTATAAAGAGTCAACACAAAATAATCCAGGAAACAGGAACAGTCTAACATGGAAAAATTGGATAAATAAATATAAAACAAGCAAAAGATATTAGACTTAAACCTAACCTTATTAATAATTATAATAAAATGCAAATGGACTAGACTTCCTCTGATGACCAAGATGAAGTAACAGAGACCAATTTCCTTCTCAATGTAAAAAACTCACAAAAGTTAGACAAAAATGTATGAAACAGCAGTATTCAACTGGACATCAAGCAATGATGGACAGTGATCCTGACAGAAAAAAAAACAACAGAAATGAGTCCTAAGATTTGGTAACTACAAAGCATTGTCAGGAGAAAATTAAGGGTACCTAAATAAATGCAGAGATATACCATTTTCATGAATCAAAAGTATACAATATTGTTAAAAGTCAATTCTCCTCAAATTAATCTATAAATTCAACACTGTCCCAATAAAAATGATAGAGGTTTTTTTGTAGATATTGCCAAGCTAATTATAAAATTTATATAGAAAAAAAAGGAACAACAAAAAAAAGAAACTTAAGGAAAAGAATGTTTGAGAACTAATGCTATCTACTTTCAAGACTCATAGTAACCAAGACAGTGTGCATTCAAGTATTTGTAGACAAATAGATCAGTGAAACAGAACAGAGATTGCAGAAAGACTCACACATATAGCATCACTGATTTTCAACGAAGACACAAAGGCTATTTAGTGGAGACAATATGGTCTTTTTAACAAATGATGTTAGAAACATTAGATATCCATATATATATAAAAAAAAGTAAAAGCAAAAATAAATAATACAAATAAAACTCTAATATATTCTTTGTACCATATACAAAAACTAACTCAAATTGAGTCATAAGTCTTTTAAAAATAAAAACTAAAAAAACCACTAGAAGAAAACATGAGGAAAAATATTTGTGGCCTTGAGTTAGGCAAAAATATTTTAGATATGATACCAAAAGCCCAATCTGTAAAAGAACAAATTGTTAAACTGGAATTTATCAAAATTAAAAACTCATGCTCTTTGAAATAGAGATAATAAAAGACAACTTAAATACTGGCAGACAATATTAGCCATATAGATGATAAAGAACTTATATCCAGAATTACCTGAAAACAACAAACCTAAATTTCTTAAAAAATGCAAAAGATTTTAATAGACTCTTCTGCTCATCAGAAGGAATCATTAAGATAACTAATAGTCATACACATACTCAGAAAATAGTTTAAAATACATATATCTGACAAAACATTAATATCTAGGATATACAAAGAAATCTAGCTTATGCACAGTAAAATGATGAATATCCCAATAAAAATGGCTGAAAATACTTGAACGTCTCACAAAAGAACATATATGAATAGACAATAACCACAAGAAAAGGTCCAGAATATCAGTGATCACCAGAGGAATGCAAATTATAATGCTCGTGAGACACCATTTCATATCCACTCAAATGCCACCCCTGCTCTTCACAAAAAGATTACTTACCAAACCAAATGCCAGTGAGACTGTGGATCAACCAGAACACTATGATGTGGCTGGTGAAAATGTGAAAGAATAAAAACCATTTTGGCAGTTGTTCATAGAGTCAAACATATACCTACCCTATGACTCAGCATTTCTACTCCTAGGTATTTCTCTAAAGGAAATAGAAACATATGTCCACAAAGACTTCTATGAGATTAATAGCAGCTTTATTCACAATAGCCCAAACTGGAAATGACCCCAAGCATTCATAGCAGGAGTATGAGCCAACATATTGCACTATTATATATCCCTTAGATGGAAAATCACTTGACGATAAAAATTTCTTAACTAATGATGCATGCAAGACCATGAATATACAAGATGCAGACATTATGGGGACTGAAAAGGGGCCAACAAATGAGAGCTCATATTTTATAATCCTATTTAAAACTGAATTTCTAGACTAGGAAACATTAACTGATAGTAGAAGGGGTTGCCTGGGAAAGGATTGATGGGAAAGAGACAAAAGGACATGTCTGTTGATGATGGGAAATATTCTAGATGTTGTCTTAGGTGGTGGTAACATAGATGTATGCTATTGTAAAAATTAATTAATCTGAGCACTAAATATCCATTTTGTGAAATGTAAATTATACCTCAACAAAAATGAATAAAAAAGAGAGATGCAGATAAGAATTTGCTAGTTTTATAGTAGTGTTGATCAGAGCAATTATTTCTTATCTCCACTGGTAAAAAATAAAGTTGAGAACTGCTTTGAGATGCACTATGACATGAGCAGGAATCAATCTTTAATGCTGTAAACCAATGATATTTTGAAATTGTTTGTTCCTAAGGCATAACCAAGCAGAAGGTGATTAATAACCTGATCAAGTCTTTCTTGTTCTAAGGCAAATTGCCTTCCTATTTCTGCCATTTTGAGATCTCACCATCTTTAAATGTTTAAAGTATGAAATGTATCAATTACCTATAATGTCTTTTTTTTTTTTAACTTGTGTACTGTATTGTTCTTTCTAGTGAAACTATAAAATTCTGCACAGGGAAGACCAAGTGACAGGAAGTGTGGAAATTGATATTAGAAGCTGGAAATATGGCATTCAATGGCTTATGCTTTTTAAAAAATAATAACTTGTAAGAGTGAT
Organism: Globicephala melas; assembly: GCF_963455315.2. NCBI lineage: Eukaryota > Metazoa > Chordata > Mammalia > Artiodactyla > Delphinidae > Globicephala > Globicephala melas. The sequence continues at coordinate 104,461,566 of NC_083320.1, read as the reverse complement.
CATGGCTATAAGTGGCATTTTTTTTTATATTTGGTGGGGGCGCGTGGGCACCAATTTCTTTCTATTCTGGATTACTGAAGATTAGAAAAAGAAAGAAGTTTCCCTACATATAATCCCTTCTCCTAACCTTCTTCACTCCCAGGAAAATGTTGAGAGTTAAGATTGGGAGAAGAGAAGGGATTTAAAACTAGCATATACACTGAACATTATGTACTTGGCATTTGCAAAATACTTTGCGTATATTATGTCATTTAATCTCCATTAGTCTTCATTTAAACCTACAAATTAGGTGTTATCTTGCCTGTTTTGGAGATGAAGAAACTGGGGCTCATGAATTAAATAACGTTCCTGTTTTTCAAATACTACACTTTAAGAGCTCAAACTCAGGTGAGTGATGATGAATCGTGTCATGCCATGTTTCCCGTCCTTATTTTTCCCAGAACCATTGCCAGGAGCTCTCTTGCCTGAGTTATGGCAGCCTTCTGACCCCTAAACCACAGTCCTAGGAACAGGAAGAAAAAGTGTGACTTGATTTGTGGTCAAGACAATATATCAGATTGTTTAATTGCTTCTTCATTATTTAGCTCTCAGAAACACACTCTATTAATCACCTGAGAGTTAATCATACTAAATTTCATCCATTGAAAGCAGAAGCCATTAGTCTGAGAGCCAACAGCAAAGACAGAGCATGCAAGAAGCAATCATTACCTTGGGTGTGGGCCAACATTTACCCAGCTGCCTTTGGAAGGAAGTGGCAAAGAGGAGTAAGAAATTTTATTTGTTTGCCAAAGAAAACAAAGAGTAAAAAGGGAAAATGGTACTTTGGTGAAGTTTTTAAAAACTGTTCTTCTGAAATTTCTAATCACCTCTGAGTTTGTTGTGGCCCACCAAAGAATAAAAAGACATCAGATGTGATCTGCAAGCTATAAATAGACGGATTATCATGAATAAGAAACTCTAGGGGATGAATGAGTAAAAAATGAAAACTGGAAGATAGAAGACAACCCAGTTTTCCTCTTATTCGGCAGCATTAGAGGGACAAGAATTACATTTCTGAGGAGAAGATTTACATTGATTTTTAAAAACAATTCATCCAATGTTATAAGATGTATAATAGTATATCACTCAAACCTATCCCTACCCCTTCCTTCAAAAATCTAATTGATTTTGAAAGAGTTAAGAGTACTTCTTTAGAATACTGCTAATAAATATATTTAGGCAACCTTAAAAAGAGCAATTCTATACACAATTAGCAAATGCCATTCTTGGTTTCTCTGTTACCTAGTAGTCTGTGCAGAGTTATGTGAGGGGCTCCAGAACACCCTTCACTTACAAGAAATCTATTTCACAGAATGTTATCAAACTATAAGCTTCTACCACTCAAGCCACAGTTTTAAGGTGTGCTGTTAATCTTGAGAATATACTTTAGAGCTGGGTTTTTCAAAGTCTGATACTGGAACCCACTGATGCTGAATTTTGTGGAAGTAGAATCCAAGGATTTGTATGAATAAAATCATACCAAGCTTCCCTGACGATTCATGGGTACACTAATGTCTGAGAATAACTACTTACACCTTCAATATCTTCATTTCTATTTATCATATTCAGCTTAGCTTGTGTGATTTCTTTCCAGGATCTTTCCTCAAAAATGCTCTAAGTGATGTGCTCCAGCAAAAAAAGATGGAGCTCAGTAAAGGGAGAAAAGGAAACAATCATCTTTTTCCCAATATTTCAACTTTTCCTCGTTATTCCCATGCTGTTTGTCTATAAAGATGTTCTGACTTAGCCTTATACACAGTTATATAATGAAAGAAAATGGAAATTTAGGAGGATAACTATTTATTGAGCTTTTATATAATGTATCAAAAATTTACACATTATCTTATTTAATCTTATCAACGATTGTGTATATGTTCTTCCCCTAAAGAAGTAATCTGAAGATCAGCTAGGTTACCTATTTTGCCTAAATTCATGTTGAACTTTAATTCCGCCATTTTTAATTAACAAATTCTCATGTCTTTGCAGGCATACCTTCTCATTATTTTATAAAGATATAAGCTCTGCCCCCAGGGAGGTACTGAAGACATTCAGAATATCTAAACATTGGTAACAGCTTCATGCATGCTCGTCAATGGAAAGACACACAAGAGCAATATTCATATCAGCTTTGTCAGGTTGCCATTTGAAGTTATGGGCTGAATTCTTGAGTGTGGTGATGCCATGCCAAACCAGCTCATTGAAAGAGGAGAAGTTGGTAAACGTGGTGACCACAGGACTTGTCACTTAGCACAAGTCCCAGGCCTGCCTGCCCTTGGCAGGTGGGCAGCACAGCATGTCAAATAGCTTCACTATTCAGATTCCACTATTTTTATTTTTAAAAAATTAAATTGGAATGTAAGATCCCTCCTCTTCCAGATTGGTTTTCTAGTAGCTTCTGTTATTTTTCTCTGAATTCCACTAGACTCCATTCTTTCTATTGGAGAATAGACTGTACAGCATCTTTCTGATTTCAGGAAGAAGGTCCCTGACTTCTAAACATCCAATTGTCCCCTTAGGTACCACCAATGCCATCCCCTTACCAAACAACACATAGCCTTTATTGTACAAATAATCTTTTGAAGCAAGTTTGTTACTTATGTATTATTGAATCCCCAAAGCACAGAACAAAGTCTGGACCCTAGTAATTACTTGCTCTATATGTGCTGTTTTCCATTCATGCAATAGATATGTATTAAGAATCTTGATATCAGGAGCTATGGTGTCCGTGGGGGCACAGAGATGAACAGGCAAGACAGGTATCAAGGTGAGAATGTGGACATCTATATAACGAGGTGATGATTAAAAGGATCCCCTGGAGTACTTGTGAAATGTGAAATGCACATTTCCAGACCCACTTCATCTGACTCTTCCTTGGACCAACCTGAATGAGGCAATCAAGTTAATTCTTGCATCAGACTAGACTGGGACATAGGGTAGAATTTTGAAGGTTAACAAGTGGAAAGAGGGGAATCAAAAGAACAGTTGGAGACAGCTGCCCTTTAACCAGGCAATTGCTCAGAAATATTCTCCACTTATTTTCCTTCCTGATATTCCAATTCATGAAACATTCATCCCTAAGATAAGAGGTGGAATCTTGTTCTAGCCTGTCAATTTTTTTAAATTTTATTTATTTTTTATTTACTTCTGGCTGCATTGGGTCTTTGTTGCTACACTCGGTCTTTCTCTAGTTGCAGCGAGCAGGGGCTACTCTTCATTGCGGTGCGTGGGCTTCTCATTGCGGTGTTTTCTCTTGTTACGGAGCATGGGCTCTTGGTGCGTGCGCTTCAGTAGTTGTAGTACACAAGCTCAGTAGTTGTGGCTCGTGGGCTCTAGAGCGCAGGCTCAGTAGTTGTGGTGCATGGGCTTCATTGCTCCACGGCATGTGGGATCTTCCCGGACCAGGGCTTGAACCCGTGTCCCCTGCATTGGCAGGTAGATTCTTAACCACTGCGCCACCAGGGAAGCCCTCGCCTGTCAATTTTTACAACCTTGACAATCATCAGATGGCCCTCTCTAGTGCAGTCAGCTCAATGTCTGGCTCCACTCAGAACTCCAAATGTTGTCTTGTTGCTGGAGTCTCCTGATACTTCAAATGAGATATGTCTTCCAGGAGACCTACCAGATGTGCTAATGATGATTCCTTATAAGACAGAAGAGAGGCCAGTTCAGGAAAGAATAGCAAAGAAAGCAGATGATGGCAGGCTTCATCTTAGGGTCCAAGCCCTGATAGCTGGGCCAGCTGGGAGTCACATATCAGGGGAAAGAGATTTTAACTACATCCATTATATTCAATAAGGAAAAAAATATTAGGTACGTATTTATGTTGACCCATTTTAGAGGAAGATCCAGGTAAAGATGTTCCTGAAGAAAGGGAAATTGTGTTAAGAGAGAAGAAGGCAAGGATGGAGAAAGAAAGATAGAGAGAGAAACTTTCCACCAAGCGTTCCTGTTCAGTGAGAGTAACCAAAACAAGGCCTTGTCTCTGCCACACACGATGAAATGACCTGTAAATAAGTGCAAGTTTTTGAACTGTTAGTTCAAGGAGAATAATTATGATGTAAACTAATTCTTTCCCACAACTGTAAATAAAGCCGGTCTCTTTACAGATGCACTCCCATCTTCAAGATGCAGTCGTGTGCAGCAGTCAAGTGAAGGCAATCTCTCAGACGTGGAATCCCATTTTGACAGCAGGCATGTGATCAACTTCACTAGGCACTCAGGAAACAAAATCAGGAGACTCTCTTTCTCTCCTTTTCCCTTCCTAGACCTAGTACTTCCTTCTCTCAGATGATAAATTCCTGCTTTCATCTATATAAAGACAGTATTACAGGTTTTGCAAGTACTTACAAGTATTCCAGCTCTGATTCTCCTCTACTTCCATCTCCTGGGCAACTAACAGACCCAATCCATCTCTGTTCAAATTCTGTTTTGACCCAAATCTTTGGTCCTTACTCCAAGAAACATTAGAATAAGTATCAGAAATGAGAGAGAAGCAATAAAAATAAATATTCCACTTTGATCTGTCCATTTTGAATATTTTGTGGTGCAAACAGAGAACAGGAGAGAAAGAAGTAGATCTCTTCAAAGCAGCATTCTAAACAGTGTATGACAGCCAATTACTGAATTTAGCTGGGACTTTCACACTTTTACTTCAAATGAGAATTTTAAAAAAGCAGCATGCCTATCCATAGATAACTTTTTGCTGAGAATGTTTAACCATTAGAAGAAAAAGAATAGGATTATAATGGAATTACACAAATCACTGTACTGCCTTTACCAAAACCATCTGGTCTAGGTGTTATTAAGTATTGTGATTGTGTCGACATATATTAAACCACTTAACTTAAAATAATCTAGGGACTTCCACTGCAGTCCAGCAGTTAAGATTTTGCCTTCCAATGCAGAGGTGTGGGTTCAATCCCTGGTTGGAGAGCTAAGGTCCCACATACCTCACAGCCAAAAAACCAAAACATAAAACAGAAGCAATATTGTAACAAATTCAATAAAGACTTTTAAAAAAGGTCCACATCAAAAATAATCTTAAAAAAATAATAATCTAAAAGCCACTGGTTGGGTGTATTAAATATTTGAAAAAGTACCTAGGTGAATATCAGGAAGAGATCATTTACAATGAAGCAGAGACAAAGTAATGAAATGATAGCTTTACCAAAAATCTATTTTGGAAGATCTTTCTTTAAGAAAATAATTGATTATCACTTTGCAGTAGAAGTTAAAATCTTTGAAACAACAGTGAAGGGAATACAAAAGATGGATAAATAGTACTCCATGAGAAAATGAGAAGAGAAAAAAAGAGAAAAGAAGGAGGGATGGAGAAGGAAAAAGGGAGAAAACAGAATCCAGGACATGTTCTGAAGCTGTGGATAAAATGGCATGCAAAATTTTCCCCAGTGGGATGGTCAAAGGACTCTAAAGAACAGGGTCTATCAACCATTTAGTGGATTTTGGTTATGTTCTATGAGAACACCACTTCCACTCTCTCCTCTTAACCATGTTTCTAGTAAGAGTGGCAAAATACAAATGCCTGTGAATGGGAACCTTTTGCCCATATTATTAAACAGGCTGAATTTTACATCTGGGTTTACTAGCACAAAACTCAAAACATCACAAAAAGAAGGGAATAACATCAATTAATAAATTAAACTTTGCAGAAGCCAGATTACAATCCAAAACTCACCATAAAAACACAATTCGCTCCTCACTCCACCTCCCACACATACTTTGGTTGCTATTAAAAACCATCAAACAAGAAAACAAAACATGGGGAAATACCACTGACTACTGAATGTTAAAATATTTTAATATTGCTCTGAAGGGCTGAGAGGTACCAGAAGTCATCTGGGTTATGCTGTTTTGAATCTGACCCAAGTAGACATAATTTAAACTCTTTATATGCTCTTGATCTAGCTACATGCACTGGCTCCTGGCACCTAAGGCCCCTGACTGAACACTTCCCAAAGATTTATGAACTAGGGTGGAGAGTCTAGCATGGGCAAAACCATGCCTTGTCTGGCAAGATGCTTAACGCTTGACCTAAGCCTGAAATGATTTCCTGAATAAGAAGATATATGTGGACCCTAATATACCACACATGATCCTGACCTTGACTTTGAGAGAAATATTGGTAAAGACTGTTAAGGACACAGATACATGTACCCATAGATATAAAAGTAACTTCCTCAAGTGGTTTCATTCCATATTTATTGAGTTCTGTGCACCAAACACAGAAGCAGGTTTATGAAGTTAAATGTTTGAGAAGCTATTTTAACTGGATGACAATCTAGAGAAAACATAGCTTTAGTGTCACCTTCATTTTATAAGTCAGTATTTATGTTATCTGCCTAAAATTCGAATGGTAAAACGGAAACTCAAAACTTTACCTCTCTGACCATAAAGTCTACAATCTTTCCATTATTCTACACTTTCCATGTTTCATACATACAGTAGTTTGTAGGACATTTTCAATTTTTTCCTTAATCAGAGTTGTTTCTCAAGTCCATTTGGGATGCACATCTGTAGTCTGTATATGCACATTAATCCATAAATTGTAGCAATTCTCATCTTAGTGCAGAAAAAGGCAACTGATGCTTTGATGTTTTCAAAGGCGGCATGATAAATGAAAAGCAAACTTGGCCTTTAGAGTTAGACTTGGATTTGTGTCCACATCCTGCTACTTCATAACTGAGTGTCTCCTTGAATGTGTCACTGGACTTCTCTTAGCCTGTTTCCTTTTTTGTAAATGGGACTTAAAGTACTTATTCTTCATGCCGGTAAACATTTCACATGGATGTATTATAATTTGTTACCAACATTTTGATGGAGACGTTTGGATGTAAGACATTTTAATTCGGCCTAAATAAATAAAGCCAATTTAAAAAAAACTGATCAGGATACACAGAGGATTTATTTGTTTACTTATTTGCCCATGAGCAGTATTTGATTCTGCTCACTAGCGTGACTTAGTGGCACTTTAACCTCCTCTGATTCCCTAGATGGTAAACCTTGCTTCCTGCCTGCACTGCCCAAAGGTACAGTCTTTCTTTCTCTGAATTACTCCCCTGCCTGGATTTAACACTTTGTTTGTCTGAGCCTGCTGTGTCAGCCAAGTGCCTTCCCATAGCCTCAGCTCTCTGGGTTTCACTTTCCCATAGGATATAACTTGTGAGCCAACCCTGGCTATATCATCTGGTACTTCTTGATGCTGAATTAGGGCTGCAAGTTGTATCTACTTGGACTTTATTCCTCACAAATAAACATTGCCAAGGAACTGCAATTCAAAAGTTTGCCCCATTTCTCTAATGCATTTGCAAAAATAAGCTCCTGTGTTTTTACATCCAAAAAAGAGGGGACATATGTATACACATGGCTGATTCACTTTGCCATACAGCAGAAACTTACACAGCAGTGTAAAACAACTATACCCCAATAAAAAATTAATAAAAAAATAAAATAAACTCCTATGTTCTTTAATAAATAGCCAAAAACTTTAGTTCATGGATACTTCTTTGCATAAAAACTAAACATGCATAAAAACATAACAGTTTGGAAATCAAAAGACACTCGTTTATTTGTCAGTCAGTCTGGACAATTTTCATCCAGGAATATTCATTCTATATTGTCACATTTTACTAGTCACTACTGATCAGATGAAAAAGACTTTTAACTAACAAACTTCTTGGGTTGTCTCTAATCATTTGTTAATACTTTCTCTCCAATGAAACATGTTAGAAATGTTATTTTACTCATAGTGACATTTAGATATTCCTGATTACTTTAATGTCTGACATAAAGATTTTATTTTTGTCTAATACAGCATAAAACATCTGGATGAAAGCTTAGCATTTAAGTAATTTAGCTCTATATTTTTAATTATCCTCATGCTTGACATCATATGGAGCAAACATCCAGATGTGTCACTGGAGATTTCAGTTTTCAACCAAGTGTTTTAGTATCTACCAGACATTTTTCAGATGAAAAAAAAATAGATTTTTTAACTTTTCTTAATAAATGACACTTTCTCAGCTTTTTAGGTTATAATTGATCGATCCTGTACTCAACAGAAAACTCAATTTCCTTGAAGTTTGTTTAAAAAATAAAATTCATCCTCTTCTCACTGTACCTTTTCTTTCCTAACCGTGATAATGACTCTTACCAACTGATGTAATAGAAAAATCCCCTCAGTTGTGTGTTGCAAAGAAATTGACTTAGGAGGATGGCTGCTACATAGAAATGTAGTCTACTTTACATTTGGTAGTGTACCAGATGTAAAATCGATAGCTAGTGGGAAGCAGCCACATGGCACAGGGAGATCAGCTCCGTGCTTTGTGACCACCTAGAGGGGTGGGATAGGGAGGGTGGGAGGGAGACGCAAGAGGAAGGGGATATGGGGATATATGTATAAGTATAGCTGATTCACTTTTTGATACAGCAGAAACTAACACCATTGTAAAGCAATTATACTCCAATAAAGATGTTAAAAAAATAATATCCGTAAAAAAAATAAATAAATAAGAAGTATAGTCTAGGGCTTCCCTGGTGGCGCACTGGTTGAGAGTCCGCCTGCCAATGCAGGCGACACGGGTTCGTGCTCCGGTCTGGGAAGATCCCACATGCCGCGGAGCGGCTGGGCCCGTGAGCCATGGCCACTGGGCCTGCGCGTCCGGAGCCTGTGCTTTGCAACGGGAGAGGCCACAACAGTGAGAGGCCCGTGTACCGCAAAAAAAATAAAAATAAAAAAAATAAGAAGTGTAGTCTAAATCATTTCAGAACATATTTCTCCACAATGCTGAGTATTCAAATCAAATATTTATTGGGAATCTACTCAGTTCAATGTTCAGTGACAAAAAGGGAGGAACTTCTACAAGTAGGTAGCATCTTTTCTTTCCATCACTGAATTTAAAAGATAGCCATAAGGTTAATTGGCGACCAAAAGACTGTCTTCGCATCATGATCCTTTAGTTGCAAAGACATAAACCAATTCAAATTGACCCCAAAATGAGGATTCGTTGGAGAGATTTACTGAAATATCAAGATAATATGGGGCAGAAATTTCAGCTGTGTCTAGTGAGAACTGAAGCTTCCTGGCTCTCTCCTTCCCCATTTCTCTTTTCTCTGTGGAGGTACAAGGTTCCTCTTGACCTGCACACGTCTTGTCAAATCTGCTTAATCTCAGTTCCTCAGAATGACTTTTCCTGAGTCTCTAAGCCACTCTCCTGTAACCTACCTGCATTTGCAGCTTTCACTCATGTTTCTATCAACTATACTCATTTATTTCTGTATGATGTTGCAACCCAATGAATATATCCAACCCACTTGCCTAAGAGAGATTGTCTAAAAGGCTCACTGCCTGCTGTGCATTATTTCCACTCTCTGTGAGGTTCCCATCCTGGGGCAAGCAGTCATGACCCAAGGATTGGGTTTATATGGTACAGATCTAGGAAGCCTCCAAGAATATACAAGGAGGAAGAAACTTTTAAGAAAGGGGCATGATTGGACAGTCAATAATAGATTCCCCCTCCCCAAAATATTTTAACAAAGAGGGACAAGCTTAAGTACAAACTTAGAGACCAAATATCCAAAACTTCTCTTTTACATTTAGGAAAAAGGACTTGCAAGAAGAAATAACTATAAATCAATTTAATTACTATCTTTGCTTAATATGTGTTACTTACAGATTAAATAAAATATAAAGTATATTACATATAATACATAGATTGTGAGTATAATCATAAACCACCTTCTATTCACATAACTTAGTTTCCTGAATCTGTTTTTCAATACTGTCTTTTGGAAAGAGAATTGTTAGCTTTATCCAATGCAAAGAGCTGGTCCACATAATCAAACATCCAACTGTGACCAAGAGTTAATATTCCCTAAATTCTGTATTATTTTTAACATAACCTGCATTAAACAAGACTAAGGTCAGGATAAAGAAAATATTAGCCTATGAGACCAAGAGTCAGGCCTCACTTTTGTCCTGCTAGTATTGACTTGAGCAAGTCAGTTACTTCTCTAAATTTTAGTTTCCTCATCCATCATGGTTAATGATTAATGGCTGGTTTATTTCAGCTGCATTGAAACATCTCCCGTCAAATCAGCTCCTTCAAAATGGTGAACACAAAATACAATATATCCAACGTGTGTATTCAATAATGTATTTGAAAGTGTGTCCCAAATGATTCCATACCGCACAAATGTCCTAGGCTAGTTACTTAGAGGCCAATCTCTATTGAAGAGTAATCATTATTAACCCCATCTGAACAGCAGGAAACTGAGACTCAGAAAGGCCCAGTAATATGTCCCAGAAAAACTTTCAACTATGAAGTGATAAAATATGAAATTAAATGCAGATTTGGCCAACACCAAAGACTGCAATTTTTCGCCTGCCATGTTGCCTCTGAAAACATCTTAAGCTTGTCTTATCTACCTTATTCCAGACTGAGACAAGTATTAGTCTAATATCAGGTAGAAGACAAAAAGCAATTTATTTGCTATCCCTGTGGGTGAAATAATCTCAGAGAATCAGCCAGAACAATGTTGTTTGTAAATGTTGATTAGATTTCCTTCTATTGATTTATATGAGAAATGTCCCTTGTGCTAAAGGAACCACATTTTATCACCATTAAATACCTGTTTTTCATTTATAAGATTTTAACTAAAAGAGTAGGGCAAAATAAATGCAGGCAGAAAATAAATTTTCTTTTCAGCAGGCCAAGTTGAATAAACAATAATCAAAGTATATACTCAGAGTTCCTATATCCAATCATTTTTATGTATAGTTTCAGCCATAAATGAATGATTAGATGATAAATTACTTGGTGCATCCTGATGTTCATTCCTAAAAAATAACTACTTAACAAGAGAGAAAGAGAGATAGAAAAGCCACTTAGATTAAAATAACCAGATGGTGGCCATTCTTAAATCTGAAAAATTATAAAGATCAATGTTTTTCTTATGGTTTTCTTTTAATTTACTTATGAAAAGAATGAATGTCCTTGTTCTTCATTCCATTAATATTGCTAGAATACTGGTGTTATCCCTTATGTTAACATGTTTAGAAACTATACGGAGAGCTTCCAAACATAATCAATAGTGGATAAGAAGTAGCAAGCAAAATTTCATTTAGTGTTGAGAATATAATCTTTTTTCAATAATGTTTAGGAGAGGATTTGGTACCTATAAACATCTAGAAAAATCATTTGTGACCAGTTAACTAATGCCAATGCGCAGGCATGGGAGACATGCCTTGCTGAATAGAACTGAATGACGCTGAGCTCAAGGCCATCTGAGATTCAGAAAACCTGTATAGTGATTGAAGAAAAGCCATAGGTTTTTTAATTTATTTTTTAATTGGAGTATAGTTGATTGACAATGTTGTTAGTTTCAGTTGCACAGCAAAGTGAATCAGTTATACATATACATATATCCATTCTTTTTCAGATTCTTTTCCAAGTGTATGGAGTAGAGTTCCCTGTGCTATATGCACACACAGTTAGTTATCTATTTTATATATAATAGTGTGTATATGTCAATCCCAATCTCCCAATTTATCCCTCTCCCCCTTACCTCCTGGTAACCATAAGTTTGTTTTCTACATCTGTGACTCTATTTCTGCTTTGTAGATAAGTTCATTTGTACCTTTTTTTAGATTCCACATATAAGTGATATCATATGATATTTGTCTTTCTCTGTCTGACTTACTTCACTTAGTATGAGAGAGAAAATCCTACTTCATTGCTCACCACGTGTGTCCTTACAGCTGCCAGCTATGGCGGGGGGCGGGGGGGGGTCAGCATTTTCTGATACCTATTAATAACCCCTGGCTCTTAGTACTTTTTGGCAGCAATGCAAGCTGGTAATATTATTTCCTTTTCTGAAGAAGGAAACTAATGCCAATTTAGTGTGGAAACTCAAAGTCATGGGCTCTAAGCATGACATGTTTTTATTTGTCCCAATGTATACCACCAACTGCTTTATGTCAGTCTTCTGTCATCATGAGTAGCAGGGTCCCCTAACGAACTTCATCCTGAGTTCACACAGTTATGACTTTTTTCAATTATTAACAGAGTTGTTGCATCTTAAGGCTCACTGTTGTTCACTTACAAACTTCCATCTCACTTCTCTTTCAAAATCCCTAGATATACCAAGCCTGTAACTCTAGCTGCTTGGCATGGAGGGAGGAGGTTCTGCTTTTCCACACCCCTCCTCCTTTTCTTCATCTCTTAGCATCCTGGTGTGGAACATAGGCTGCAGAGAGGATAGAGAGATTCTTACCTCCTGTCCCGTGGTGCTGGCAAACTCTTCTCCCTCTCTGCAGTAGCACTGTCTATCTCTTGGGGTACAAACATTTGTATTTATTGTCCTCTTCATGACAGTCCATTAGCAAAGAACATCCAACATCTCCCTGTGCACACCTCAGCCCCTTATTGTTAGTTTCATGCAGAAACCGATGCCATGGACACCAGCAAAACAGCTCAAGCCTCCAACCCAACTCCTTCCCATAGCATACAACGACCACATCAAACAATGGGCTTGCAGGCTGTGCACCCAACTCTCACACCTTGACTCCTAGTCCCACCTTTTCTCCACACACCAGGAGCAGGCATTCAGATGGTCTAGTGGCTCAGAATATTCCAATAAGAGACTAACGAGGGCCCACTAGAATCATGAGCTTGTCATGTTTCCAGTCTGGGATGCTAATTTAAAGAATCACTGCAAAGAAGGGACACACAAAGAAAAATGATATGCAAAAACTAAATCCTTGTTTTCTTAGAATGGTTGCTTACAAATCATATTTTTCAAATATTATATGAAAAATAGTAATTTACATATGAAATATCACATTGAAGTATATGAGGTCAGTGTGGGCTGAAGGCAGGGTTATTGATTGTAGGAAGTGGGAATTATGTTGACCCTTGAAAGATAGGGTGGTGTATAGATAGTGAAAAAAAGGAAAAGGGTATTGATGCATAGGGATTTGATATTTGGGGGAAGATATCAGAGGGGTAAGTGCCTACTATGAATTTATTTGGGAAAGAATAGACAACTCTAGCCAGAGAGAATTTTGGAAGCTATTTTTAAGCCCTGATTCTTATTAAAAACACAGTAGGAAGATAAAAGTAAATAGTACACTTCAGGAAGTTGTTTCCATTGATTTCCATTAAAGACTTAAAAACTGTCAGGCATTTAAGTATAACATTTGACCTGATCAAGGACAATTGTCAGCTATTACTTCCAAAAAGTTAAATAAAAAAATAAAATTGAACTATTTGCGTATTCATATTTTAAATGACATGCTATTGGTTAGAATTAACTCTGTAATACAGTTGCCATAAATTATTTATTTCTAGGATCCTTCTTTTAAAATCAAAGTACAGCAAAAGTCAATGTGGACATCATTTCAGCTGATATGATACAAAGGTTTTGTTTAAATAGAACAATATGAAAACCTAAATTATCATTTTATTCTGGTATTGCACTGTTTTGATAAAGATTTCTCAGCATCGAAGATCAGCGGAAAAGAAGACACTATCACCACCAATGAGAACCAGATTTCCTTAATGTCATGGCTGACGATATTAATCACTTGAATTGTTGGCAATGAACATTTCCAGTCTCAAGTCAAAAACTTTGGAATCACCCTTGAGTCTTTCTGTCATACTCCACCTCTGATCCATCTGCAAGTCCTCTCAGCTCTACCTTCAAAATATATCCAGTCTCTTACCACTTTTCACCACCATGGACCAAGCTGTCATCACTCCATATAGGGTTTATTGCAGTCTCCAGGACTGGGAGCTCTGACAGCCTTTGCTCAGCTGTAGCATTGGCCATGTCCCCACCATGCTGGTTCTGTGGTGTCTATTGGCCATGGTTCCCTTTCCCTGCCTTGCATCTAAGCCTGGTTAGCTAGCAATTTCTACAGTTTCAGTAACTTGTTTGTAGATTAAACAAACTGTAGTCAATTTCTGTTATTGCTTGCTTTTCTTTCATTTCTTTCTATGAAGTATCCTATCTGATGAAAATACTGTGTGTATGTGTGTGTGTTTATAGGTATACAACTCCATATAAAATATTAAAATTAGAAAATGCTAAAATGATTAGTATATACTAGAATATAAACTTCATGAAAGCAGAGCTTTATGAGTTGATGTCTCTGTTGTACCAGGTAGTCAATAAATACTTGTAGAATGAAGGAGTGAATGAATGAATCTTTGTTGTTTGAATATCTGGATGCACATATCTTGTGTTAAACTTTTCCACAATTGGTAGATTTATACCCGAAGAGAAATTTCACGTAAACTGCGTAATCTTCATGTTTTAAATAGCTTCATGGCTGTCTGACTTAAAATATCCCAGAAACATGCAAGAAATTGACATTACTAAGGCTGTCTTGCAGAATCACACTGCTAGCTTGTAATGCCTGAGGAAAATGCCAACGTCCTTCACCTGGTCATCCCTCCAGCCTACCCTTCCCCCTCCCCCCACCAATCTCCTCTCTCTGTGGGGCAAACACAAACCTCAGGGTAAATCTTACAGAAGTTCCCCACATTTTTGAGATGGAATGCTATAGGTTTTACTGTCAATGTTCAAGGGAGAAGGGAACAGATTTCTGCTAAATAATTTGTCATGCCCTTAACATTACCATTTTCTTCCTCTTTTCCTTACTCACATGGTGGGGAGGTACGGGAACACACAGGGTGCTGCACTGATTCCATTGCTTTTGTTTTGCATACATTGTGCTGAGAAAAGGTCCTCAACACAAGCTGAGTTATGGATGTGCAGCCTGCTTGTTCACAGCCCGATGGGATGGTACCCACTGCAGTCCTCACCTGCTACATGCTTGCCCATACATCGAAGCAGAGATGTTAGGTGAGCCTTGCTTCTGCCCCACCAGTAGAAACGCACCTACAGACTTACTTCCCAGATGGTCAGCATCATTAATGAGAACTTCATGCAATTTCTGAATAGTAATTGTAGAACAAGCTGGAAAGCCTGAATTTTCAAGAAAAATCCATGGTTAAAAAAAATAGCTAGCCTATGATTTCAGTTAAAATAACAATTAATAGCAGTACGACTGAAGATGTCTCCTTTCTCTGACCATCAAACCCATTGTACGGACATAATGACTGAGATCTGTCTTTCCCTCTGATTGTCAATTACTTTGCACTGAGAATTGTATCTTTATTTATTTATTTTCACTTACATTTGAATACATTTGAGGAAAGGCTCTGCAACGGTGGAGAAACATATTCTGCAAAAACATTTATTCTGAAAAGAATAATTTAAAACATGCACACAAACCCTACTTTATTCATTTCCTCCTGTAGTTATATTTTTTAGATGATCGCTTGTGTATTTTCTCACTTTAAAATGGAAATGAAATGTCTGATGACTTGAGTTGATTTAATTTTCCCAAGGAAAGGAACTCCTACCCCAGTTCTGTGTTAGGGAGCTTGTTACTATTTCATTGCTCAGTCTACAGCAATGTTGATGGTTTATTTCAGGTTTTAAAACACCCTGCTATGTAGTAATTGAAATCATCAAAAGCTATTGTCCTGGGAAGGTCATATGCTCTCTCTTTCACTGTGTTTTGACTTAATGTAATGTAATGTAATTACATTAATTACATTACGTTAATGTAAACAGAAGATAGAAACAACCCTAAAGCTCTCAAGGTCAGAAAGAATTTGAGATACCAGTGAGCTCAACATTGGTTTGAACATACAGAGAAACTGAGACTCAAAATGGAAGCAAATTGCCCAAAGTCAGATTATTAAGCAGCCCATGAAACCTGGCTGGCTCCTGATTGGTTACTGGTCCAGGGCTCTTCCCAGCTTTATTGTCTGGTGGTTTGTTATCATGGTCTTTGTGAAAAAAAAAATAGATGTCTTGTATTAAAAGAAGATGATGAGCAATGGAAACAGAGATAATTCTCTAGGATATTTTTAGAAAAAACTTCATGTGTGGTCTCATCAACAGGAACTGAGACGTCATACTTACATACATGTATACAATTTTGGATGACATCTACCTTTATCTTTATATGCGGTATGAACATCTCACCAACAGAGTCTTCATTTTGACAGTAGCTACACACAAGTCCTATACTTCTACCAAAAGGGGCTCCTAATGTGTCTACTGATTTATAATATAAATGCCTATTCCTGCTTTTCCCAACTTCTAGATTCCTCTCCCATGATTCCTCTTTTCTGTCTGCCTATCCACCTGTCCAGGAAAAAATGAATGGATGCCTTTTCCAATGGGGTTCTATCGAGTCCTCTCTGTCCCTCTAAATGCTCCTATTCCAACTCAGTATTAGAGTTGTAGAACACCTGTCTTAGTTTAGAAAGCCTCAAAGTGTCTAGCATTTGTTTAGCAAACATTTATTGAGGACATGCTCGGTTTCTCAACACTTTGATAGTCACTCAGCAATTTTGCATGAATAAATGAGTAAACAAATGGCACCTATAAATCCATCCAGGACCATTCACTGGAGAGCAAATTCGCCTCTCTAGCTTCTTTCTGCATTGCTCTATTTGATCTCCCATGCCCTGGTTGCCCTATGTTATAGTGCGAACACTACATAAAAATTGGTTTCCAGAACCGTCAGATTGTTTTTAGTCTTCAAACTGAATGGTACAGCCCAACTTATATTCCACTTTCTACATATTTTCAAGCTCCTTGATTTTGGATGTTATTCTTTCATTCCCTCATTTATGGCTTTCTTCTCTATTCAGACCTAGTACTTAATCTTCCTTTTTCAAATCTGAGTATAGCCATCCTTCCTTTACTGCACTGTGCCTCTGCCTTTTCATCTGTCTCTGTATCTCTTCTAGACAACTTGTATCGCCTCACACACAACATGTTAAAATCAGCTCTTTTGCCCCTTTCCTGTTTGCCCATTTCTGTTCCCCTCTAACCTTGAAAGAACCCAAGGAACCTGTTGATTCTTTTCCTAGATAAAAGTATGCAACAGTAAGTAGCTCTCTACTCCCAAGAGTCCCCTTAGCAATCCTTCAGGCGGGTCACTCAGGTAAGATAACATCTGAGGAGAGAGTCAGCCATTCTGCACACAGTGGAGAAGGATGCAGAACCCAACTTCCTGCCTTGATGATTCACTGAGATTCTTCTCCCCTCCCGCCATTTTTTCCTTCAAAAACGGTCATGGCTGAGCAGAATCTTTGGAACTGGTCTCTGGACACGAGTCCAACTTGTCCCCAAATTGCCAGGTTTTCTGATTAAAGCAGCTTTCCTTTCTACTGACACTTGCCTCTTGAATTATTGGCTTTGACCAGCAAGCAGCCAAACCTGCATTTGGTAACAATGTGATTAAAAGAACTCAATTTCTTCCTGGAAAATCCGAAGTCAGTGACAATACTGTGTACTAAAATCATGCTTCCCTTTATATTGAGACCATTATTCCTTAGGTCAATGTTGATACCTCCCCTGTTGCAGGCCCTACATTGCTTTCTGGGCATCACCAAGATGAATGAGACATAGTTCCTGCCTTCAAGGGCCTCACAGTATAAAGTGAATGATGTGCATGTAAAAGGTAATTACAACAGTGTGAAGAGAACTTAACCTTGGAAACCATGGACCTGGGCACCAATGTCAAAGAGGTATGGTGTCAGAGATGACTTTTTCCAGCAGGTCAAGCTTGAAATAAATTTTACAAACAATAGAAGTAGATGTGAGACAGTTAAAGATGCCTGAGATATCTTTGGATCTTCACAAAGCATCCAACACAATGTCCAACATAAATTCGGTGATTGAATGAAGGATGAAACTATATATGCTCCTAAACGTCCATTTCTACTATATTAGTTCAAATATGAGTTTACACTTCACAGTTATATTTCTGTAGTGCTCTTTCTGCCTTTAGTATCTCTTCCTACCCCTTTCCACCATCCACCCTCTGGATTGGCATCAGTAATCTCAGCAAATGATCATGTTTTTCATGTGGATCTCCAGCGCCTATTTAATAAGCTCCAAACTTCACAGCCAAACATTTGAGGCCCCCATACTAAGACCCCAATCTACTTCTCCAAACATTACTTTTCTGTGCAAACCATCTGCAGGAGTCAATTTGGTCTACATCTTTCCCCTGAGAGGCATTGGGCAGTCCTTCAGAGGGTACGAAGCTCCTTTAAGAAGTTTATAAACCAGAGGAATAGATCAGTAGCAACAAAAAACAGTGGGTTCCAGGGAAAATTTTCAGGAATACAAGGGCCAGGATGTGACCAGAAGAAATAATGGGGGAATTAGAAAGGTTAGCAAAAAATGTTCCCCTTTGTTTACTCAAATTATGTTGAACCCCTGTGTTTGCAAAACTGATCAAGGACAAAGTTTTGCAAAATTTTCAGCCTTTTTCATGTCTTAGTTTTTGCAAAATGCTGCAAAAAGATATTTTTCCCTTTTATATTTGTAGCTATGCTCTCTGTGACTGAAAGAGCAAAGGCAGCATGAAAACACAAATTAATAGAGGAAAATTATGTCAACTATTTTCAACCATGCCAGGAATCATTGGAATTGAAAGTAAGGGCTTCAAGTGTTATCGGCTTTGATGATTCATTCTGTCCTAGTGTCTGCTTTCTTGCTTTGCTCCTAACCCCACCGTACTGTTTCTTGCACCTTCAGCTCTGTGAGCACTGACATCTGAAAGAGCGTGAATTTTTCTTCAAGTTGCATCAACTCATTTGCAAATGTGAAACATCAGCCTTTATTAGTTCCTTCTCTTTTTTTTTAACATCTTTATTGGAGTTTAATTGCTTTACAATGGTGTATTAGTTTCTCCTTTATAAAAAAGTGAATCAGTTATACATATACATATGTCCCCATATCTCTTCTCTCTTGCATCTCCCTCCCTCCGATCCTCCCTATCCCACCCCTCTAGGCAGTCACAAAGCACCGAGCTGATCTCCCTGTGCTATGCGGCTGCTTCCCACTAGCTACCTATTTTACTTTTGGTAGTGTATATATGTCCATGCCACTCTCACACTTTGTCCCAGCTTACCCTTCCCCCTCCCCATATCCTCAAGTCCTTTCTCTAGTAGATCTGCATCCTTATTCCCATCATGTCCCTAGGTTCTTCATGACCATTTTGGGTTTTTTTATTCCATATATATGTGTTAGCATACGGTATTTGTTTTTCTCTTTCTGACTTACTTCACTCTGTATGACAGTCTCTAAGTCCATCCACCTCACTACAAATAACTCAGTTTCGTTCCTTTTTATGACTGAGTAATATACCATTGTATATATGTGCCACATCTTCTTTATCCATTCATCTGTTGATGGACACTTAGGTTGCTTCCATGTCCTGGCTATTGTAAATAGAGCTGGAATGAACATTTTGGTACATTATTCTTCTTGAATTATGGTTTTCTGAGAATATATGCCCAGTAATGGGATTGCTGAGTCATATATAAGTTCTACTTTTAGTTTTTCAAGGAACCTCCATACTGTTCTCCATAGTGGCTTTATCAATTTTCATACCAACCAACAGTTAAACAGGGTCTCCTTTTTTCCACACCCTCTCCAGCATTTATTGTTTGCAGATTTTTTGATAATGGCCATTCTGACTGGTGTGAGGTGATACCTCATTGTAGTTTTGATTTGCATTTCTCTAATGATTACTGATGTTGATCATTCTTTCATGTGTCTGGTAGCAATCCGTATATTCTTCTATTTCTATTTAAGTCTTCTGCCCATTTTTGGATTGGGTTGTTTGTTTTTTTAACATTGAGCTTCATGAGCTGCTTGTAAATTTTGGAGATTAATCCTTTGTCAGCTGCTTCATTTGCAAATATTTTCTCCCATTTTGAGGGTTGTCTTTTCATCTTATTTATGGTTTCCTTTGCAGTGCAAACTTTTAAGTTTCATTTGGTCCCATTTGTTTATTTTTGTTTCTATTTCCATTTCTCTAGGAGGTGGGTCAAAAAGGATCTTGCTGTGATTCATGTCACAGAGTGTTCCGCCTATGTTTTCCTCTAAGAGTTTGATGGTGTCTGGCCTTACATTTAGGTCTTTAATTCATTTTGAGTTTATTTGTGTTTATGGTGTTAGGGAGTGTTCTAATTTCATTCTTTTACATGTAGCTGTCCAGTTTTCCCAGCACCGCTTATTGAAGAGGTTGTCTTTTCTCGACTGTATATTCTTGCCTCCCTTATCAAAGATAAGGTGACCATATGTGCATGGGTTTATTTCTGGGCTTTCTATATCCTGTTCAATTGTTCAATATTTCTGTCTCTGTGCCAGTACCATACTGTCTTGATTACTGTAGCTTTGTAGTATAGTCTGAAGTCAGGGAGTCTGATTCCTCCAGCTCCATTTATCTTTCTCAAGATTGCTTTGGACATTCGGGGTCTTTGTGTTTCCATACAAATTGTGAAATTTTTTGTTCTAGTTCTGTAAAAAATGCCAGTGGTAGTTTGATAGGTATTGCACTGAATCTGTAGATTGCTTTAGTTAGTAGAGTCATTTTCACAGTGTTGATTCTTCCAATCGAAGAACATGGTATATCTCTCCATCTATGTGTATCATCTTTAATTTCTTTCATCAGTGTCTTATAATTTTCTGCATATAGGTCTTTTGTCTCCTTAGGTAGGTTTATTACTAGATATTTTATTCTTTTTGTTACAATGGTAAATGGGAGTGTTTTCTTGATTTCACTTTCAGATTTTTCATCATTAGTGTATAGGAATGCCAGAGCTTTCTGTGCATTAATATTGTATCCTGCTACTTTACCAAATTCATTGATTAGCTCTAGTAGATTTCTGGTAGCATCTTTAGAATTCTCTATGTGTAGTATCATGTCATCTGCAAAGAGTGACAGCTTTACTTCTTCTTTTCCGATTTGGATTCCTTTTATTTCCTTTTCTTCTCTGATTGCTGTGGCTAAAACTTCCAAAACTATGTTGAATAATGGTCATGAGACTGGGCAGCTTTGTCTTGTTCCTTATCTTAGTGGAAATGCTTTCAGTTTTTCACCATTGAGGACGATGTTGGCTGTGGGTTTTTCATATATGGCCTTTATTATGTTGAGGAAAGTTCCCTCTACACCTACTTTCTGGAGGGTTTTTACCATAAATGGTGTTGAATTTTGCCGAAAGCTTTCTCTGCATCTACTGAGATGATCATATGGTTTTTCTCCTTCAATTTGTTAATATGGTGTATCATGTTGATTGATTTGTGTATATTGAAGAATGCTTGCATTCCAGGGATAAACCGCAGTTGATCATAGTGTATGATTCTTTTAATATGCCGTTGGATTCTGTATGCCAGTATTTTGTTGAGGATTTTTGCATGTATGTTCATCACTGATATTGGCCTGTAGTTTTCTTTCTTTGTGACATCTTTGTCTGGTTTTGGTATCAGAGTGATGGTGGCCTTGTAGAATGAATTTGAGAATGTTCCTCCCTCTGCTATATTTTGGAAGAGTTTGAGAAGGATAGGTGTTAACTCTTCTCTAAATATTTGATAGAAATCGCCTGTGAAGCCATCTGGTCCTGGGCTTTTGTTTGTTGGAAGATTCTTAATCACAGTTTAAATTTCAGTGCTTGTGATTGGTCTGTTCATATTTTCTATTTCTTTCTGGTTCAGTCTCAGAAGTTGTCCATTTCTAAAAATTTGTCCATTTCTTCCAGGTTGTCCATTTTATTGCCATAGAGTTGCTTCTACTAATCTCTCATGATCCTTTGTATTACTGCAGTGTCAGTTGTTACTTCCCCTTTTTCATTTCTAATTCTATTGATTTGAGTCTTCTTCCTTTTTTCCTTGATATGTCTGGCTAATGCTTTATCAATTTTGTTTATCTTCTCAAAGAATCAGCTTTTAGTTTTTTTGATCTTTGCTATAATTTCCTTCATTTCTTTATCATTTATTTCTTATCTGATCTTTATGATTTCTTTCCGTCTGCTAACTTTGTGTCTTTTTAATTCTTCTTTCTCTAATTGCTTTAGGTGTAAGGTTAGGTTATTTATTTGAGATGTTTCTTGCTTCTTAAAGTGGGATTGTATCTCTATAAACTTACCTCTTAGAACTGCTTTTGCTGCATTCCATAGGTTTTGGGTCATCGTGTTTTCATTGTCATTTGTTTCTAGGTATTTTTTGATTTCCTCTTTAATTTCTTCAGTGATCTCTTGGTTATTAAGTAGTGTGTTGTTTAGCCTCCCTGTGTTTGTATTTCTTACAGATTTTTTCCTGTAATTGATATCTAGTCTCCTAGCATTGTTGTCAGAAAAGATACTTGATCCAATTTCAATTTTCTTAAATTTACCAAGGCTTGATTTGTGACCCAAGATATGATCTATCCTGGAGAATGTTCCATGAGCCCTTGAGAAGAATGTGTATTCTGTTGCTTTTGGACGGAATGCCCTATAAATATCAATAAAGTCCATTTTGTTTAATGTATTATTTAAAGCTTGTGTTTCCTTATTTATTTTCATTTTGGATTATCTGTCCATTGGTGAAAGTGTGGTGTTAAAGTCCCCTACTATGACTGTGTTATTGTCGATTTCCACTTCTATGGCTGATAGCATTTGCCGTATGTATTAATGTGCTCCTATGTTGGGTGCATAAATATTTACAATTGTTACATCTTCTTGGATTGATCCCTTGATCATTATGTAGTGTCCTTCTTCGTCTCTTGTAATAGTCTTTGTTTTTAAGTCTATTTTGTCTGATATGAGAATTGCTACTCCAGCTTTCTTTTGATTTCATTTGCATGGAATATCTTTTTCCATCCCCTCACTTTCAGTCTGCATGTGTTCCTAGGTCTGAAGTGGGTCTCTTGTAGACAGAATATATACGGGTCTTGCTTTTGTATCCACTCAGCCAGTGTATGTCTTTTGGTTGGAGCATTTATTCCATTTACATTTAAGGTAACTATCGATATGTATGTTCCTATTACCATTTTCTTAATTGTTTTGGGTTTATTATTGAGATCTTTTCCTTCTCTTGTGTTTTCTGCCTTGAAAAGTTCCTTTAGCATTTGTTGTAAAGCTGGTTTTGTGGTGCTGAATTCTCGTAGCTTTTGCTTGTATGTAAAGGTGTTAATTTATCCGTCAAATCTGAATGAGATCCTTGCAGGGTAGAGTAATCTTGGTTGTAGGTTTTTCTCCTTCATCATTTTAAATATGTCCTGCCACTCCCTTCTGGCTTGCAGAGTTTCTGCTGAAAGATCAGTTGTTAACCTTATGGGGATTCCCTTGTGTGTTATTTGTTGTTTTTCCCTTGCTTCTATTAATATGTTTTCTTTGTATTTAATTTTTGACAGTTTGATCAATATGTGTCTTGGCGTACTTCTCCTTGGATTTATCCTGTATGGGACTCTCTGTGCTTCCTGGACTTGATTAACTATTTCCATTCCCATATTAGGGAAGTTTTCAACTATAATATCTTCAAATATTTTCTCAGTCCCTTTTTTTTTCTCTTGTTCTTCTGGGATCCCTATAATTTGAATGTTGGTGCTTTTAATGTTGTCCCAGAGTTTTCTGAGACTGTCCTCATTTCTTTTCATTCTTTTTTCTTTATTCTGCTCTGCAGTAGTTATTTCCACTATTTTATCTTCCAAGTCACTTATCCGTCTTCTGTCTCAGTTATTCTGCTATTGATCCCTTCTAGAGAATTTTAAATTTCATTTATTATGTTGTTCATTGCTGTTTGTTTGCTCTTTAGTTCTTCTAGGTCATTGTTAAATGTGTCTTTTATTTTCTCCATTCTATTTCCAAGATTGTGGATCATCTTTACTATTATTATTCTGAATTGTTTTTCAGGTAGACTGCCTATTTCCTCTTCATTTGTTAGGTCTGGTGGGTTTTTGCTGTGTATTTCTCTGCTTCATCTGCTGTGTATTTCTCTGCTGTGTATTTCTCTGTGTATTTCTCATTTTGCTTAACTTACTGTGTTTGGGGCCTACTTTTCGCAGGCTGCAGGTTCGTAGTTCCTGTTGTTTTGGTGTCTGTTCCCAGTGGCTAAGATTGGTTCAGTGGGTTGTGTAGGCTTCCTGGTGGAGGGGACTAGTGCCTGTGTTCTGGTGAGTGAGGCTGGATCTTGTCTTTCTGGTGGGCAGGTCCACGTATGGTCGTCTGTTTTGGTGTGTCTGTGGCCTTATTATGATTTTAGGCAGCCTCTGTGCTAATGGATGGGGTTGTGTTCCTGTCTTGCTAGTTGTTTGGCGTAGGGTGTCCAACACTGTAGCTTCCTGGTCGTTGAGTGGAACTGGGTCTTGCTGTTGAGATGGGGATCTCTGGGAGATTTTTGCCATTTGATATTATGTGGAGCTGGGAGGTCCCTTGTGGATCAGTGTCATGAACTTGGCTCTCCCCCATCCGTGGCACTGCCCTGTCACCTGGCTGGAGCACCAAGAGCCTGTCCTCCACACGGCTCAGAATAAAAGGGAGGAAAAAAAGAAAGAAAGAAAGAAGAAGATAAAATAAAATAAAATAACATAAAGTTATTAAAATAAAAAATAATTATTAAGAAAAAATATTTTTTAAGTAATTAAAAAAAAAAGAGAGAACCCTAGGACAAGTTGTAAAAGCAAAGCTGTACAGACAAAATCACACGTAAAAGCGTACACATACATACTCAAAAAAGAGGGAAAAAGGTAAAAAAAAAATATATATATATATATATATATATATTTTTTTTTTTTTTTGCTCCCAATGTCCACCTCCTCAATTTGAGATGATTTGTTGTCTATTCATGTATTCCACAGATGCAGGGTACATTAAGTTGATTGTGGAGATTTAATCCGCTGCTCCTGAGGCTGCTGGGAGATATTTCCCTTTCTCTTTGTTCGCACAGCTCCCAGGGCTCAGCTTTGGATTTGGCCCCGCCTCTGCATGTAGGTGGCCTGAGGGCGTCTGTTCCTTGCTCAGACAGGACACAGGACGGGGTTAAAGGCGCAGCTGATTCGGGGATTCTGGCTCACTCAGGCCGGGGGTGGGGGGGGGGGCGGTGGGGGGAAGGGAGGGGCACAGAGTGCAGGGCGAGCCTGTGGCGGCAGACGCCGGTGTGACATTGCACCAGCCTGAGGCGCGCCGTGCGTTCTCCCAGGTAAGTTGTCCCTGGATCCCGGGACCCTGGCAGTGGCGGGCTGCTACACAGGCTCCCAGGAGGGGAGGTGTGGACAGTGACCTGTGTTTGCACACAGGCCCCTTGGTGGTGGCAGCAGCAGCCTTAGCGTCTCATGCCCGTCTCTGGGGTCCACGCTGTTAACCGCTGCTCACACCCGTCTCTGGAGCTCCTTTAAGTGGCGCTCTTAATCCCCCCTCCTTGTGCACCAGGAAACAAAGAGGGAAGGAAAAGTCTCTTGCCTCTTCAGTAGCTCCAGCTTTTTCCCGGAATCCCACCCATCTAGCCATGGCCCACTAGCCCCCTTCAGGCTGTGTTCACGCCGCCAACCCCAGTCCTCTCCTTGGGATCTGACCTCCGAAGCCCGAGCCTCAGCTCTCAGCCTCCGCCCACCCCAGCGGGTGAGCAGACAAGTCTCTTGGGCTGGTTAGTGCTGGTCAGCACCGATCCTCTGTGCAGGAATCTCTCCACTTTGCCTCCAATCTCCTGTGGCTGAGCTCTTCTCCGTGGCTCCGAAGCTTCTCCCCTCTGCCACCCGCAGTCTCCGCCCACGAAGGGGCTTCTAGTGTGTGGAAACATTTCCTCCTTCACAGCTCTCTCCCACTGGTGTGGGTCCTGTCCCTATCCTTTTATCTCTGTTTTTTCTTTTGCCCTACCCAGGTACGTGGGGAGTGTCTTGCCTTTTGGGAGGTCTGAGGTCTTCTGCCAGCGTTCAGTAGGTGTTCTGTAGGAGTTGTTCCACTTGTAGATGTATTTCTGATGTATTTGTGGGGAGGAAGGTGATCTCTGCATCTAACTCTTCCGCCATGTTTAAGCTCTCTCTAGTTGCCTCTTTTTTCTGTTGTTCCACAATTAAGTTACAGTCTGGTCTGTAATCTGTCTCTTCATTCTCTGGCTTTCAGTGTGGTGCAACTGTATTAAAATTGTTGGGCAGGAGTTGGCCATGTATTTTGTAGACCAGTGAATTCAATAAAGTTGTACATAGAACATACCAACGCATGTGCACATACACATGCGCACACACACACAGAGCAAATTTCTTTCCAGAGAGCTTTTATAGCTCTTATGAAGACAGACCTCAAACATTCTCATGCCCTTGGTCCCCACTGTAATCAATATTTACTGGTTCTAAAATATTCAGTTCACTGTATGATGCTTATGTCTTTACTTTTCACCTCCTCCTCCTCTGGACTGTGAGCTCCTGGAAAGTTGGGAATAAAACTTTCATTTCTGTATACCAATACCAGCCTAGTTGTGGTATGTCACAAATGTTTAATAACTCTGGACTGAATACCAATTGAGTTGTGGACTATTTTTTGGAATTGAGAACTAGATATGATTTCCTATGAATGAATTTCTCTAAAGAAGAAACTCTAAGCCCTTACTTTATAATAACCCTTTTCTCACATTCTTTAGAGTGTCTCTAAATTAAGATATTTTGAGAAATTCTCAAATAAAAGTTGCTTAAATAGTAAAAGAAAAAAAGACCTAAGATTAATTTAATTTCATTTAGGCAAATACGTGTTTTTGCAGGGATGAATACCAGAGCAAACACCAGGAATGTGTCCACATGGCCTTGCTGGTCCATAGCAGGTATTACAACACACACACACACACACACACACACACACAGACACACACACACACACCTGGCCTTGCACATGCCTGGTCCCCTGGTTCCATGTGATCAGAGATACTGGCTTTCTACATGTCTGGCTGAGTTCAGGAGTGTAGGCATGTATTAGAGAAAAGCTCACTCTGCAGTAGATTCATTTCCTAGCCAGAAAGATATTAAATATATATTCAAACTCATTAGTACTTGAGAAAACATAAATCTTAATAAAATGAACACTATGCAGCCAATAAAAAGAATTAAAAGTTCTTTATGTATTAATTTGTTCACATGTATTATTAAGCAAAACTCAAGTGACAGAATAATATGTCTAAAATGATATCCCTCTGTGTATGTGTGTGCATATACGTTGACATTTCCTCACATACATTTCTAGAGGGGTACACTCAATATTTTGCAGTTGTGAATTGTAAGTATTACTGCAATATAGGTTTGAAGTAGAGAGAGACAATGAAACCACTTTTACGAATTTTCTTTATATGCTTAAAACCAGTGAAAACATGGAGGAAAATTTCTGGAGATTTCTTATTTTATATATGTGTGTGTGTGTGTGTGTGTGTGTGTGTGTGTGTGTATAATACTTTCTGAATGGTAAACCAATTTATTAATCATTTCAAGATTAGGGGTACTTTACAACCATTATGGAGAACAGTATGCAGGTTCCTTAAAAAACTAAAAATAGAGCTACTATGTGATACAGCAATCCCAGTCCTGGGCATATATCTGGAGAAAACTCTAATACAAAAAGATACATGCACCCCAATGTTCTTAGAGGCACCATTTACAATAGCTAAGATATGGAAGCAAACTAAATGTCCGTCGATAGATGAATGGATAAAGATGTGGTACCTATGTACGATGGAATGTTACTCAGCCATAAAAAAGAATGAAATAATGCCACTTGCAGCAACATGGATGGACCTAGAGATGATCATACTGAGTGAAGTAATTCAGACAGAGAAAGATAAATATCATATGATATTGCTTATATGTGGAATCTAAAAAACGATACAAATGAACTTACTTACAAAACAGAAATAGAATCACAGATGTAGAAAACAAACTTATGGTTACCATGGGTGGGGGGAAAGGGGAGGGGAGGGATAAATTGGGAGATTGGGATTGACATATACACACTACTATATATAAAATAGATAGCTAATAAGGACCTACTGTATAGCACAGGGAACTCCACACAATACTCTATAATGACCTATATGGGGAAAGAATCTAAAAAAGAGTGGATATGTGTATAACTGAATCACTTTGCTGTACAGCAGAAACTAACACAGCATTTGTAAATCAACTATACTCCAATAAATTTTTTTTTAAAATTAGGAGTACTTTAATTTTTTAAAAAAAATTGAATAATAACATTCTTTGAGCATCAGAAAATTATATCTCCCCTTCTCAATACAGGTGTGGCTTAAAACAATATGCCAGCACCTCCCATCTTCCAGTGAAGAGAACCTGGGAACAGCATGCCAGGCTGCTGGCCTGTGTTCCCACTTTTCCTATTTCTGTAGCTGTGGTTCAGGCCCAGCTCTAACTTTAGGGTTGAAAGAAAATCAATCCCATTCAGAATCCCCCACAGGGACTTATTAGCTGGTCCAAGGGCCAGAACATGGAAATATATACATCTCTTCATCTCTCGCAGTCTTGGCAACTCTCACTGATGGTGCAAGCTACAAATCTTTAGAGGACGCATGATTCTCCAAATAAATTACATGTAGTTAATGTAAAGTTCAGATGACTATAATCTCAAATGGTGATGATTCTTCAGTTCAAGCAAGAATTCAGACAGATCATATGGACAAAAAAAACAGAGTTTAGAGACAAAATCCTATGTCTAGGTAAATACTACATACATATTATTTTCTTTCCTTATCTCAACTGGAGAAATTAGCTGTATGTTCCCAATTATATAAAGGGGGAAGTTGAGGCTGAGAAAGATCAAGTGACTCAAAGTTGCACAGTTATAAAAACGAGGTTTGCCCAACTCTGAAAACTGTATAGTTGCCCTCGAAAGTGTTGCCTTCCAAAGCATTAAGATTTAGTGTAGAAGATTAGTGAACTTGCCTTTTCACTCTCCTGGCAATGTTTTTAGAGCCAACTACTTTAATTTCAGTTGTCTGTGTGGTTAGTAATTGGATAGACATCCACCTGTCCCAGTTGTATTAGGCTGAGATCCTTCTCATACTGATGTTGCTACTGAACTCAGGTTCAGCTGCTCACCACTCAAAACCCAATAATTAGAGAGACAAGTGTCAATAGAAAGGAAAGTTGCTTTAATCAGAAAAGCCAGCATCTAGCACAACCTTCCAAGACTTAACCAGGAAGAAATCGAAAATATAAACAGACGAATCACAAACACTGAAATTGAGAGTGTGATTAAAAATCTTCTAACAAACAAAAGTCCAGGACCAGATGGTTTCACAGATGAATTCTATCAAATATTTTGAGAAGAACTAACACCTATCCTTCTCAAACTCTTCCAAAATATAGAAGAGGGAGGAACACTCCCAAACTCATTCTACGAGGCCACCATCACCTTATTACTAAAACCAGACAAAGATGTCACAAAAAAAGAAAACTACACAACAATATCACTGATGAACATACATGCAAAAATCCTCAACAAAATACTAGCAAACAGAATTCAACAGCACATTAAAAGGATCATACACCATGATCAAGTAGGGTTTATCTCAGGAATGCAAGGATTCTTCAGTATACGTAAGTCAATCAATGTGATACACCATATTAACAAACTGAAGGAGAAAACCATATGATCAGCTCAATAGATGCAGAAAAAGCTTTTGACAAAATTCAACACCCATTTATGATAAAAACCCTCTAGAAAATAGACATAGAGGGAACTTACCTCAACATAATAAAGGCCATATATGACAAACCCACAGCCAACAT
This sequence comes from Globicephala melas, assembly GCF_963455315.2. Classification (NCBI taxonomy): domain Eukaryota; kingdom Metazoa; phylum Chordata; class Mammalia; order Artiodactyla; family Delphinidae; genus Globicephala; species Globicephala melas. The sequence goes on along the minus strand of NC_083320.1, from coordinate 104,431,871 downwards.
TGCTCTCAATGGTGAAAAACTGAAAACATTTCAACTAAGATCAGGAACAAGACAAGGTTGTCCACTCTCACCACTATTATTCAACATAGTTTTGGAAGTTTTAGCCACAGCAATCAGAGAATAAAAAGAAATAAAAGGAATCCAAATCAGAAAAGAAGAAGTAAAGTTGTCACTGTTTGCAGATGACATGATACTATACATAGAGAATCCTAAAGATGATACCAGAAAACTACTAGAGCTAATCAAGGAATTTGGTAAAGTAGCAGGATACAAAATTAATGCACAGATATGTCTTGCATTCCTATACATTAATGATGAAAAATCTGAAAGAGAAATTAAGGAAACACTCCCATTTACCATTACAACAAAAAGAATAAAATGCTTAGGAATAAACCTACTTAAGGAGAAAACAAAACTTGTATGCAGAAAACTATAAGACACTAATGAAAGAAATTAAAGATGATACAAACAGATGGAGAGATATACCATGCTCTTGGATTGGAAGAGTCAACATTGTGAAAATGACTCCACTACCCAAAGCAATCTACAGATTCAATGCAATCCCTATCTAACTACCATCGGCAATTTTCACAGAACTAGACAAAAAATTTCACAATTTGTATGGAAATAAAAAAGACCCCAAATAGCCAAAGCAACCTTGGGAAAGAAAAACAGAGCTGGAGGAATCAGGCTCCTGGACCTCTGACCATACTACAAAGCTACAGTAATCAAGACAGTATGGTACTGGCACAAAATCAGAAAGATAGATCAATGGAACAGGATAGAAAACCCACAGATAAACCCATGCACACATGGTCACCTTATTTTTGATAAAGGAGGCAAGAATATACAATGGAGAAAGACAGCCTCTTCAATAAGCAGTGCTGGGAAAACTGGACAGCCACATATAAAAGAATGAAATTAGAACACTCCCTAACACCATACACAAAAATAAACTCAAAATGGATTAAAGACCTAAATGTAAGGCCAGACACTATAAAACTCTTAGAGGAAAGCATAGGCAGAACACTCTATGACATAAATCACAGCAAGATCCCTTTTGACCCACCTCTAGAGAAATGGAAATAAAAATAAACAAATGGGACCTAATGAAAATTGAAAGATTTTGCACAGCAAAGGAACCCATAAATAAGATGAAAAGACAACCCTCAGAATGGGAGAAAATATTTGCAAATGAAGCAGCTGACAAAGGATTCACCTCCAAAATTACAATCAGCTCCTGCAACTCAATATCAAAAAAACAAACAACATAATCTAAAAATGGGCAAAAGATTTAAATAGACATTTCTCCAAAGAAGATATACAAATTGCCAACAAATACATGAAAGTATCCTCAACATCACTAATCATTAGAGAAATGCAAATCAAAACTACAATGAGGTATCCCCCCACACCAGTCAGAATGGCCATCATCAAAAACATCTACAAACAATAAATGCTGGAGAGAGTGTGGAGAAAAGTGAATGCTCTTGCACTGTTGGTGGGAATGTAAATTGATACAGCCACTATGGAGTACAGTATAGAGGTTCCTTAAAGAACTAAAAATAGAACTACCATACGATCCAGCAATCCCAGTACTGGGCATATACCCTGAAAAAACCATAATTCAAAATGGGTCATGTACCACAATGTTCATTGCAGCTCTATTTACAGTAACCAGGACATGGGAGCAACCTGAGTGTCCATCAACAGATGAAAGGATAAAGAAAATGTGACACATATATACAATGGAATATTACTCAACCACAAAAAGAAATGAAATTGAGTTATTTGTAGTGAGGTGGATGGACATAGAGTCTGTCACACAGAGTGAAGTAAGTCAGAAAGCGAAAAACAAATACCATATGCTAACACATATATATGGAATCTAAAAAAAAAAAAAAAAAGTGGTTCTGAAGAACCTAGGGGCAGGACAGGCATAAAGATGCAGACAGAGAAAATGGACTTGAGGACACGGGGAGTGGGAAGGTAAGATGGGACGAAGTGAGAGAGTGGCATGGACTAATATATACTACCAAATGTAATATAGATAACTTGTGGGAAGCAGCTGCATAGCACAGGGAGATCAGTTCCGTGCTTTGTGACCACCTAGAGGGGTGGGATAGGGAGGGTGGGAGGGAGATGCAAGAAAGAGGAGATATGGGGATATATTTATATGTATAGCTGGTTCACTTTGTTATAAAGCAGAAACTAACACACCATTGTGTTATAAAGCAATTATACTCCAGTGAAGATGTTAAACAATAAATAAATACAATGAAAAAAGAAAAAGAAAAGCCAACAATCTGGGAAGAAGATGGACTTGTGTCCTGAGACCAACTCCGAAGATTCTGCTCAGCCATGAGCGTTTTTAAAGGGAACAATGAGAGAGAGAATCTCAGTGAATCATCAAGACAGGAGGTTGAGGTCTGTATCCCTCTCTATAGTTAGATTTTTAAGTTTAGAGGGGAACAGAAATAGGCAAACAGGAAAGGGACAAAAGAGCTGCTTTCATTGTTACTCTGTAAGCCCTAGAGTTTCCAAACCTGATCTATAAAATCTAAAGTCTGGCCCTCTTTTTGCCTGAGAGTTCAGATTCTCATTAATTAAACACCAGTTAATGAGAACACAACTAATCACAACCTCAGCTAACCAAAAGTATTTGCTAAAAAACAATTTAGAAGCAGACAAAAGATCATCCTAATGTGGAAACAGACACACATCTTTCAGAGGTTGACCCAAACCCATGAAATCCCTCTAACTCTTGAGTTTCGTGCAATCCAGGCCAGTGAGCCTGTTCTGGCAGATGGAGCTGCATCATGGTTTGAGCACTGGAAACAACCCAGGCTGGATTTTTAGAATGTGGCTTGGAACCCAATTTCCTTATTTTTTTCTCAGTGTTACAATGTCTAAATGACCTAGACTCCTTGAGTCTCAGTTGTTCACCTGTAAAACGGGGTGATAATTAATGCTGCCACGAACAGTTTGCAGCGGGTTGGAGATGTTTACTGTAAAAGCCTTACACAATATACTGGAAAGCAACTCTTCTTCCCCTTTCCTGTTTGCCCATTTCTGTCCCCCTCTAACCTTGAAAGAACCTAATTATAGGAATGAGATCACTAGTCAGTTAACCTAACTCCTAACTTATGCTCTCCTGAGCACACAACATGCCTTGCCTAACCTGTTGATTCTTTTCCTAGATAAAAAAAAGAATCAAGAATTAAGCAGTTAAAAAATGACTAGCTCTCTACCCCCAACACCCCCACCCCTCCCCAAGGAATCCTGTAGACAGATCATGTGGCCAAGATAACATCTGAAGAGAGAGTCAGCCAGTCTGCACGCAATGGAGAAGGATGCAGAACCCAACATCCTGCCTCAATGATTCACTGAGATTCTTACCACCTCCCCCCATTACTTTCTTTTAAAAACTGTCATGGCTGAGCAGAATTTTTGTAGTTGGTCTTAGAACACGAGCCCACCTTCTCCCCAGATTGCCAGACTTTCTGATTAAAGCACCTTACCTTTCTACTGACACTTGTCTCTCAAAGTATTGGCTTTTGAGCAGCAGCAAGCAGCTGAAGCTGAGTTCGGTAACATGTTCATTGACAAATTACTTCACAAAATCGTTCACAATTAGTCCTGAGTTCCTCTTAATTGCCTGGCACATACTTGCAGAGGTTCATTCCTGGATTCCTGGGGGGCAGGGTTTGAGAAGGGGTGTGGGACAAGCAACTGCAAGTATGTTTGGCATATAGTATCTGATCATTAGATAATGGCTATTATGACTTCCTTCATATCACACAAAATCCTTAGTGAGACAGATAAAGATCTAGTATCATAACGGCTTTGTTGCATTTCTCTGTGGGGCATGGAGCCATGGGGGCTTGATTTAAATATTTTAAAAAGATTTTCAAAGAGGAATTATTTTTAATGTGGTTTAGCTTAAAGCTTTAACTGAGAAATTCAGCTAACTGAAGCCCTCACTTATATTCACCGAGATGATATCAGAATGATTTCTCTGATTTTGGTGAAAAAACAATTGAAGAAAAAATGGTCCCAATGACACAGGGCCACTTTTCTTAAGTAAAAATTAGATCCAATCTCCATCCTACACAAAATAGATTCTATGCTCGTAATATTCTTTTACCTATGGTGGGTTTATAGAAAAAGTAAACAAGATATTTTATAATCCGTATTTAGCGATGTGCTTATATAATTAGAGACGTTTATGAATCATCTTCATTATGCATTTAAACAGTTCATAAAAGTTATGAGTCCAATGTACTTACAGCTTTTTGTTGTTGTAAACCTTTAACTACAAATGCAGTAAGAACAAAGCAACCAAAATGTGCATATTCTGGAGGCTTCACACCAGCCCCTGCTTCAATCGTGCATGAATTAACAGAAATGAATTTGCAGCATTTTATTTCTTGGTGTAATGGAGCTCAAGTATTTCATAAAGCGTAACTATACAGAAAATTCCGAGCTCATTTTAGAATAATTAGCACATTGATGTTACTTGTGTAGTTAAAAGGAAATGTTAAAATTTTCCCTTGGTAAGCACTTTTTTTTTTTTTTTTAGCATCTTTATTGGAGTATAATTGCTTTACATGGTAAGCACTTTTTGAAGGCTCACTCTGTTCTCCAAAGTGAGCAATCTTTCACTCAGAAGAAAGCTGGAAGCTCTGTTTTTCCTGCATTTCATCTTCTTCCTCTTGTACCTCGATTACAATACTAGTGTATATTCAGACAAGTCTTAATTACAGCCTGAAGCAAGTGAAAGAACCCCTGTAGATTAAGCAGATAACTTTTTTAAATGATGCATTTACCTCCAGTTCCTCCAGCTCAGTCCTCTGAATAATTAAGGCTGAACTACAGGAGACCTAACATCTGCACAAGAAGATGCCTTCATTTAACATTCTCACCACAATTTGACAGTCTCATATCTCTTTCCCCCACCCCTTCCGTAAAAGGAAAGTCACCCTCCTGGGAGGAATAAGAAACTAACATTTACAGAGTTTCTACTATATGTCAGGCAGTACTGTGTGAGGTCTGTCACCTTCCACACTCTTTGAATGTTCACACAATTCTATGAGGTCAGCAAGGAGCTTAGTCATTCCTGTTTTGCAAATGAGGACAGTAAGTCTCAAGAATGTTAAGTAAGTTTCCCAAAGTCACAGATCCCGGGGGAAAAGGGAGGATTTAATTCAAATTGGTCAAAATCTGGACTCTGTTCTTGCTACATTCTGTGCCAGCCCAAGGTGACTGACAGCTTAAGGGAACAGAGGCTACTTGAGCATGGTCAACAAAAATCTCAACATAAATTCATTTACTTTTATTTAATTCACTAAAATTATACATTGCGTAGAAAGTTGTTAGAAAAGCTAATAAAATTGCAACCTCCTTCCTACTCTAGGAAATATGAGCACGAGATGGCGGAGGGCTTTACTGCCAAAAACCAGAGGGGTGACCAAGGGGAACTTGGTAAAGTCCAGGAGCTTCTCTCCATTATTGCTGAGATCTGATGAAGAGATTTGCACTATAAATTATTTTGACCTCCTAGAGATAGCTTCCCAGATAAGATTTTGATATTTGAAACTATGACAAACAAAAGGAAAAATTAATAAGAAATGGTATGATTGTTTCTCATAGCCATTGACTAGCACTTACTGAATGACTACAACATCATAAAAGTGATGCTGGGTTTTGGGAATAAAACTGAAAGAATTGGATGGATCTTGTTCTTACAAAGCTACAGTAAGCATGAGAGATAGACAAAAAAAAAGTAGATACTTGACAATCTAATGAGGTGTATGTAAGACAAGCATCTAGCGAGATAGATGCTAAGGTCAGATGCTTTGTTTTGTTCACTGATGTAACCCAAGAGCCTGGCATAAAATAGAGTCTCAATAAATCCCTACTAAACAAAAGAGAGCTGGGGAGCACCTAAGAGTGACACTGCATGCAGATTTGGTAGTGAGTGATCAGGGAGGTGATGTGAAGTTTCCTGAGAGGGAGTGATAGCTTAAAAAGAAGGAGAGAGAGAGTAGGAGTTAATCTGGTAGTAGGTGATGGCTGAGAGAATGATATATGCAAAGGTCAACAAGAGATAAATGACATCTACTTCTCTGGGAAAGAAAATGCTTCCACAATCTTGGTGCATGGGGTCTCAGGGCCAAGTTCAGGGGCTGAACAGGGAGGTAAAGAGTGCAGTGAATGCTTTTAGCAATGGGTGTGAGGAGCTAGAAACCCTCTGGATTAGATTGCTGGGTCTCATCTGCTGATTACAGCAGGATTTTCCAAAATACATTTCAAGGATTCCTTTCTTAAGGAAATTTAGAAAATGCTGGGGTAAACAAAGCTTGTTTGTTTGTTTTAACTTACTATAGAAGTTTAATAAATCCGTCAGTTGGAAATTTTGCATATATCATTTTTAAGCTTAATTGACCATAAGAAGTAACTTAGGAAATCAGTTTAGAAAACACTAAACCTTAAGATGTTGTACAAAGTCAGCTACAAAGCTCAAATCTGCCCTATTCATTGGTCAGTTCTGAGATTTGTTGGGCAGTGTCAACTGAAAAACAACATACAACCTAAAACTTGAGAATTATATATTACTTGGTAGACAAGACTGAGGACTTAAGCCTAGGAGACAGCATCTCAGATGCTCTGAGGGACTGCTTCGAAGAGGCAAGAAAAGGGCCAGGATCTATAGGAGTTTTTGTAACAAAGACCAGGTAGTCAGAACATCAAAAGATTACTGTTAGTTAAAGAAAACCAGACATCTCAGGTTAAGGAATTTAGCACTTCTCTACGTATGGGAAGATGTAAGAGTCTGGGATCACTGAAATCATTCCTTTGATATGCACCTCAGCTCTCTGGGGCAAGGATCCTGTGCTTTCTCATCCTGAGTCTCCTCAGGATCGTTAGGGGTGGCTTCAGTGGCTGACTGCTAGATGGGGGGCATCCTGTCTCCATCATGAGCTCCCTCAGTGCTCACCTTTGGGAGCAGCTGTAATGTGATGGCTTGATGGCTGAAACGTCCTTTGTTTATGAATATGGAAGCAACGTTTTCTCATTTCATGTGGTTGGGGTGACCTCTGGACACACATGTGCCCATGAATCACCAGTCTTTTGGGCATTCTGCCATATGGCCAAATCTCTACACCTTGGTTTGAGTTTCAGATTTCTACTTACCCACTCCTACTGGTTTCACATTCTTGCTGGGAATAGATTTTTGACCAAACCTTCTCTATATTTTTGGAATCACATCACTGTTCCTAATTCTAACAAAGTATCCTTTTGTTCCCAGTGAAAGGCTCTTGTCTTGTCACATAAAGAATTCAGAAATGTGACAGGGATAAGAAAGTAAAGTGAGGATTTATTTAAGCAATAGTACACTCTCCAGGGGAGAGCGGGCAGGCTCAGGTGAGTAGCTGCCCTGAGTTTCTTTGGCAAGCTGGTTATGTGAGGCATAGAATGAAAGGGCAGAATATTCATTGGGGAAGGGGGGGCTTGGGGTTGTATTCCCTGATTTTCATCTCAGCTCCACCTTCACAAGGGGAAGAGGGATTTTTGTCCTTATTTAGTCTTTTTTTTTTAATTAATTAATTTATTTTTGGCTGCATTGGGTCTTTGCTGCTGTTCGCAGGCTTTCTCTAGTTGTGGCGAGCAGGGCTTACTCTTTGTTGCAGTGCATGGGCTTCTCATTGTGGTGGCTTCTCTTGTTGTGGAGCACGGGCTCTAGGCTCAGTAGTAGTTGTGGCGTGCAGGGTTCAGTAGTTGTGGCTCACGGGCTCTAAAGTGCAGGCTCGATAGCTGTGATGCATGGGCTTAGTTGCTCTGTGGCATGTGGAATCTTCCTGGACCAGGACTCAAACCCGTGTCCCCTGCATTGGCAGGCAGATTCTTAACCACTGTGTCACGAGGGGAGCCCCTGTCCTTATTTAGTCTTTACTGGAAGGGTCATGGTCTTGGTGCATGATGGGAACTTCCTATCTGCAAGGCTAATTTTATTGTAATGAGAGCATAATGAGCAAAAATTACATTAGGATGCCGGAGATTCCCTCCTTTTCCCGTCTTTCTTTGTCTGCCTTCAGGACACTGATCACCCCAACATGTGTGGTTTCCTGCCACCTGGCCCGTGCCCTCCTTTCTCTGCTCATATCTAGCTACCTGCCTGCTTTAACACTTTCAAATGACTGGAACTTGCTTCTCTATGTTCTTGTGATGTACTTATCACAAGAGATTCCCCACTCCAGGCTTACACGTATTATGGTTCCATCGTGAATACGCTTTGTATGCTGACTGAGCCTCTTATAGAATTGAAGCTCCTTACGTATCAAAAGTTCATGCATCACAACCAGACCTACCACCAACCTTTGAATGATACTGCTTACAAAACTGCTGATCATCCACCTTGGAGTTTGGCCCCTCAATGAAGTCAGAGACCTCAGCTCTGGTCTTCCTGGTCTGGGCACATTCTCTCTGACCTCCAACCCTCACCATGCTGTCAAAAGCTGTCATGCTTTGAAACTAAAACACCCTGAACAATACAAGAGAAAAAATAGGCACAAATAGTTACTAACATAGCAACATTTGTTTTCACAAATGTAATGTGTTTTAAAAATGCAACTTGTTTTATAAAACTACAACATTTGCTCTTACACATTTGTTGACTCTGGTTTATTTTGCTCCTTCCAGATCATTGCTAGTCAGTGCGGCTAATTTCTACAGGAGGCGATGACAACCCCATTGTCTTCTAATTCAAATTTCCTTTTCCTTGGTGCTTCCATAGTAGATGACTCTGTCTTCTTCAGTCATAGGTGATGATCTTCATTTCTTATCTTCCCAATTGAAGGTCTTTATACTCCTTATTCATCATATTTCTTTGAACAGATTTTAGATAAGCTTCAAGGACACATCTTGGGCATCTGATAAAAATGTCCACAATGGTGGTTGTTTTTTGCTAAATTCCTCTTACACCTCTTATAAATATTGAGATTATTACTCTAAAAACACTTAACTTGAGGAATATTGCAATGGTGCTATAGACAGAAAACCAATAATTTCCCCAAATCTAACCTAAAATTGCCCATACATTTTTCCAAAATTTTGACAAACATTCTCAAAAGAAATAGCAAGTTTTTCACTAAAATATTAATATCTGTACAATTCTATGAAGAATTCTGATAAAATGCTAAATTGAGGTAACCCATATTCAAGGCCTAAAAAGGGCCTGCTCTTCTGCCTGTGTGTCTATAGAGAGAGCCAGCCAAGTCCAAGAAGGATGCTGAATCCACTTATAACCAAGCCGCAGGGACCAGGAAGAGAAAGAGAAAGGGAGGTGACAATTCCAAGAAAGGCTGCATTCAACCTCCAGTTAAAAAGAGTCAGGGAACCCAGGCACCAGGTCCCATGGCTGTTTGGGCTGATCTCACATTGATGGTTTGAGTTATCAAGTGTGGTTCTAGCTACTAGTGTTAGTAACAAAGAGAACCAAATTGTGGGTGAGAGAAAGTCTGTTTATGATCCTAACCAAAGCAAACTATAATCTGGTCTTGGCTTGAAGAGGAATTTTGTGGGGAGACAGGAAAGATGCTATTGGAGACTTTGGACAGCCAAGGCAATCTTTCTTGTCTTAGAGCCCCATCTGCAGAGGCCAAAGTGGAGGCTCAACTCAAAAGGGCAAAACTCTGGAGTAAACACGTGGCTACCCCCAGATTCTGTTTTCTCTGCCAGCACTGAGGAGCCTCAAATCAAAATCCTAATACAGCAGGAAATTTTGAGATGGAAAGATAATGTTTATGATATTAGTGTAGTAGTTAAGATAAAACAAAACCAAAGGAATAAGAAAAGTTGTGTGTGATTGAGATGTGACAAAAGTAGAGGCAGCATGTGGCTTAAGAAAACTTTGGCCTTCTCCCCAGTTTGGGGGAGAATCACATGCCAAAGTCATTGCTCATCTCAAGGCCTCTGAAGACAGTCTTAGGGAAGGTCTGTACTAGCAGGAAAGGCCTAAGAAGTTCTTAACTCTCTTCAGTTTAGGAAAAGCCTTTGACAGAAAACAATGTGATGGGGGACTTATCCCCACTTGGTTTGGGATCATGATCCTCCAGACAATTTGCCTCAGATGCTAGGCATCCTTATGAGATAAAATGGTACATAAAACGTAGAATAGTCTTTTCAAGAACTGGTTCAGGAACAACTGGATATCCACCCACAAAAGAATGAAGTTGAACCCCTATCTCACACCATACACAAGAATCAATTCAATGTGAGGCGATTGAATCAGTAACTAAAAACCTCCCCACCAAAAAATGTCTGGGGCTATTCTATCAAATATTTTAAAAAGAATTAAGACCAATCCTCTAGGGACTTCACTGGTAGTGCAGTGGTTAAGACTTCATGCTCCCAATGCAGGGGGTCCTGGTTTGATCCCTAGTCATGAAACTAGATCCCACGTGCATACTGCAACTAAAAGTTCACATGTCACAACTAAGGAGCCAGCGAGTCACAACTAAGGAGCTTGTCTGCTGCAATTAAAGACCCAACACAACCAAATAAATAAATATTTTTTAAAAATTCAAAAAAGGAAGACCAATCCTCTAAAATTCTCTTATAAATAGAGTAAGAGCTACCGTTTCTAACTCATTCTATTATGTCAATGTAATTCTGATACCAAAGCTAGTCAAATACATCAAAAGAAAACAAAATTACAGTCCAATGTCTCTTATCCAAATAGATGATAACGTGCTTTAAATATACTAGCAAACTGAGTCTAACAATATATTAAAAGGATTGTATCATGAACAAGTGAGATTTATCCTAGGAATACAAAGAGTGTTCAATATATGAAAATTAATAAATGTAATATACAAAATTATTGAAATGAATGAAGAAAAAACACATGATCATCTTAATTAATGTATAAAATGCATTTGAAAAAATCCATCACATTTTATAATTTAAAAATATGAGTAGAAGTTACTTCTTCAACATGATAAAGGCCATTTATGAAAAACTCAGAGCTCATATCATGCTCAATGGTAAAAAAGTGAAAGCTTTTTTCCTAAAATCAGGGAAAAGAAAAGTATGCCTGTTTTGTCATTCTATTCAACATTATCCTGAACATTTCAGATAGAGCAATTAAGCAAGAAAAAGAAATAAAAGCCATCCACATTGGAAAGGAAGAAGAAAAAACTGTTTGCAAATGACGTGGTCTTTCATATAGAAAATGCCCCAAAGACACAAAAAATATTAGAGTTAGTAAATGAATTCAGCCAATTTGAAGGGTACAAGATCAACACTCAAAAATGTGCTGTGTTTTTATATACTAGAAATGAATAATCCAATAAGGAAATTAAGAAAACAATTTCATTTATGATAGTATCATAAAGAATAAAATGCCTAGGAATAAATTCAACTAAGGTTCAAGACTTGTACACTGAAAACTACAAACATTGTTAAAAGAAATCAATAAATACTTAAATAAATAAAAAGACATCCCATATTTATGGATTGGAAAACAGAAGATTGTTATGATGCAATACTTCCCAAAGCAATCTACAGATTCAAAGCAATTCCTTTCAAAATCCCAATGACCCCTTTTGCAAAAAATGGGAAAGCCAATCTTAGAATTTATATGGAATTGCAAGGGACTCTGAATAGTCAAGACAGTACTGGAAAAGAAGAACCATGTTGGAGGACTCACACTACCTAATTTCTAGACTTACTCCTAATGTACAATAATCAAATAGTGTAGTACTGGCATAAGCATAGACCAATGGAATACAATCAACTTCCAATTTGCCCTTCTATATACAGTTGACCCTTGAACAACGGGTTTGAAGTGTGCAGGTCCACTTTTACATGGATTTTTTTTCAATAAATACTTACTATAGTTCTTCATAATCCGAGGTTGTTTGAATTCCCAGATGTGGAACCACAGATACAGAGGGCTGACTGTAAAGTTATATGCAAATTTTCCGCTATGTAGAGGGTCAGTGTCCTCTAACCTCTATGTTGTTCAAGGGTCAACTGTATTACCATTTGATTTTTGATGAGGGTGCCAAGGTGATTCAATGAATACAGAACAGCCTCTTCAACAAGCGATGCTTGGATAACTGGATATCCACTTGCAAAAGAATAAAGTTGGACCCTTACTTCACATCATATGCCAAAGGAACTGAAATATGAGTAGAGAGCAAATGTAAAAGCTAAACCTATAAAGCTTTATAACCTTGAACTTGACAATGATTTCTTAGATATGACATCAAAAGTGTAAGCAGCAACAACAAAAAAGATAAATCGTGCCTCATAAAAACTTAAAGTTTTGTGCATCAAAAGAAACTAACAGAAGACTGAAAAGGCAACCGAGATCATGGGAGAGTATGTTTGCAAATCATATATTTGGTAAGGGACTTGCATCCAGAATATATAAAGAACTCAACGACAACAATCAAATTTTTAAATGGGTAAAGGACTGAGATAGACATTTTCCCAAAGAAGATGCGCTCTTATTTTTAATCTTTAGAGAAATGCAAATCAAAACCACAACAAAGTGTCACTTTACACCCACTAGGTTGGCCAGAGTCAGAACAAAGGAAAATAACAAGTATTGCCAAGGACGTGGAGAAATTAGAACCATTGTTTACACAGCTACCAAAATCAACAGCTAACACACATCTCCAAAGCCTATCAAGTAAGAAATCTGTTAATCTTACATATAAATAAAATAAGCAAGCTCATAGAATTATGTGTGGTTGATCTATGTCATTTGGGACTAGAAGAGCCATTAAGTTCAATAAACTCTGGGTTAATAATGAGAACGTCTATACAGCATTTCCAATTTCACCACTATGACCTCTGTAGCTGTAATAGTCAATGAGGTAATATATTAAACAACTGTTTTGACTTTTTTCCCTGTCGATGAATTGACAACTCCACAGGGAGGAGAAGTTACTCAGCAATAATACTTCTTTTAATTTATGCAGTAGTACTATGAAATGGGTATCATACCCTCACTGCTTGAGGTTCAGATAATTTAAGTAGATTGTCTAATGTTACGTAGTCAATAAGTGTCCAGGAATGAAAGCCTTTGATATCTTGCTCTTCCTGAAAAAACATACTGCTCCCTGTAGCTCTCATGGAGTATTTGCAAAAGAACTACCCTTAAATTTTCTCTATCACGTTTCTTTCAGAAGATAAGCCCATTTATTCTCTCTCTGAGGGGAGGAAGCTGGAAAGGGGTATAGGTAATCTGGCTGGGGAGGGCCTGACATGCCCAGGGTCCTGGTAAGGGTACATAGGATTTCTGTGCACAAGTTGCACCTCGTCTTTTGTTACTTGTTTCGTGGGTAATTGGAGCTGCCATGGCCTTCTGAGCTTCTGGTCTATATTTAGGCTGGGGAGGGATCTGTTCTTTCTGGCCCAGCTTCTTCAGCTGCCTCTGCTTAGGCCTTTTTCTTCAATGGGGAGGAACTAGAAACAGGCAGTGTGGACCTCAGGTTACAGTTATGCTCTGCAGTCATTTTATCTCAGTAAAGCTTATATTGCTACCCCCTATTTGATCATCAGTTTTTTTAAAGTATTTTCTAATATTTTGAGCTCTGGAGCAAAGAAAGGATGGGTCTTGGCATTTCAAGTTCCAACAGATCAGACACTAGTCCTCAAAATGTTTGGTGCTTGAAGACCATCTGTAACTTGAAAACTATGCGTGTAAATTTGCTCGTATTTATAAAATTTATGAAATGTTTACATTTCTGAAATTTATGAAATGTTTACATTTCTGAAATCCTAGAGTTCCCTTCAAATACTTGTTACCCATATATTAAAAGCATTCAGAACAGTCTCTGACACATAATAGATACAATATATACATATATGTAAAAATGAATGAATGAGGAAGCAATCTGAAAAGCAGACCAAGATTTACACACATAAATGTTTACGGGAACATTACATGCTGAGATAAAAAACGTTGGAAATAAGTGTCTGAAAAACAGAACTCTGATAGGCCTTATGATGAATATCTATCATTCAACAAAATATGCAGCCAAAGATTTGCACTTATTAAAATATAATGACATTTTAAAAATGGAACTGATACAATACAAACAAACAAAATAGGACATACAGTTACTTACCTGCATTTTAATTCCCTGGAACTTAAAAGTATTTGTAGGAAAGATGTAGACGTATTGGAGAGCATTCTAAGTTGGAAATCTGAGTTCACATCTCACACTGTTCCTTCCCAAATCCCTCTGTGGAATAACACAGTAATCAAAGGTAACCACCTGTTTGCAGACAGAGATGCAGCGGATGGCCAGACAGGGTGCTCACTGCAATGGACTGCCCTGATGAGGGGATTAAAGGGCCAAAACCCAGCCCAGGTTCCTCTAAGTCATTCACCCTGAACAATACAGCAGTCATCTAGGGGAAACGCATCCTTCTTACCAACACCATGTGGCTCTGTGTGGCAGAGCCTGATCCCAGCTCTCTTGAGATTGACTGCAATTGTAGGTCTTCTCTTTCCATACCACCTAGTGAGAGCTGATGGATCAGTAATGGAAAAGAAGGTTAGCTTCTCCCAGACTACGCAACTCAAACACAATGCAACTTCCTTCTTTGATAGGCAAGAGGTTAATTTGTTGAAAGAGTAAATATATGATTTATCAAGCAGGAATGCAATCAGAATTAAATAGTTTTGATATAGTTTCCCTCAAATAACCACCTGTAGGATTCATTTTGCATCTTCTGTCTGGAGTAAAGTTGAGGAAATGAGACACTGATGCTTGATGTTCGAATGGATTCTGGCCTCTGGTTAGTGAACCTCCAATGCCTAAAGGACTCCTGCAATATTTGTGCAATTCACATTTTTTAGTCTCTTTAGCATGTGAATTGATACCAAATAGTCTACTCAAAATACCCCTACATCTTGTCTGTTGTTCAATTCAAACAGACAGTAGGACTATGACCCAGTAATCTTTATCAATCTTTCAAGGAGACTTGAAAGCAAATACTTCCTCTGGTACTGACTGCATTTTGCCGACTATCGCAGGTGTGCATGGGACTATATGTAGCAAATATTCAAGGAGGAAGGCCACGTAGCAAATCCCACCCCTTATTTCAGTAACAGGAAAAGCAAAGAGTAGCAAATAAAAACAATAGATAGACTTTATAGGGTGCTATGACTTGAGTAGTTGCACCATTCAGACAGGGAAAAACCAAGGACAGCAGAGAACACAGTATCCCTTTCAGCTGGAAAATGTGACTTGTCTTCTGCCAGGCTCTGAATGATGATCTGGAACCCGACTAGCTGGCAATTGGACAAGTACATGCAAATACTTGTCTAACATGGCATACAAAAGGCACAACCAGTTTGGAGAGACGTGGAGCACTGTCTCATAAATTTTAAGTACATACCTTACACTTCAGTAATACCACTATTAGTTAGCTATCTTAGACTCTTAAATACTTGCACAAGGAGACATGTAACACAGTGTTCTTTTCAGAACTGTTGATAATAGGAAATAATTACAGGAAATTAAAATGCCTACCAGAGGAGAAAAAATAATTAAGTTGTTGCTCTTCTTTCAATCCATCAGTTTAAAATAACAAATTAAATGAAGCACAGATAAATAAATTATATATACATGTATCAACATTGATATATCACAAACATAACAATGTGAAAAGTTGCAAAGGGGCATATTGTACAATGTCAGATATGAAAAACCACATAAAATATTACTAGACTTTTTTATAGACATAAATATATGTTGTAAGGAATAAAGCAGCTACAGAAGGCCACATACCAACCTCAGTAAAATTGTTACTTCTGGCAAAAGGGAAGGTTGAGCGGCTTCAAGTGTACCTGAAGCTTTTATTCCTACAAATAAAAATAATATGAAACAAATACAGAAAAATGTTGACATTTCCTAACTCAGAGTGGTAAACTTGGCTTATTTTTATATTAATGTCTGTCCTTTTTATATGACTGAAATGATTCAAATGAAAACAAATTAAATGTCATAGAAGTTAGCCATAGCATGGTTGTCCTCAAAAGTTTATTGCTGGCCTCAACATTAAAGCCTACCTACTAGACACTGGCATTTGAAGTTTTCTTCCCAAAATGTAGACCGATTCAATAGCTTCATTGCTCAGCCTCTTGGAAGGCAGTGTGCAATGGTGGAAGTCACATGGAAATCAGAGTCAGACAGACTTCATGGTACGAATTTCTTGGATTGATTTTAACCATGAGAAAATAATATTGCACAAGACAGAGATCTGTATCTTAATGGCTGTTAACTCCTTACCTTTCCCAAGACGAACTTTCTAGATTGGCCAAGTAGATCTTGGTTGAAAACAAGCTACCCATACATTTTTATAGACTGTGGTATCCCTATTTTAAGTGCTTTCTGTGCTGTGAAAGTTTAAGTGCTCTGCAGTGTTAACTAGCCTTTAAATAATTCAAATCCTTTCCATTTCTGCCTTCTGTGTAATTACCTACAGCACTCATTTCAGTATTTAATCCTTCACGTCCCCATTATGCTGCCTCATTATGTGACCCTGGAAAAGTCAATATACCTTACAAACCCTCAGTTTCTCGGTCTTTAAGTTGAGATGTTGTAAATGATCATTCAGCTCCTAAAGGATTTTTGGCACTACTATTTTACAAGTTCAGGATCTTATAAGTGTATAACTTGTCTCTGAAGTAGAAAGGGATGTTATAATATTATGCTCCCATCATGTAGATCTGCAGTTTATCTAGGGTGGCAGATGGGAAAGATGAGTGAGAGGACCAGTATAATCCCCTAGAAACCTAACAAAGTTCTTTGATGGAGAAGGGTATTTTCCGTTGAAACAAGCCTATTCTATATTGTAATGTAAATTTATTTTAGAATCACTGAAATATATACTTATATAGAAATACACATTGTTTGAGAACAAATATGATAAACACGTGTGTGATGGTGAAGAA
This sequence comes from Globicephala melas, assembly GCF_963455315.2. Lineage (NCBI taxonomy): Eukaryota > Metazoa > Chordata > Mammalia > Artiodactyla > Delphinidae > Globicephala > Globicephala melas. The sequence continues at coordinate 104,414,887 of NC_083320.1, read as the reverse complement.
ATAGAAAAAAAATGAGTGAGGAATCATTCCAGTCCAAACCGACTGTTAACAAGGGCATGATATGTCTGTTAACTCTGAGGGATGGTCTTAGTACACTACAGTTTAATTTTAGAATGCTGTTGTATATGACAAGTGTATATAAGGTTGTTTTTTGTTTGTTTGTTTGCTTTTTTCTAAGTACAGCTAAGTTAAAAGACAAACTATTTCTTGTTTGTGGGTCTTAATAACTACATTGGGCTTGAACTCTAGATTTTTTTTTGTCATGTTTCCATTTTGAAAACATTCTTCTTGAAATCTCTATGCTAGAAAAGAGGATTTTATCAAATTAAGTTCATTTTAATTTGCCTTTGGGCATCACTAAATTGAGTCGAGTGTTAAATAGCTGATCCTGGTTATAAAACTTAAAAAAAAATCTTGTTTCTCAGGTTTCAGAAATGACTAAACACTACAGATAGCCAAGCCAACAACAATACCATTTACTTCTCCAAAAGGTAATTTATGCAACCTTATTAATACTCCTCATATTTATGTTTTGGAAAAAGTAGGGATAAATAAAGTCTTTGGCAAGAATGAACATTTTACAATGTCCATAATAAGGTGCAGTGAATACGTATTTTTGCCAAATTGTCAAAAAAGACCTAGTTTTTAAAACTAGCTGAACCTTGAAGCCAAAACTGATTATCTCTATCATAGAATTAACTTCTGAGATCAAGAATAAATCTGGAAGAGTGAGGTCAGCAAATTGATGGAGTAGGAAGCTCCAAACTCCTGTTCCTTCACAAAAACATTAAAAATAAGCAGTACTTGTCAGAATCTACTTAGTCAGAACTCTGGGAAACAGTCAAAAGTTTACAGCAACCAAGTGAATGCTGAATCAATAAGAAGAAAACTTAAAAATGGTAGGAAAGTTTGTGGTGATTTCACTTGCCCTTGGCCACCCTCTTCAGCTTGATATTGGTCTTAAAGATGGCACCCTGAAATCCCAGTGTGGGATCTTGGTTCCTGATTCCAGGTGGAGCTGAATAGACCTTATTTCCTATGACTGGTGTTTATATAAGAAAAAAATAATTTGGACATGTTCAGAGGGAAGACCATGTGAAGAAATAGGGAGAAAAGCCTATCTAAATGCCAAGGAGAGTGACCTCAGAAGAAGTCAATCCTGCCAACACCTTGATCTTGGACTTCTAGCCTGTAGATCTAGATTTGTGAGAAAATAAATTTCTGTTGTTTAAGCCACCTAATCTCTGGTACTTTATTATGGCAGCCCTAGAAAATGATTCAAGTGACGAGACCATTCAATGGGGAGAGGATATATTAATAGAAAATTATTGTTTATGGTACAGAGTTTAGGATTGAGGTTATAAAAAAGTTCAGAAAATGGACAGTGATGATTATTGCCTAACAGTGTAAATACATTCATGCCACTGAATTGTACCCTACATATGGTTAAAGTGTTAAATTTTATGCTATGTATATTTGGTCATAATTAAAGAATAAAATACATAGAAATTACTTAACCAAGGAGGCACAAGATTTACACATTAAACATTTTGAAACATTGTTGAAACAAACTAAAGAAGATTTAAATAAACAGTATGTCATCCCCTTGTCATGGATTGGAAGACTTAATATTGTTAAGATGTCAAAGTGATCTACAGATTTAATGGAATCTCTGTCCATACTCCAGGGGACTTTTTTGCAAAAATGGAAAATCCAATGCTCATATTTATGTGGAATTGAATTGGGCTCTGAATAGCCAACAATCTTGAAAAAGAAGAACAAAACCAGAGGATATACACTTCCCAATTTCAAAACTTTCTATGAAGCTATAGTAATCAAAATGGTGTGGCACTGACACACATAAACATATAAATCAATGGACTAGAATTGAGAGTGCAGAAATAAACCCATACATCTATAATCAATTGATTTCTGACAGGGTCCAAGATCATTACATGGGAAAGAATAGTCTCTTCCACAAATGGAGTTGGGAAAACTGGATATCCGCATTCAAAAGAATAAAGTTAGACCCAACATTTTACCATAAAAAAAATAATCTCAGAGTGGATGAATGACCTAAATATAAAACCATAAAACTCTTAGAAGAAACTATGGGGGAAAATCTTCATGACATTGGATTTGGAAATGGATTTTTAGAAATGACAAGGAAAGCAACAAAAAAATACAGAGATAAATTAGATTTAATCCAAATTCAAAGCTTTTATGCATCAAAAGACATCAAGAAAGTGAAAAGAAAACCTAGAGAATTGGAGAAAATTATATACCAATTATAATTCTCATAAGGTTCTAGTATCTAGAATATAAAAGAAATTTTACGAGTCAACAGGAACAAGACAAATAACTCAATTTAAAAATGAGGAAGAGACTTGAACAGACATTTGCACAAAGGAGATATGCGAATTGCTAAAAAAGCACATGAAAAAAATATTCATTACTGAGCAGTGCGCATGTGTGGGTTCTCGGAGCTGCAAGCGTCCACGCACTGGGTCAAGGGTCAACCTGAAAGGTGGCCGCGGCAGTGACCTTCCTCCGGCTGCTGGGCTTGGTGGGGAGTGGGCGCCAGGTGCTTTGGGGTGTGGACCTCGCAGATCACGGAGAAGGTCACGCACACACTGGCCAGGTTTATGATGATGAAGACAACAGGAAAGTTCGATTTGTAGGTCATCAGAAAGAGGTGAATGAGAACTTCACCAACCATCTGATAGCAGAGCAGCCTGTGAGCCAAGTCAGCAGTCGAGTGATATAGTGTGAGGGTGCTGGGGTACCCTTGCCCACCCCAAAGTGTACATAAACCTGGACAAAGAGACAAAGATAGGCTGTGTGGCTACTGTGGACTCCAGGTCAGACAGCACCATCACTAGGGGCTGCACAGGAGTGTTGCAGGAAGGGTTACCCTTCCAGGGCCTGAGAGTGGGCTCTTGTGTAACACTCAGAAATGAATAGTCCAAGGAGACACACATGCTGACAAAGCAAGAGACTTTACTTGGAAGGAGGGCCCTGGGCAGAGAGCAGCAGGGTAAGGGAACCCAGGAGAACTGCTCTGCCTCATGGCTCACAGTCTCTGGTTTTATGGTGATGGGGTTAGCTTCCTGGTTGTCTCTGGCCAATCTCTGGCTTGTCCCATAGTTAGTCTGACTCAGGGTCCTTCCTGGTGGCACATGCGTCGCTCAGCTGAGATGGATTCCAGTGAGAAGGGCTCTGGTAGGCTGGTCGTCTCCTCCCTCTTTGGGCCCCTCCCAAATTCTCCTGGTTAGTTTTCAGTGGCAGCACCATGTTCCTTATTGGGACCTCCTGTTGTGAGACAACTCAGGCAAGTGGGCCTGGCCAAGGCAGCTGGTTTTGGTCAACTGTTCAGTAACACTTCCATGATGGTGTGACTCATGAGACCCTAGTGCTGTAAGTATCCCATCACTAGTGCTGAAGGAAAGGTGTTTTTCTCAAGGAAAAAACAAAACAAACAAAACAACTCAATATCATTCATCATTAGGGAAATGCAAATTAAAATCACAATGAAGTACCACTTCAGTCACAGTAGGGTGACTAAAACCAGAACACCAGAAAATGACAAGTTTGGCAAGGGTATGGAGACATAGAGCCCTCATAAAGTGCTGGTGGGATCCTGTAAAATGGTTCAACCACTGTGCAAACCGTTTTGGCAGTTCCTGAATAAGTTAAACATCCAACAGCCATATGAGCCCATAATTACACTCTTGTATGTCCGAAACAACTGAAAACAGCTACCCAAACTAGTATACCTAAGTGCATGTTTTAGCAGCAATATTCACAGTAGCCAAAAGATGGTAACAGACTGAATGTCCATCAGAAGATTAATGTATAAGCAAATTGTGATATATATACAATGGAATATTACTTAGCCATCAAAATAAATGAAGTACTGATGCATGCTACAGTGTGAATAAATCTCAAAAGCATTATGCTAAGTAAAAGAAGCCAGATACAAAAGGTCACACTGTAGAACTCAATTTATATGAAATATCAAGGATAGTTAAATCTATAGAGAGAAATCAAACAGGTTGATGGTTTCTAGGGTTAGAGGGGAGCAGGGAAAACTATAATGGTAGTGAGTTCTACTTTGGCATGATGGAAATGTTTTGGAACTACATAAAGGCAGTGGCTGTAGAATATTTTGTGAATGTATCAATACCCACTGAATTGTTCACTTTAAAAGGGTTAATTTTATGTTATATGAATTTCACCTCAGTATATTATTTTCTAAAAAAAGAATAATCCAGAATTTTATTTTTAAAGTATTATTAAAATATAATACAACTTTTAATAATTTTCAAGCTTTTCTAAATTTTGTTAAATCAAAAAGAAAATATTATATCTAAATTAACTACTTAATGCACTCTTTTTTTTTTACATATTTATTAGAGTATAATTGCTTTACAATGTTGTGATAGTTTCTACTGTACAACAAAGTAAATCAGCTATATGCATACATATATTCCTATATCCCCTCCCTCTTGAGCCTACCTCCCACTCTCATTAACCCACCCCTCTAGGTCATCACAAAGCATCAAGTTGATCTCCCTGAATGCACTCTTTCTTAATATTTATGTCACAACCAATTTATGTTGCTATTTAATTATCTGAGAGTTCTCATTGGGTTTTTTTTGTTGTTGTTGTTTTATTGTGGTAAAAGTCACATAATATAAGACATACTATTTTAACCATATTTAACTGTACATTTCAGTGGCACTAAGTATATTCACATTGTTGTGCAACTCTCACTGTCATTCATCTCCCGAATTTTTCTCCTTCCTAAACTGAAACTGTCATACAGGGTAAAGTAAGTCAGAAAGAGAAAAAAAAAAAACAAATATATTAATGCATACATGTGCAATTTATAAAAATGGCACAGATTAACCTATGTGCAAAGCAGAAGTAGAAACACAGACATAGAGAATACATGTATGGACACCAAGGGGGGAGGGGGAGGTGGGATGGCTTGGGAGATTGGGATTAACATATGTACACTACTATGTATGAAGTAGATGGCTGGTGAGGACCTACTGTATAGCACAGGAAAAAAAATGAAGAAGGTACAATCTGTTTGCAGAAAATAGGAATGGATAAAGATGTGGTACATATATAAAATGGAATCTTCATTGGTTTTTAATTTTTATTTATTCTTTATTATTTTTTTTTTTTATTCTTTATTATTTTTAATTGTGTTAAGAACACTTAACATGGAGTCTACCACCTTAGCAAACTTTTAAGCACACAATACAGTATTGCTAGCTATAGGCACAATGTTGTAAAGCAGAGCTCTAGAACTGAATCATCTTGTATAACTGAAACTTTATATCTGAACTGAAACTTCCCATTCCCCTCCCACAAACCCCTGATAACCACCATTCTACTCTTTCTCGCTACAAATTTGACTCTTTTAGATACATCATGTAAGTGGAATAATACAGTATTTCTTCTTCTGAGTCTGGCTTATTTCACTTAGCATGATGCCCTCAAGGTACAGCCGCTTGTCACTAATGACAAGATTTCCTTCCTTCTCATGGCTGAATAATATTCCATGTATATACATATACGACATCTTTATCCATTCATCACTTAGGTTGCTTCCACATCTTGGCTATAGTGAATAATGCTGCAGTGAACACAGGAGTATAGATATTGCTTTGAGACCCTGCTTCCCATTCATTTGGGTATATACTCAGAAGGGGAATTACTGGATCATATGGTAGTTCTATTTTTAATTTTTTGAGGAATCTTCATACTGTTTTCCATAGTGGTCACACCATCTCACATTGCCACAAACAGTATACAAGAGTTCCAGTTTCTCCATATTGTCACCAGTACTTTTTTCTTAAAAAAAAAAAAAATGTCATTCTAACAGGTATGAGGTGATAGCTCATTTTGGTTTTGACTTGCATTTCTCTGAGGGTTAGTGATGTTGAGTATCTTTTTATGAACCTGTTAGCCATTTGTATGTCATTTTGGCAAAAGATGTCTAGCCAAGTTCTTTGCCCATTTTAAAATTGGATTATTTGTTTTTTTTGCTAGTGAGTTGTAGGAGATCCTTAAGCATTAGGGCTTTTAACCACTTACCAGATATATATGGTTTGCAGATATTTTCTCCCATGGGTCTTCTTTTTACTCTGTTGATTATTTCCTTTGCTGTGTTGATGCTTTTTAGCTTGCTGTAAACCCCCTTATCTGATTTTGCTTTTGCTTGGGCTTTTGGTGTCATATCCAATTAGTCATTCCTAGACTGGTGTCATGAAGATTTTCCCCTATGTTTTCTTCTAAGAGTTTTACAGTTTTAGGTCTTATGTTTAAATCTCTAATCCATTTTTATTTTATTTTTTGTAGTTATAAGTATACAATTTTATTCTTTTGCATGTGGATATCCAGTTTCTGAACACCATTTGTTGAAGAGACTATTTCATTGTGTATTCTAAGCATCCTTGTCAAAAATTAGTTGACAGTATGTGTATGTGTTTATTTCTGGGCTCGCTATTCTATTAGTCTGTATGTTTGGTTTATCCGAGTATCATACTGCTTTAATTACTGTAGGCTTATATGTATTTTGAAATCAGGAAGTGTGATATTTCTAGGTTTGTTCTTTTTCAAGGTTGCTTTGGTTATTCAGGGATTTTTGTGATTTCATGTGAATTTTAGGATGGGTTTTTCTATTTCTATAAAAAATGCCATTAGGATTTTGATAGGGATTGCTTTCAATCTAGATCATTCTAGGTAGTAAAGACATTTTAACATTATTAAGTCTTCCAGTCCATGAACAGAGGATGTCTTTCCTATTATTGGTGTCTTCTTTAATTTCTTTCATCAGTTGTTTGTAGTTTTCAGAGTACAAATCTTTAAACACTTTAGTTGAGTTTATTGTTAAGTATTTTATTTTTTATGCTATTGTAAATAAGATTGTTTTTTTGATTATTTTTTTGGCTAGTTTGTCATTAATGTATAGAAATGCAATTGATTTTTATATGTCAATTTTGTATTCAGTTACTTTACTGAATATATTTATTAGCTCTCACAGTTTTGTGTGTGTGTAGCCATTAGAGTTTTCTATAATAAGATCATTTCATCTGCAAAGATAATTTTACTTCTTCTTTTCTGATTTGTACACCTCTTATTTCTTTCCCTTGTCTAATTGCTCTGGCTAAAAGTTCTAGTACTGTGTTTAATTGGAGTGGTAAGAGTGGTCATCTTTGATCTTAGGGGGAATGTTTTTGGTTTTTCTAACATTAATTATGATGTTAGTTGTGAGCTTTTCATAAATGGCTTTTATTATGTTGAGGTAAATATTTTGTATACATAATTTATTGAGAATTTTTATCATGAAACAATGTTGAATTTTGTCAAATGCTTTTTTTGCATCAGTTGAGATAATCATGTGACTTTTATCCTTCATTCTGTTGTGATGTATCACATTAATTGATTTTATATGTTGAACTATCCTTGCATCCTGGGGATAAATTCCACATAGTAATTATGTATGATCTTTTAAATATGCTGTTGAATTCAGTTTGCTAGTATTTTATTGAAGATTTTTTTTTAACATCTTTATTGGAGTATAATTGCTTTAAAATGGTATGTTAGTTTCAGCTTCACAACAAAATGAATCAGTTATATATATACATATATTCCCATATCTCTTCCCGCTTGCGTCTCCCTCCCTCCCACCCTCCCTATCCCACCCCTCCAGGCGGTCACAAAGCACCGAGCTGATCTCCCTGTGCTATGTGGCTGCTTCCCACTAGCTATCTACCTTACGTTTGGTAGTGTATATATGTCCATGCCTCTTTATCGCTTTGTCACCGTTTACCCTTCCCCCTCCCCATAGCCTCAAGTCCATTCTCTAGTAAGTCTGTGTCTTTATTCCTGTTTCACCCCTAGGTTTTTCATGACATTTTTTTTTTTAAATTCCATATATATATGTTAGCATACAGTATTTGTCTTTCTCTTTCTGACTTACTTCACTCTGTATGACAGACTCTAGGTCTATCCACCTCATTACAAATAGCTCAATTTCGTCTCTTTTTATGGCTGAGTAATATTCCATTATATATATGTGCCACATCTTCTTTATCCATTCATCCGATGATGGACACTTAGGTTGTTTCCATCTCTGGGCTATTGTAAATAGAGCTGCAATGAACATTTTGGTACATGACTCTTTTTGAATTATGGTTTTCTCAGGGTATATGCCTAGTAGTGGGATTGCTGGGTCATATGATAGTTCTATTTGTAGCTTTTTAAGGAACCTCCATACTGTTCTCCACAGTGGCTGTATCAATTTACATTCCCACTAACAGTGTAAGAGGGTTCCCTTTTCTCCACACCCTCTCCAGCATTTACTGTTTCTAGATTTTTTGAAGATTTTTGTATTTATGTTCATCAGGGATATCGGCCTGTAGTTTTCTGTACAACCTTTGTCTGGTTTTGGCATCAGGATAGTAGCAGGCCTCATAAAATGAGGTTGGAAGTGTCCACTCTTCCCTAAGTTTTTTGGAAGAGTTTAAGAAGATCAGTATTAATTCTTCTTGAATAACATATAGACCAAATGGACCTACAGATATAGAGAGCATTTTACCCAAAAGCAACAGAATACAGATTTTTCACAAGAGCCTGTGGTACATTTTCTAGGGTAGATGACATTTTAGTTCACAAAATAACCCTTAATAAATTTTGAAAATTTAAAATAATACCAAGCATCTTTTCCAACCACAAGAGTATTAAAGTAGAATCAATAATAGAAGGAAAACTGGAAAATTCACAAATGTGTGAAAATTAAATAACTAACTCCTGAAGAACAAATTGGTCAAAGAAGAAATCATAGGAAGATTAGAAAATATTTTGAGAAAAATGAACATGAAAACACAACATATCAAAACTTATGAGATGCAGCAAAAGGAGTACTAAGAGGGAGGTTTATAGATATAAATGCTAATATCTAAAAAGAAGAAAGATCTTAAATAAATAATATTTCATACCTCAAAAAACTAAAAAAGGAAGAAAAAAGCTAAACCTAAAGTTAGCAGAAGGAAAGAAATAATAAAGATTCAAGCAGAAATAAAGCATAGAATACAAAAACAATATGTAAAAAAATCAACAAAATTGAGTTGGTTTTTTTGGAAAGATAAACAGACAAACTTTAAGCTGGATTAACTAAGAAAAAAGAGAGAAGACTCAAAATTAGAAATGAAAGAGGAAAAACTATAAATTATACCATAAAAATAGGATTATGAGACAATTATGAACAATTATATACCAATAGGATAATCTAGAGAAATGGATAAATTTCTAGAAAAATACAACCTATCAAGAATGAATCAAGAAGAAATATAATATCTGAACAGACCAATAATGAATAAGGAGATTGGATCTATAATCAAAAACCTCCTAACAAAGAAAAGCTCAGGACCAAATGGTTTCAATGATGAATTTTTTATTTGTTTTTAACATAAATTTAACAGGCTTCACATCAACTTTGATGATGTTACAGCATTTTATAGTTGCAACAGTAAGGTACATTTATACTTTAAGTAAATAGAAACTTTTCTATGTATAAAGTAAGCAGAAAATTGTTCACTTCAACTTATAGGTAGAAGTCTTTCTATATCTGGAAAAGAATATTTAGGCATTAACAAATCCAAATGGTATGTGTTATTTACAGTACTAATGACATTACTGTGTTTAAATTGATGGTAACGTATCTGATCACAGGATCAAAATTACATCGAAGTAGACATTCAGCCTTTTGAAGACCAGAGTAGAAGCCAAATACCTGATTTTGGTCAAATATCAAGGTCAATGCCAAGCTTTAGTGCATTCCTAGTTTGTATTTATTATATACATTGCAAGAACTACTGTAGAAATTTTTCTGTGTTGTATATCTTAAACTTGACCCAAGCTCTCTTGTCTTAAAATGATTTGAATAAAAAATGTTTACATATTATATTTTTAAATTTTTTACAAAGCATTTTTCCTACACATGAAGCAAGGCAGTACTGGACTAAATAATATCAGGAATCTACAGACTCAGAAAATTTTTATGAAATAAGAGAGACTATTTTAAAAATTTAAGTCATATCATTGGAGAAGTTATAAAATTTACAAACTAACTGCTTTGAAAAATATTTCTTGTATTCTAAATTTTAAAAGAAATTTTAGTTAAGTGCCAAAATTGTAATATAGCCAAAGAGATCAACAATATTTTTCAAAGGTATGGCTGTCACTCTGTTTTGTTTTTAGTTTTAATGCCTCCACTGATAACATGAATTGTGCTCAACTATGTGCAGAAGAATTGATGCTTTCTGTAGCCTAGGATACTACTTTTTTAAAAGCTGATTTTTTTTCTTTAATGTTGTGTCAAATGTCCTGGAGTGAATGGGTTGAGTTTGAAATTAATGAAGAGTTCAAGTTCTAACCAAATCAGTCATGCCTTAATAGGGTGGTCAGAATTTCCAAAAGAAAAACAAAAAGAAAGAAAAAGAAAAGAAAAACAAAGCACTTTAAATGCACACTCACAAGTGTACTTTAATTTTTAAAAGTCCCCCGCCATTATTCTCTACCCCACTGTGACCACAAAACCTCTGCTTGCTAATTCACAAGAGGCCTTCAGCCTTGCTGTGACAGCTGTAATCAATGACTTTGAAGACAAATATATTAAAGATAAGAATGTTTGCCCTTCTCTGTACAGATTTGATAACCAATCCCAAAGTCTCTCTGGTATACGGTCACTAGTGGTCAATGGGAACTAAGCTATTTCAGGCTAACTTAAAACCATCATTTGCTCTAAACTACTCGGAGTTATATTTTATAGCTATGTTAAGCAAATAAAACCACATTTTTGAAGTTTGAATACACTGAACATAAAAACCTTGGGGACGAATACCAATACCTTTGCTCGTTATGATATACTTCAACCATTTATAGCCAAAATATACCTATGGACAACATGTCTTCATCTTCTCAGACTGATGAGATGCTCAAGGGCACAACTCTTTAAAATGATTTGAAGGAAAGTATCAAATCTCACTTACTCTGTCTGCAGAAGATATTTTCCTGACTTTGGAGTGAAAATTTTCTGCTAAACACTTGAAGGAAACCCTCTTCTAAGCTGCAATAATAGGTGATATCGACTGAGAATTTAGTATGTGTCAGACATGGGTTTTTGTCATCAGCCATATTGATCCTCAAAACCTCTAAATGTCTTACATGTATTATCTCAATTCCCACAGTGTCATAATGATGGAAAGACTAGCATTCCTTTTTCCATGTGAGGAAATGAGACACAGAAAGGTTAGGGAACTTGCCGGAAAGAACTCAGCCTAGCAGTCATGGAGCCAGGACTTAAACAAAGGTAGTCTCATTCCAAGGCCCTCTAGCTCCCCCTCTGCAACTACCTCTGAGCTGAATTAACCACTGCACAGTCTTTGGCAGAAGAACTCAAGGGGAGCTTTGTGAAAGATTCCATCCCGTTGTCCTGCATTCTTCCACATGCATTTCTGAGGCCATTATTTGCACTAATAAGTGCACCCCAGACTTGAATAGAAAAGTAATCTTTGTTTAGGTAACTCACTAAAGATTCCTCTCTCGCTCCCTCTCTTTCTCTTAGAATCTCTTCCCACTCCCAACAACTTGTTTGACCATCACTCCTTCCACTCTGGCTGACACTCACCCTACCCGCTCCAGGTTGACAGGACATCTTGCTGTTCCTCTACTCACCTGGCCCCACTCCTACTTTTCCTGCTGGCTGTTTGCTGTGCTTGGAATGCTCCTCCCTTGATTCCCCATAGGTATCTCCTTGAACCTTTTCAAGTCTTTGCTCGATTTTTACCTTCTCAATAAAGCCAGTGTGGACCTCCCTTTTTAAAACTGCAACCCCCATCCAACCCCACCCTCCCATCTCCCTTAACCTTTTCTATTTTTTCCATAGTACTTCTCACTTTAAAATGTATTATACATTTAGTTATTCATTATGTGTATGTGCATTATCTGTCTGTACCTTCTAGAACAGAAATTCCACTTCATTTTTGTTGTTGTTGCTCTCAATGGTACATCCCAAACATGGCCAGTGCTCAGCACACACTTGATATTTGATACATATTTGTTAAATGAATACGTAATTTTAGCACAGAACTTTTTCACAAACAAGCAGATTCATTCTTGTCTTTCTATCATCATTATATGAGCCAAAAACGTCCCTTGTGCCTCCCTAGGACAAAATTAATTTGCTCTATGAGTACTTTTATTCCATTAAATGCTTTTGTTTTTAATTTAAGAAAAATTTGAAATTTCAATTGATATTAAAGGAAAGGATGATGTTAATGTCCAGTCAAAGAAAATATGAATATAAGAGGTTGAGAAGCACTGCTGTAAAGCACCTGGCTCAGTTCCAGCCATGTAGCAGTGCTCAATAAATTCTGATTGAATGAGTGCTCATTAAGTACTATGGGGTGCAGAGGAGATTAGAGACCACATGTTGAATAGTAATCACTGACAATAGTTCACATTAAATTCCATGTAGGAATATTGTGTTTATTGGAGCAAGCCCTAAATAAAATAAGCTAAGGCTTCGGAATGACTGAAGAGGACCATTTGGGACCCAGACATAGTGAAGCAGAACTCCAACGTACTAGTAGGTCTGTAGAAGCTGTTAATAAAGATGACATTATTTGGAGGCTCACTAAGAAATATGGAGTTACTGAAAAGTTAGAAAGCCACAGTGTTCTGAATTATATGATGTCACCATTTTTTAGCCAAAATTCACCCTCTCCAGGCTTCTTTCTCATCACTCTCACCCTCCCATCTTATAGATACTTTTCAGGTATTTATTCTAAATATTCAAATGCAGCTTCCTCCCTCGGATCTGTGCATTAACTCTCATAGGACATTCTACTTTACTCAGATAAGTTCGTAGGCAGTGTCTCCTGTAAGACTGAGCTCAAAGTTTACTTGTTCTATGCTTTCCATGACCTCTTACCTGATCTAGGTTAGGCATCTTTCCTCTTTGTTCCCACAGCCCCTGTCATATCATTTATCATAAGAAACTGTAAGTGTCTTTTAACCTACATGTCCAACCCTGGACATACATTGTGGGTTTTATCTCTGTGCCCTTAATGCAGAATATAGGACCAGACACATAGTCTGTGCTCTATAAATCAACTTGATTTTTTCTCTCTGCAAATACATCATAAAAGTCTTGAAGACTGGACTGTATTTTTTGCACCTTTGTATGAACTGCATCTTAACACAGCATCTGGCACACTTATGTGCTCAAAAATTCGTCTTGTCATTATTAGCACTTGACTGGAGTAAGATGTTATTTATGAAGATCACACACTATAGATCTGTTAAGGATTAGTTGAGAAGGAACAGGATACAAAATGCTTAAAAATATTAACTAATATGTTGAGTCCTCTCTTACTTTTCCAGGAAAACTCTTACTCATTTAAGATTCAAGCCTAGCATCGCTTCCTCCAGGAAGCCTTCAGAGACTCACCCTCACATTGTTTCCAGGATATGTTGCTTGTCTGTATTCCCTAGCACTCTAAAGCATGCTATTAAACCTGTTCCCATCAAGGTCAACAATGAACCATAGATATTGATTCCTTGTGAACTGAATTCCTCCTCCTCATTTGAGTTTGCAAACAATTTCTAAATTCTTAGAATTCTCTATTCTTTTGGCTTCCTTGACGCTGCCCTATCTTGGTTCTACCCCATTAACTTTATTTCTTCTCAGATTTTTGCTCAGGTTTGTTTCTCTTCCTCTCAACTACATCTTATTTATTCCATTCTTTCATTAACTGGTTAAAGAGTTACGGAGACCTGCCATGTGACAGACACTAACCCTATTGGAACATTTCTCTGTGTCTAACATTTTAACAGTTAAATAAGAAGGTATGTGCTTTATAGAAGAACGCAGCTTTGTGCCCTGCTCTCTTTTCTCTGGGCATGTTACTCTCTTGGAAAATGTGACCACTTGCATGGTTTTAAAGCTCACTAATTTTATATGGAAGACACCTGAAATCATATTTCCAGTCTTGATTGTATTCTTAAACTTTGACTCTGCATCTCATATTTTTAAAAACATTTCCCATTAAGATGATCCTCTGTCATACCAAATTTAAACTGTTCTTAGATGCTGACCTGATGCCAGGACACAATAGCATCAAGATCTCTTTGAAAAACTTTTGGCCTCAACGTTTCTTAGTATAGAATCTCAGGAAGAAGACTTTATAATGAAAAAAATTACCCATTTTAAATATATTTCTTAATCACAACGTGTCACTCATATCCAAACAGTTCATAATATAATATACATAAACATAAACACACACATACACACATGTCACTAGAGATTAGTAAGTTGACCCAATGTCCCAATGTGATTTGAAGAGAATCAAAAGACAGTTTCAATTTAATACTGATAAAGTTTTTACTGGCCCTTGATACCATCTTATGGGTGCTGTGTCCATCCCTCTTGCAAAGGAAGGATACTTTGTGTTGCAGCAAGACTTTTTGTTTTGCAGATTTGAAGACTTTTCCAGCCTCTTTGTTATCTCTCCATGTCAGCATGGAAATTTTATCCTTCACTTACTCCCTAGTTTAGCTCATTCTGATTTATGGTTTTAAAAACCAAATTCCAGCTTCAATCTTTCTCCTAAGCATCAGATTCATATTTCTCTCTGCCTACGCAATGTTTTCTCTAATCATCTGAGATACATTGTAAATTTCAATACTTAAAAATGGAACTATTTGTTTCTCACCTTCTCTCTCAATATGATTCTTTTTTCATCTTCCTTATCCCAATAAATGTACAATATACACCCAATTCTTCAGTCAAAAGCCTAGGAGAAAACCTTGATTTCTCTTTTTTTTCCACATCCCACTTTTTAATCCACCAGCACATCCTGTTGACTCTACTACCCTCAAATACACCTTCAATCAACTTGCTTTCCAGCACTTCCTGCATTACCATCCTAGTCTTTCATCTCTCTTTCTTAACTATTGAGAAACCCTCCCAAGTTGTTTCCCAGAGTTCACTCTGGCTTCTTATTGTCTCTTCTCTACCCCAAGGCCATTGTGATACTTTGAAAAGAGAAATCAGTTGATGTAGCCTTACTCACTGTTCTACCCCCATTAAAACCATAGCATTTGGGACTTCCCTGGTGGTCCAGTGGTAAAGAATCAGCCTTCCAATGCAGGGGATGTGGGTTCAATCCCTGGTCAGGGAACTAAGATCCCCCATGCCATGGGGCAACTAAGCCCGCACACTGCAACTACTGAGCCCACGTGCCTCAACTAGAGAGTGCACATGCTGAAAACTACAGAGCCCACACACTCTGGAGCCCACGTGTCACAGCTAGAGAGAGAAAACATGCATGCCATATCTAGAGAGAAGGCCACGTGTGCAATGAAGATCCTGCATGCAGCAACAAAGATCCTGCTTGACACAACTAAGATCTGATGCAACCAAAAATATAAATAAATAAGTAAAATATTTTTTAAAACCCCCAAAAACATAGCACTTGATAAAACCCAGTCTCTCTAGCCCCATCTCTGCCCTTGGTTCCATAAACAGCATCTTCCCTGATCTTCCTGCTGTCACTCAGATATGCCAAGTTCATTTCATCTAAGGGATTTTCACCTGCTCTCTTCCTGCTGTCACTCAGATATGCCAAGTTCATTCCATCTAAGGGATTTTCACCTGTTCTTATCTCTGCTTAAAATATTCTTCCCCACATACATTGTAACGTATGTCTATGCACTAATGTCACCCATTCAGAATTTGTCTCTCGCTACCCTATCAGAAATAGCATGCCTTTTATCTCTTTCCCTATATAGTTTTATTTCCTAAAATCTCATTCATGTACTCATGTGTTGCCTTTCTCATCCACTGAATATATGCTTTATGAAGTATTTTTCATATCTACAGCAATGTTTGTGGGAGAGTAAGAGGTCCAATATTTGCCAAAAGAATGAGCAATCGAATAATGCAACTCTCCATCACCAACATGGAGAAGCCAGAGGAAGTACCTGCCAGGTGGGCAAGACCAGGCTGACACTGGGAAACTAGTGCTACACCAGGTGGGGCAGAAACATGCAGAGCCAGAGACCGATGACATCTGTCCCAGAGGATCAAAATTAAGGAAGCTTCTTCATGTCCTAGAGGAAAACACTGGAAACTACCAGAATAATTATAAAGACAAAAGAACCAAAAGAAAGGATCCAAGAGGATTTCTGCAGACTCCTATTATTTTGTCCTCTGTGGTATTTGTGGGAAACAGTTTCTAGATCAAGGCACAAAGTCAGATCAGACCAAACTGCTTTGTCACTCAACACCCTAAGACATCTCAGTCAGTTGGTTCTTGCTGGTCTCACGAGGAAAGAGTCCTACCAGCTCCAGAGAATTGTCCTTGAGTTAGATCTTCTACTGAAATATTTGGCATGTTCTCTTTCACACACTATTTTTTCCTTATTCAACTCATTCCTGCCAATCTCTTTCTTCATTCGCTAACGTAAAATCATTTCTAACACAGTATTGTAATAACACTCAGTATTTCAATTAAGGTCTGCTTTTATCAGCTAACTAAACACTTCTAGGCTAAAGAAATCTCAGGCTGGTCACAAGTCTCTTTAAGGATTGACTGCTTTAAAAGTCTAAAAAGCCATGTGTGTTCATGTATGTGACACTATCATTCTTTACTTAGGCACCTGTATTCATTTCCTAGGACTTCCATAACAAATGACCACAAATTTGGTGGCTTAAGACAACAGAACTTTATTTTCTCACAATTCTGAAGGCTAGAATATCAAAGTGTTTGGTTGGTTCCTTCTGGAGACTCTGTCAGAAAATCCGTTCCATGACTTTCTCCTAACTTCAGGTGGCTGCTGGCAACACTTGGTGTTCGTTGACTTGTAGCTGCATCACTCCAGTCTCTGCCTGTCTTCACATAGCCTCTTCTCTGTGTGTCTGTGTCTGTTTTCCCTTCTCTTCTTTTTTTTTACAGACTTACTGGATTTAGGGCCCACACATACAGAATGATCTCAACTCAAGATCTTTAACTTAATGACATCAGCAAAGATTTTTTTTTTCTAAACAAGGTCACATTCCCAGGATCTGTGAATAGGGCATGAACATATCATTTGGGGAGGAGGAGTCACCATTCAACTCACTGCAGGACCCTAATTTCAAAGACTGGTTCAAACCTCTCCCCATGACTTCAGCTCGCTGTCTCAGACTCATTTCCTGGTGTCAACAATGTCCACAGCTGGATTTATGGGAAGCACACAGGGTCACCCTCCCTCCTTCCAACACTGCCTGCTACACCAGTGCAAATGACCCAAATGACCTTTTCCAAGAAGTAGATGATAATTTGAACTGATGGTTTCCCCTCCCTAAGAGAACATTAGTACAGTCCCATTTTGTCTCTCTTACGGCAATAAGTCTAAGATGTGTTCTTCCATCTACTATTGTGTAAGTTCCCTAATCAGATTCAAGCTCTAATTCCTACCAAACTCCTCAAAATATTTCCTCTGGAATTTAAACTCTCTAGGAAGAATAAAACCCCCATGTCATATATTCAACTGCTTCACTGAATATTCCCTTTGCCTTCTGTTCTACAAACCTGTTTCTCCCCTGAGGTCACACTTCCTTTGCAGCCCTCTCAAGAGATGAGTCTTCTTATCTTGCTGGGTCTGGGATAAATGTCCTCCTTGGTCTCTGCTGCCAGTTCCAGAAGATGGCTTCTTTCTCCTCCCTAAACCTCCCAGGTCTTTGCTGCATATACTCTCATATTTTTTTAGAAGTAATAAACAAGCTTTGTTGAAACATAGATTTCTTTCTTTCTTTTTTTTAAATCAGGTGTCTTTTTAAAAAATTGAAGTATAATAAATTTACTATGTGTTAGTTTCAAGTACACAGCAAAGTGATTCAGATATCTATATCTATATCCATATATATCTGAATATATATACATTTTTTTTCAGATTCTTTTCCATTATACTTTATTATAAGAGTAGAGTTCCCTGTGCTATACAGTAGGGCCTTGTTGTTTACCTAGTTTATATACAGTAGTGTGTATATGTTAATCTCAAACTCCTAATTTATCTCTCCCTCCACATATAGTACTCTCAAATTATACCTCTCACTATGTTTCTTTGTCACAATTTTCTATCTTTCTGATCAATCCCTCTCATTTTTTAAAGTCTTTAGCACCCGTATTAACTCTTAACGTCTCCACTGTACTCCTATTATCATTTTCAGTCCTCAAAATCCATCTAATATTTGGCTTCTCAATAGCTTGTCTTCCTCTCCCAATCAACTTATAGGACACCCCACTTTTCTTCCTTTAACTGTTCATAACCCCCATATCATTTTGTTTTGTTTGCTTTTGTTTTCAGATTTTCTCTTTACCAGTAACTAAAGCATCACTAAGAGCTCCAATCCAGCATCCAGTCTTCTGGGTAACAACACCTGCTTTTCCATTCAAGGACAACTTCACATCTTTTAACACTGCCACCTTCTACCCCCTTCTTCCTTCAGCTCATCACTTCTTTTCTTATCCAGTTCAGAGTCTTTGGTCTACTGTTATTATCAACACTCCTTTCATTTGCCATTCTCTTCCTTGTCTATCATTCTCTCTATCACACTCCTTTGCAAAATCCCAACCCTGGTTTAAATCCAACTTTTGCTGTTCTCTCTTGCACGCATACAGATGATTGAGGCTGAAGAAATCACAGTACCTGCCAGCTGAACTTTAAATTTATGATCTAAACTCTGCTTAGGAAACCTATTAGCCCAGCCAGTTCACTCTCCCACTCTCCAAAACAACTATTTCTCACCTTTTCTTCACTCTTTAAAATACGAAATGCCTTCCTCCTTCTCATTATCAGCTGGTGACCTTGCTTCTCATTTTTCTGAGAAAATAGATAAACAGAGACTATTTTCAGTCTCATGACACCAAATCTATCAACCCCATCTGCACTCTTATATCTGACCATTCTTCTCATACAGTGAATGAACTTCTCAGACCTCTATTTAAGTAGATCCCTCTACTTATGACCTGAATCCCATTTATTCTTTTCTCTAAAGTATTTTGCACCTACAATTTTCCCATTTCCTCTGTTTCCTTTTAGGCAATCAACCATTCCTTCTCTATTGGATCATTCTCATCAACTTGAAATTACACTTAATAAATGCCCAATCAAAAAAATTTTTTTTACCTTGCTTTCATATCTTCTCCAGTTACCATGCTTTTTTCTTCCTCTTTTTGTCAAAATTGACAGCAAATGTTGTTGCTTATACTACCGGTTTTCATTTTATTACTCTGCAGTCTCTCTTGAACTCAATCCAATTATGTCTTTATTCCCATCATTGCCCTAAACTACCTTTGTCAAGGGAGCTAATTCAGTGGTCAATCCCCGGTACTGATCTTACTTAACTCTTCATAGCATTTGATGCAGTTGACCTCTCCCTCCATTTGGAAACAATTTCTGCACTTGGCTTCTGAAATATACAATCATTCCTGCTTTTACTTCTACCTCCCCAAACTGTTCATTTGTTAAATTCTATTCTTTCCAACTACTAAATGTTGGGAATTCCTCAGGGCTCGGTCTTCAGACACCTCTAACTTAAAATCACTTCTTATGTAAATTCACCATTCATACTTGAAAAACCATTCAGATGAACTGATGACTCCTAAGTGTTTATTTGAGCTCTTATCTCACCTTTGCACTCCAAATTCATCTACTCAGCTACTTATTTGAATCTCTGATTGGAGGCCAAATGTGCATTTCAAACGTTACACATCCAAAATTCAAATTCTTGGTTTACCTCTCAAGTCTGCTGCTTCCAAAGTCTCCCTCAACTTCGTAAATGACACCACCAACCACCCAACTTCTCAAAACATTTTAGAAGCATCCTTAATTTTTCTCTTTTTCCCTCATTCTGTCTGATGCATCAGCATGGCATGTTTCTTCCAAATAAATACAAATCCTATTTCTTACAAATGCCACCACTTCTGTCCTGCCTCTGGTAACAATCACGATTGATCTGCTCCACAGTAATAAGTTTCCTAAATGCCCCTCTGCTTCCTCTCTGCCCTCTACCATCAACTATCCATGCAACAGCAAACAAAATCTTAAGAATACATAAGGCAAATCAAGTAACATTGCTTTATTTCTCTCTAAGTAAAATCCAAATCCTCCACTATGGCCTCTAAACTTTTGCATAATCTAGCTTCCTACCTCATCCTGTGACCTTCCTATCAGCTCACTGTACTCTGTCCAAACTTGCCTGTTTTCTGTTCTTCAAACACACCAAGGGTAGTTCAGAATGCCTCAAGGCCTTTGACACATGCCATCTGCTGCTGGGCTCTTCCCACAGAAACTGGCATGCTCTTCTGTCTTCACTCCAACCTTTTTTACAACTATCACCTACCAATATTGGAGTCCCTTACCATCCCTTCCAAAAAACTCCTCTCTCCCCAATTTCTTTCTCCCCATTCTTTGTTTTACTTTGTTTTCACAACATTTATCATCCATTGACCTTATATTTTTAAGAACAATTTTGGATTTATAGAAGAATTGCAAAGATGCTATAGAAAGTCTCCATATTCTCCACATCCTGTTTCCCTTGTTATTAACATCTCACCTTAGTACATTTGTCACAACGAATGAAACTGTACTGGTTTCACCACTGTTATTATACAAAGTCCATGCTTTACTCAGATTTCCTTAGCTTTCACTTAAGTGTCCAGGATCCCATCTAGGACACCATAGTACATTTACTTGTTGTGTCTCCTTAGGTTCCTCTTAGTGTGATAATTTCTTACATATTACTTGCTTTGGATGACTTTTAAAGTTTTAAGGAGTACTGGTAATGTACTTTGCAACATGTGTCTCTATGGGAATTTGATTTTTTTTCTCATTTTTAGCCTGGAGTGACATGTTTTGGGGAAAAAAACATCAGAGGTAAAGTGCCCTTTTCATCCCATCATATCAAGGATATATATACTATCAGCATATCACTATTGATGTTGACCTTGACCACGTGGCTGAGGTTTCACCACTGTAAAGTTATTCTCTCCCCACTCTTTTTCATATTTTACTCTTTGGAAAGAAATCATCATGTGCAGTCCACACTAAAGGGGTGGGAAGTTATGCCTCACCTCCTTGATGGCCGAGAAGGTATTATAGTTATATTTGTTAATCGGTGTATTTTCTCCCTCCCTCATATAATACACGCCCAGGTTGAGAAGCTGATTCCCATTGCCTAAGAGATTCCAGTAGAGCTCCTAACACAACCTGGTTCTCACTAAATATTAACCGACTGAATGACAATCTCCCACCGGATATGCCTATTCATGTGTCTGAAGCTCTACACAGGCACTTTCATCTACCCCTTCATTTACCTCTCCTTGCCTTTTCCCATATTTGGGAGATAAATTCTCACCATTCTTATAACTCAGTTCTTTATATCTGCCTGCATTTAAAGACAAATTCTCATATACACTGCAGTCTACTTAGCATATAACTATATTATTGTGCATATTACTCAAAATTGCAATTAATTCTTCCCACCTCTGCCTGCTGACACTCTGATGAACTCCTTGAGGCTTGTTCACCTTTGTTCACTTGAATGCCTAGCAGTGAGACTGGCCTAGTGTGAGGTGTTTCTCAACATTTGTTGATTGAAGGAGGTGACACTAGACAAATAGCTTGAACTCCATTGTCACACAGTTCACTTTTTCTAGACTATTCAGGCACCTGACCTGAGTCATCTGCTCACAACACATCCAAATCCTTTTTTTGACTAGAGAATCCTGATACGAAATGGCTCTTTCTCTTTCTGAAATCTACATCAGAGCTTTGTTGTGTCATAATCAGCAGGACCCCTTTCATGACAGGAACCCTGGAAGGATTGGCTTATGAGTTGAGGCCACGGCAGAATTGAGACTGAAGAAATAAGAGAGAAGAAGCTGAAATCCAAATCCACAAGCGTAACAATCTAGTCAGCATTTTAACCAGGGTTAGGGCAAGTAACATGAGAGAAACAGGAAGAATATAGGGAAGCTTTGGGGGTGTGCTTTTTTTTTTTTTTAAATCCCAACGTCCTTATATGGGCAGGCTGCATTCTCTGAACTCAACCTCTGTGATTTTATGGTACACTGGTCTCAGCCTTCCTGCAGGTGGACTCTGGTACTAGATACTGAATGAGAATGAAGGGCAAAAGAAGCTTCCAGAAAAAAAGGATTGCTCATCAGAAATCATACATGACAATTTTCCATGCCTACCTACAACACAGATTCCAGGAATTTGGTAACATTCCAGATATCCAGAATAGCATGAATATCAACTGTTCTCATGAGTTACAAAATATGATTTTTTTAATTTACTTTCAATTTTAAATATTTTTTCTGGTTACAAAAGCAAAAATATTTATTCTAGAAAATATGGAAACATAAAACAGTTGAGAAAAAAATAAACATTTACTTGTATTTACTCACTTTGAAAAAAATGTGTTGATATTTTAATGTATGTGTTTCTCTTTAGGTCTTCATAAGCACATTTAAAACAGCTGAAATACAATACATAATCACTGTGCTGTATACCAGGAAATAACATAGAGTTGGAAGGCAATTATACTTCAAAAAACAAATAAACAAAATTATAGAAAAAGAGTTCAGGTATGTGGTTACCAGAGGTGGGGCCCTTGAGGGAGAAAGAATCAGATGAATGTGGTCAAAAAGTCTGAACTTACAGTTACAAGATAAATAAGTCCTAGAGATGTGATGTATAACATGATAACTATAATTAGCACTGCTGTATATATCAATATTATATATGAAAGTTAAGAGAACAAATCCTAAGAGTTCTCATCAAAAGGAAAAAAATCATTTTCCCTGTTTTAAACTTTATATCTCCATGAGATGATGGATGCTCACTAAAATTACTGTGATTACTTCATGATGTGTATAAGTCAAATCATTATGCTTAAACTTATACAGTGCTGTGTGTCAATTATATTGCAATAAAACTGGAAGAAAAAATCAGTTTAAACACATTTATATGTACAACTTTGTACCTTGTTTTTTCAGATAACATTATAAAAAACAATTTTACATATTAAAGGAAAAACAACTTCTCAAAGACAAAATTTTAAATGACTCTGAGGTGTCTCATCACATGGATAACCCATGGTTTTTCAGTTCCCCCGTTGGGAGAGGTTACACTTTCTTGCCATGACAAATTACGGTGTAATTACACTTTTGCCCTAAGACTGGCCTCAACAACAGTGATAAGCATGAAAGCCTGAGGGAAAACAGAAACACGGTGACTTTACCAGAGCCTCTTCCCCCAAGAGGTGATAAGTTAGTTGGGTCTTAATATGAATTGGCAAGGTGACAAAGAGGGAGGAAGGTGTTGTAAAAAGAAGGGGTAGCATCTGAGGAAATACAGAGGCTTAATAATTCCAGTGATTTGGAGTCATTACAAGGGCATTTTTCTATTTTTAAATAATTTTAATTGTTGGAGGGTCCCTTTTTTTAAATCTCGAGCAAATATTTTCTCAATATAACTCTCACGACTAGTTCTGCTTTCCAGGGCAGCACAGAGTAAGTCCGTATCTCCTGCAATATGCCAACCCCTTAAACATCCGCCTACAGCTACTCAGTTTACTCTTAGATTCAGGTGATTGTCAGAGTCATGAATGAGTGAATAAAAGGGAGTCTGTGATGCCGGCAGAGCACTAAGATGGAGCCATGAGTTGCTAGAAAGACTATGCACGTCTCTACCTGGATGGAACGTGTACTCTGAACTGGGCCAGACCCCAAAAGCATCCTGAGAGATGGCTTACCCAGCGAACTCTTGCATAGTAACAGCCTCAGCAACCAATCATGTGTAGACGAGAATGGCTCTGGTCCGCCAGCACCGATCGGAATTCTTGCAAAACAATTTATGTGAATTTCCTCCTTTTTCCTTTAAAAACCCTTTAGTTTTCAATCCTCCTCAGAGCACATTTGAGTTTCAACCCAAATCTGAGTCTCCTGACTTTCAATTTCTAAGGCCCCAGATAAATGCTTTTGTTGCCTTATAGCACTGGTCTTATATCTCAGTCCACAGAGTGAAAAAACAACAACCACCACCTCAAAGATCGTCTACTCCACTCTTCTGATTTCGTAAATCAAGAAAAATTAGGTCCAGAATAGGATGATCCCCAGTCCCCATATTTGGTGGCAGAGCTGAGTGGATAAATCATATTCCCAACCCCCAATCCACTTCTCTTTCCAACACGCTGCTGTCACTTCTCCGTGGTGAATCTTCCCACTTCCTCCAAGGACCCTTTTCCCAGCTCTTCTGGATTTCGGTCTCCTTCTCCCAATTAGCCCCAGTAATGTTTTATAGAAAAAAATTGAACCCTTCGTATTTTTCATAGCTGTTTTACGTAACACTGCTCAGTGGATTCTCGCAATTTCCTGACCCAGCATGTCATCCTCTCTCCACAGATGAGAAAACTGAGGCTCTGAAACACCAGGCCTTGCAAAGTATTACAAAGATGGTAAGCAGTAAACATAGGATTTAATCTCAAATTTGTCTGTAGTTCCTTGAAGGGGAGCAGAATTGGTTGCACAAAAATATGTCTCTTTGGTCTAAGGATTATTTTAGACTGATTTTTTTTTAATTTTATTGAAGTATAGTTGATTTACAATGTTGTGTTAATTTCTGCTGTAAGCAAGGTGATTCAGTTATATATATGTATATATACAATCTTTTTCATATTCTTTTCCATTATGGTTTATCACAGGATATTGAATATAGTTCCTTGTGCTATACAGTAGGACCTTGTTGTTTACCTATATTATATATAGTCGTGTGTATATGTTAATCCCAAACTCCTAATCCATCCCTACCCCACTGATTATTTTTTAAGAAAGAGTAAACACAGGGAAAGTTCTGAAAACCAAGCCAAAGTTACTTTTTGCAAGAAACATTTACATTTATAAAGGAAGTCTCCATTCGTAAGGGTGTCTTCTTTTCTGTACCATGAAGAGAAGGACTCTCAATCTGGACTCTCAACCTGCAGAAACGCTTATCAATGGGGAAGGCTAGGACTTAAATCTGCAAAACAGCCACACCCTGGTTTACTGTGTTTTTCCTGGTCACTTCTTATGACAGCCAACCTCCCAATCTTCTTTTGTCTTTAGCTGGAGATGGTGGCTTGGGCCACTTCAGAGAGTTACTCAGTTTTCCTGGGTATTTCCTATATATACAGGAGGTATACATGTTATTAACCTTGTTTGTTTTTCCTGTTAATCTGTCTTTTATTATGGGGTGCGGGGAGGGTCTCAGTCAACAACCTAGAAGGGTAGAGGGAAAATTATTTTGCTTCCCCAACATCTTCTAATTCAAATGATATTTGTCCTGTTTTGGTTTTTTTTTTGTTTAAAATCCTCTAATTGTTATACAACTAATTTATAGTAAACAGTAACTAGAATCCAGATGTCCTGGTTTCGGTCATTGTTTTCCCCTTCTTAACCACATTATGACACCGTATAGAAGCAATCAGCCACAAGTGAGATCTAGATCATTGTACATGGTCCGCTTACCCAATCATTTAAATTCTTCCATCAGCCATCAGCATGGGCACCAGACTGGATACCTGTATCTCAGTGCTAAAAAGTCTCTGGTTTTAGCCTGCATTTGACTTTTCAGGGATCCCTGTGTTTTGCTAATGCCTTGTTGAATCAGGTAAAAGATAGCTCAGGTCTTCTCCTCAAGCCAGGTTCCTAAATACTCTCAACAGAGGCAGCACAAAGGGTTAAGCAGCAGGGTTGTTTCATCACTGGATAAATGCTAAGTTTGTTTGACTTTTAAATTAATAAGTGTTGTCAGCCTTAACAAGAGCATTGTGAGATGTTTGGTAAAATGGTTAATATACTACTATTTATTTTAATTCCAAAAAAGCCACAGACTATATTTAAATGTTCTCCGCTTAACATGTTCTCCTGTTGCCTTGCTTCTTAACAATAAACAAGGGGAAAAAAGTGGGTAAGGGGTTGCAGACCTTCCCAGAGACCACTGGGCAGGACTCCTGGAACCATCGCCAGCACTGCCTACTTGGGAACCTCCAAAACGTATGTGCCCCTCTTCCCCCCTCTCACAGGGACATCGGCACATTGAATTCACATTGGAAAAACTTTCTAAAGTCACAGAATAAGAGTCACTGATGCTTTGTAAATATAATGCAGGTGAGATATATATTATGTATGTAACCATTTAGCAGGAAGTGAAAATATGACCACAATGCATTTTAATCCAAATAAAGTTTCAAAATGGAATCTACTTTACATTGAATTTCCCTCTTTTTGGCTCTTCTGTTTAAAGAAACAGTTTGGTGCAATGGGGAAAACAGGAACCAGAATGAGGATCCTGGAGTGGTGATAATAAAGTCAATGTTGTGGAATCAGGGTGCAGGTCACACACCAATTCTGCCTCAACTTCTTTCAGGTAAGAGATGAGTTCATTCATTACTTTACTCAAGAACTTTTTATTCAGTCTTTCAGCACTGCCAGCCCCACTTCTAGGCCTGAAGACTGTGAACAGGAAGTCCCCATCCTGCCCTCAAATGTCTAACATTCTAGAAGAGGGAAAATGAAGAAGAAATAAGAAGGTCAACAATAAAACAAGCCATTTCTAAATAGTGTCACTTATTGTGAAGGCCATACAACAGGCTAAGACAGAAAGTGATTTATGGTACATAAAAGGATTGATGCTAGGTTATGTCTCAGTGGGGAGCTCTGGGAAATTTCATGGAAAAAGCACCATTTTAACTGTCCTTTGAATAATGGATTTTTCATGCAGAAACAGGGGCAATTGCCGGGGACCAGCCCCAGCTGGACAGGTTTCACCCAAAGGGGAGACGGAGTCGGCGTGGACAGAGCACAAGACACCTCAGAGGATGCAAGGATCTGACAAATTTATTTTTCACGATTCCAAAGTATTTATACTATAAAATAATCTCATTTTCAATCTTAACAACCTCATTCCCATGCCAAAAAATCTCTTACACAAGCCATAAAACAAAAGTAATTTACATCAACAGATTACATCAGCAGGTTAAACAGGTTAAATAATCTTCTTATCGCTTATAGTCTCTTTCATCTCCTGTGGCCATAAAACCTCCCCGCCACCATACCCAAGTGTTTCCTAACATATCTCTAACTCCCCAGGAGGGCCAAAACCCATTCAATTTGTCTTCTAAAGTAAGCTTTTGCCACACAAATGCTCCTATTGTATTTCCCTGAACCCAATGCCCTGGCCTGGGAGTGGGGATTTCAGGTGTAGCCATTAAAGGAGCCGGAGTAGTTACAATCTTTTTGGCTTTACCCTAAGTTGGGGTCTTTCCCTAAACCCTCCATCGGAGCTGGAAATATTTCCCAACACTAATAGCAATCCCATAAAAATCACCTTAAGCAAAAGCAGGGGGGAACAAGGGGAACCACGCAGAGGAGAGCTTTGCTTCTCCATATTTGTACCTGACAGTACCAGCTTTGCTTGGCACTATGGGTCTCGTCCGTGCTGAGACTCAAAGGCACTTCCTACACGGCTCCCGGCAGGCAATATCATCTCAGATGGAGAAAATGGCAAAAGCAGTGCTGGATACAAGGAGGGAGCTGTTCTTATTATAAGTGTGTAAAATAGAAAATCTGGTGGCTTTCCCTACCTCAGAGATGTCAGAGAAATGAAATTACTGTCCTTTCCATGGTCTTACAGATTCCAAAGAGCCCATCTTTTTTCACTTTTATTATTGGTTATAATAATCCCTGCCTTCAACTACCTAAAATATCTTTCTAAAACGCTGCTTCTAAAATTATTTTGACCACAGCCCCCTTTAAGAAAAACTTATTTTGTGATCTAACACCCACATTTCACAAAGCAATACTTACTTATACTATTTACAATGCATTTTAATGTTTTCTTTTCCATTCTACTTGATTCTATTTCATTAAGAAAACATGGTCATCTGGAACGTCTCATTTAATTTCATGGTCCTCATGGATCCGAAACCCCTGTGTACAGCCCCCAGCTATAAAGCAGAAATGTCCACAGGACTTCCCTGCTTTCAGGGGCTGCTTATTGTCTTTAGGATAAAGTCCAAAATTCCAAGCAGGGTTGAAGGTCCTGACAATCCGGCCCTTCCACTACCACCCCCAGATTATTTCTGGGCCTCCTGGCTTATTTATACTATACTTCAAGCCTGATGTCATATGTAATTCCTGCAAAAATAAGCTTCCTCCACAGCTGCTAGTCTGAGCTTGGTTTCTAGCCCATACCCTCTCATAGTTCTCTGAGTGTACTTCCAGGGAAGTGCTCAGGTTATTGCATTATATATTTGTTTCTTCTTCTGTGCCTCTCTGCAGCCGAGACAGGGTCTGAGTTTTTAATTTCTGTATCCTTGATTCATGGAGCCCAGTAGGTGTTCAAGTAATGTTTGATTATCGAATAAATAAATGTTTCAATTAATAGGCAAATGAACATAAACTCTTCCCAAGGCACCTATTAGTTCCATATATCCATATAAATTTTCCTAGCTAGTTGTGAATCATCTAGAGATTTTGTTTCCCTTAGTATGCTCTCTGCTTCCTGAGAGGTGACATTCTGACACATAAATGAAGAACTTGCCAGTGTGTTTTAGTTGAGTACAATTTTTGCTTCTGTGGCTGGTTGGTAAGGTTCTGGAAGCCCTTCTTTCCTAACAATCTCAGAGGTTGGAGAATCTATATTGCCTCCTACTGTGTTAAAGGGTGGAGAAGGTTAACTGGAATATCCTTGTTTCAAAGTATCTTAGAAGGTTTATGTATCAATGACAATTACCAGAAGAGTATAGTTTTCCAGTCCTTTAAGAGTTAGGCTTATTCCTGCACATTTAATGATTGATAGGAGGCGTCCTATAGGATTTTTGAATGGGTAGTTCTGAGATAAGGAAGGTTGTGTAACAGTAGAGCATGTGGGTATATCAGATTTCAGTATCTGGGAAATATGTATGCTGAATTTTTCTAAACGTGGATAAAAATTACACAGAGTTTATATAAAAATACAAGTCACTGCTTTCTCAGAAAATAAGACAATGCAAAATAGCACCCTTATGTTCAGGTGTGCATGAACCTACATACTAATATGCTAATTAATAGATGAAATTGTGACCTTCTTTTATTATGAACCCAGTGGGAATTCCATTAGTGACTTTCCTGGGTGAAGAGATTGATAAAATCGTGGTGAGACACATTGTAAATTCTTTACAAATTATGAAAAGCAAGGGAATTTGACTGTTTGTCCTTTGAGTTTGGCTTACTTGGGAACATTAAAAAAATAAAACCGTAAAATGCAAAAGATACCACTCTTGTCTCTGTAGGAGAAAAAGAAAGAAAATTCTAGGGATGAAAATGACTTTAAGCTGAGCTGCATTTTTTGCTCATCAAAGCTGGTAATAACAATAGTAACATCTTACCATCACTCAACTAGCAGCAGCAGCACAGCCACAGAGAGATAATGCCCTTTGACACTGGGATACTTGCTCTTCTGGCAGCAGATGACTAAGTAGAGCCTCAGCAACCATGAAAGGGAAAGGAGAAGTGAGCGTGAATGAGGAAGAAAAAATGGGGAAAAGTGTTACATTCTCTTATGCCACCTCTCCTACTCTCTGTTTGTGAGACTTCACAATTCTAGGTTTTCTTTTCACAGAAGAATGTTTCTGAATCTTTTTAGATTAAAAAGTTATAGCAGTGGTAAAAAATCTCATTAGGTTTGGGCTTCCCTGGTGGTGCAGTGGTTGAGAGTCCGCCTGACGATGCAGGGTACATGGGTTCGTGCCCCGGTCCGGGAAGATCCCACATGCCACGGAGCGGCTAGGCCCGTGAGCCATGGCTGCTGAGCCTGCGCATCCGAAGCCTGTGCTCCACAACGGGAGAGGCCACAACAGTGAGAGGCCTGCGTACCACACACACACAAAAAAATCTCATTAGGTTTAAATTTATAGATGCAGACCAAATGTGTCTGTGCATACGAAATGTAGGGGAAATGTCAGTGGATTTGTATATTACCACTGCTTCTTTGTCCATGAGGATGAAGCTACACTCCTGTATCATCAAAACCATGTTTAGCGATCTGCTTGTACTTTTCTTGTAGCAACTAAGACAACTCAGGAGATCAGAGATGGCTTTTTGTGCATAGTGGATTGCAGTGACCATGTCATTTTTGCTCTGTAGCCCCCCTTCAAAGGCCAGTGATGGGCTGCTGTAGGAGAACAAAGGCCTGGCCATCTTGGCCCAACTCTACTGAGCCATTCAAGCTCCCAAGCTTCCTGGGAGGTCAGTGAAGGCTGTCACTGGGGCTGCATTGGGGTTAACTTCCCCTATGCCCACTCACCTCTCTGTCGCCTACCTTTCACAGGGGTTATTCTCAAAGGCCGTTCCAGAGAACCCAACTTGCAACATGGAAGTATGACAAATGTTTGTTGGATGGTGACGATATGGCAAATGACGACAGAACTTATTTTCTCAGTTGAAAATAAATGCACTTTCTATTTTCTGGGAGAGTGTTAAGATATTTTACCAATTTACCCTTTGACAGCAGTAGGTTTTGACCTGTATTTGCAGAACTTTTCATCTAGTTTGATGCTACAAAATCAAATAGAAGCCATTGAGCTGGGAATCAGGATGATGTTATGATTCAATGCACAAGAGTCAGACAGCTTAGATACAGTCCTCATAACTTAACCTCAGTGTGCCCTTGGGTGGGTTAATCAATGTCTTTAAAACCAGGTGTGCTCACTAATGAAACAGGGATACTAGCAATACTACCTTATACACAGAGTTTCCATGAGGACTAATAAACATATGAACACAAAGTGCTCAGCACACTGCACAGCATAACATGAGCATCCATTGTATGTTCTCTCTTAAACCTGCTGAGTGATGCAGCGTAAAACCCCAAGTCCCCAGTGCCTACAAGGCCTTAAGTGACCTGGCCTCCTGTTGGTTCTCCAACTTCATTTTTCTTAGCACCCTCCCCTCACTTGCTCTTTCTACCACACTGGGTTCTTTGATGTTCTGAAACATCTCACTACCAAAACCCTTTCTTATGATTTTGCATTAGTTGTTCTTTCCTTTGGAATGGCTCTCCCCCACGTCTTTTCCAGGTCGTTTCTCAAAGGTCACCTTTTCAATGAGATTCAGCTTGACTATCCTATTTTAAAATCACAACTGGTCCCCATGCCCTGCCCCCAAAATCCTGATACTCTATACCCAGCTTTACAGTTTCTTTTTCTCATTGCACATATGCGCTTTCCAACTTTGTAAAGTGAGCTATAAAACAAATACAAGAGGAAATAAAGTACTTTTACTAAAAATATATATATATAAAATTTATATGTATATATATGCACACATAGCTATACATGTGTTATACATGTCTTTGGTGTGTTTATATACATACATGTATATTGTTGTTTAGTTTTTGTTCATCTATGAAGGTGGGAGTCTGCCTGTTTTATATACTGTCTCATTCCAGATATCTACAAGAGAGTCAGTTATATAATAAGTGGTCAGTAATTATTTGTTAAATAAAAGCCTAGTAATTGGGACCCTGAAACAAATACTTCCAGTGTATATTGTACTGATTATTAACAAACTAGAGATGTTTCAACCAGGTGAGTTTTCCAAAATTTGTCTTGCATACTCTGTCTGTGCTAGGCACAATGCTAGTTGAAGGGAATATGGAAATGAAGATGCAGTCCCTGCACTTCAAAAGATCACGGTGGAGCATCGTGTGCTGTACAACCAGGAACATGTTCCCTGTTACCCTCAGCTGAGAGTCCAGTCTAAGAATAACATTTCCTTGAAGAAAGTCACCTTGTCCAAGGTCATGTGTGCTTCCCGGAGTCAGCCTGCATCCAATGAGTGGTCAAGGAAGGACTATGCAGAGGGACTGGTCCACTGTGAAGGACCATCCCAGTGCTCCTGATGAAAGGGATTGAGGTCTTCATCGTGGCTGCAGCACAGCCCAACCCCTCCCTCTACTCAGTCTTTCTCCCTTTACTCCTCCTGTGGTGTTCATGTTAAACATTTTCCCAACAAGCTTTCTGCATCCTAATCTCCATTTCAGAATCTGCCTAATCTCAGGTCCCAAGCAGCCTAAACTGCAACACTCATATTTTGTTCATTTTTCTATTGCTGTGCAGCAAATCACCACAAACATAAACAGCTTGAAGCAAGACAAATTGATAATCTTCTGCATGATGTTCTTCTGCACGATAAGAGTCTAGCATGTCTCACCTTGGTCCTCCACACTGGGTATCCCAAAGCTGACATCAAAGTGTTGACCTTACATCATCATCTGGAGGCTTTACTAGAAAGGATATCCATTTACAAACTTTCTCAGGATGTCACCAGAATTCATTTATTTGTGGCTGCAGGACCAAGGTCCCCCTGTCTTGCTAGCTGCCCATCAGGGACTGCTCTTGGCTCATAGAGGCCACTTTGAGGTCCTTGTTCCATGGCTTTCTCCATCAGCCCTCTACATTCTCACTTTGGAATCTCTGACTTCAGAAAGCTCTCAGTCCTTTTTAAGGACTTCCCTGATGAAGTCAAACCCACTCAAGAAATCTCCTTCTTAATTAACACAAAGTCATCTTACTGTAACCTAATCATTGGAGTAATAGCCATCATATTCTCAGATCTCTCCCACCTTTAAAGGGAGAAGATTATATATCAGGGGTGGGAATCTTGGTAGCCATCTGAGGATTCTGTATACCATACACATTCTTGGGAAGGGAGAGAGAGATGCAAATGATTACAGTGTGATCTTTGCTCTATTTGAGGAAAATTCATAGCACAGAGGTAGTGCAGAGAGTCACTGAAAGTCAAGAAATTTCCTCTCTAAGGAAAGATGTTATTTGATTAAGAAAGTGAAAGCAAGAGGAGTATTCCAGGCAAGGGAGAGAGCCTGAACCAAAGCCTAGAGACAGATGAAAGCATGATGTGCCCAGAGCACTACTAAGAATTCAGAATCCATTGAACATCTGTGTCCATGGCCTGGAGTTACATATCATGAAATGTACAAAAATGGAAGGCCTCAAGAGGCTTCAAATTTAAATGTCAGGTAATTCCTTAAAAAAATGATCAAACTTGTAATCAACAAATGTGGCCCAATCAGTATGAATTTACAGATGGGTATTAATTACTTGGGGAATTCCAGAAGTCAGAGAAAAATTATTCTTTAAACCTTAAATATAGAGAAGATTTGTGTAATGGTGAATTGAAGATGGGAAGTCTGCATTTCAGGGTGAGAAAATAACATGAGCAATTTCAGGAGATAAAGGGATTTTCATACTGAGAAGACAAGGGTGACAGAATTGAATGAAGGTTGGACCATATACTAGAAGACTCTGAACATCAAACAGAGGAGCTAACACTGGAAGGAAGGATATACAGAAAGCTAGTGTAAATTCTTATAAAGGGAAGTTATAGGATAAAAAACTACATTTGCACAATTATTCTGGGGGTTATGGACAAGGTCATTCAGAAACTCTTGTTTTTTGTGGTCATCTAACTTCATGGGTTTTTAAAGTTTCTAAAACTTTTATACTAGTTTGGTATGCTGGAGGTTCTCTTCCCAGCTATATATCACTGACACATTGTTTGTGATTTATTGCTCTTATTGTATTCCTTACATCATTTCAGTGGGATTTTTGAGTAAGGGAGAGGTAAACACATATGTTTAGTTAAGCTTCATAAGCCATAAACTCTATATTTTTTACACAGTGAAGGTTATTTTCTATATGTATTTTTTAACATGTCACATTTAAATTTAAGCATTACCTATGCTATTTTAAAAAATCTCCATAAATATGTTTTGATGATTGTATGGCACTTCATAATATAGTTATATTACAATTTACTTAGCTTATCATGGAATATTTAAGTTGTTTCATCTATCTGTCTATCTATTAATTTACTTATTTGATTTCATATATAAAACTCCATCTCATGAGGAAACACTGAAGAATGAAACTTTCACAGAAAGTTTTCCCATTATAAAATAAATTTTAGAAAAAGGTCACCAGAAAAAATTAACTAGGAAAAAGTCTACAATATTATTTTTTTAAACTTTGATATTTTATGAACAAAGAAAGAGAGGTGAAAGCGGGGCTTATGACAGATCTTGGTACCACCTCCACTTCTGGAAGATTACTATGGAAAGAAGAAACTTCTGACAAAGCCTGAAAACTATGACTACTAATTTGGAGAGAACTAAACTGAAAACATAAGAAAAAGTATCAGAGAAAATTGGAAATTGTTTTTCTTAATACTATAAAACCCTCCTAATTGGCTTAGTGTCTCATCAAAAGTGGGGAAAATGAGATTTTTTTCTACAGCCACATGCTGGACTGAGGGAACCAAGGAAAGGCCAGTTTATAACCTTACTGCACACACTCATATAGACACACACACCTACTTATGCACATATGCACACATATACACGCACATGCACATTCTTAGGCTCAGAGTATCATGGTGCAGACATTTAGTGAAACTTAAATGAGCAAAGACCAAATTCTCCAGTGAAGCTGGATTAAACCACAGCTGTGTTCTCCCTCTCCTACCTATACTGCAACCCCCTGAGGCATTTTACAACAAAAGTGTATACGATGGATATGAATTACAGCACAGAATGAAAACAAATGGGTGAGAAAAGAATTCAAAAAGGGGAATGAAAGGAACATAGGATACAAAAACAAATCACACTGAAAAATATGGCGAAGTAGAAGGACGTGCTCTCACTCCCTCTGCAAGAACACCAGAATCACAACTAGCTGCTGGACAGTCATCGAAAGGAAGACACTGGAACTCACCAAAAAAGAACCCCACCTCCAAAGACAAAGGAGAAGCCATAATGAGATGGTAGGAGGGGCACAATCACAGCAAAATCAGACCCCAGAACTGCTGGGTAGGTGACTCACAGACTGGAGAACACTTATACCACAGAAGGCCACCCACTGGAGTGAAGGTTCTGAGCCCCACGTCAGGCTTCCCAACCTGGGGGTCCAGCAAAGGGAGGAGGAATTCCTAGAGAATCAGACTTTGAGGCTAGTGAGATTTGATTGCAGGGCTTTGACAGGACTGGGGGAAACAGAGACTGCACTCTTGGAGGGCACACACAAAGTAGTGTGCACATCAGGACCCAGGGGAATGAGCAGTGAACCCAAGGGAGGCTGAACCAGACCTACCTGCTAGTGTTGGAGGGTCTCCTGCAGAGGTGGGGGATGGCTGTGGCTCACAGCTGGGACAAGGACACTAGCAGCAGAAGTTCTGGGAAGTACTCCTTGGTGTGAACCCTCCCAGAGTATGGCATTAGCCCCACCAAAGAGCCCAGGTAGGCTCCAGTGTTGGGTTGCCTCAGGCCAAAAAACCAACAGGGAGGGGACCAAGCCCCACCCATCAGCAGATAAGCAGATTAAAGTTTTACTGAGCTTTGCCCACCAGAGCAACACCCAGCTCTACCCACCAACAATTCCTCCCATCAGGAAACTTGCACAAGCCTCTTAGATAGCCTCATCCACCAGAGGGCAGATAGCAGAAGCAAGAACTACAATCCTGTAGCCTGTGGAACAAAAACCACATTCGCAGAAAGATCGACAAGATGAAAAGGCAGAGGGCTATGTACCAGATGAAGGAACAAGATAAAACCCCAGAAAAACAACTAAATGAAGTGGAGATAGGCAATCTTCCAGAAAAAGAATTCAGAATAATGATAGTGAAGAAGATCCAGGACCTCGGAAAAACAATGGAGGCAAAGATCGAGAAGATGCAAGAAATGTTTAACAACCACCTGGAAGAATTAAAGAACAAACAAAAAGAGATGAATAATACAATAACTGAAGTGAAAACTACACTAGAAGGAATCAATAGCAGAATAACTGAGGCAGAAAAACGGATAAGTGACCTGGAAGACAGAATGGTGGAATTCACTGCTGCAGAACAGAGTAAAGAAAAAAGAATGAAAAGAAATGAAGACAGCCTAAGAGCCCTCTGGGACAACATTAAACACAACAACATTCCCATTTTAGGGGTCCCAGAAGGAGAAGATAAAGAGAGAGGACCTGAGAAAATATTTGAACAGACTATACTCAAAAAATTCCCTAACATGGGAAAGGAAATAGCCACCCAAGTCCAGGAAGCACAGCGAGTCCCATACAGGATATACCCAAGAAGAAACATGCCAAGACACATAGTAATCAAATTGGCAAAAATTAAAGACAAAGAAAAATTATTGAAAGCAGCAACAGCACCACCAAACCAGCTCTACAACAAATGCTAAAGGAACTTCTCTAGGCAGGAAACACAAGAGAAGAAAAGGACCTACAAAAACAAACACAAAACAATTAAGAAAATGGTCATAGGAACATATATATCGATAATTTCCTTAAATGTGTATGGATTAAATGCTCCAACCAAAAGACACAGTCTTGCTGAATGGGTACAAAAACAAGACCCATATATATGGTCTCTACAAGAGACACACTTCAGACCTAGGGACACATACAGACTGAAAGCGAGGGGATGGAAAAAGATATTCCATGCAAATGGAAATCAAAAGAAAGCTGGAGTAGTAATACTCATATCAAATAAAATAGACTTTAAAACAAAGTATGGGGCTTCCCTGGTGGTGCAGTGGTTGGTAGTCCGCCTGCCGATGCAGGTGGCACAGGTTTGTGCCCCGGTCCGGGAAGATCCCACATGCTGCGTAGCAGCTGGGCCTATGAGACATGGCCGCTGGACCTGCACGTCTGGAGCCTGTGCTCCATGACGGGAGAGGCCACGGTGGTGAGAGACCTGCGTACTGCAAAAAAAAAAGAACCAAAAAAAACAAAGAATATTACAAGAGACAAGGAAGGACACTACATAATGATCAAGGGATCAATCCAAGAAGAAGATATAACAATTATAAATAAATTTGCACCCAACATAGGAGCACCTCAATACATAAGGCAACTTCTAACAGCTATAAAAGAGGAAATCGACGTAATACAAAAATAGTGGGAGACTTTAACACCTCAGTTACATCAATGGACAGATCATCCAAAATGAAAATAAATAAGGAAACAGAAGCTTTAAGTGACACAATAGACCAGATAGATTTAATTGATATTTATAGGACATTCCATCCAAAAACAGCAGAGTACACTTTCTTCTCAAATGCACATGGAACATTCTCCAGGATAGATCACATCTAGGGTCACAAATCAAGCCTCAGTAAATTTAAGAAAATTGAAATCCTATCAAGCATCTTTCCTGACCACAAAGCTATGAGATTAGAAATGAATTACAGGGGAAAAAAACATAAAGAACACAAACACATGAAGGCTAAACACTATGTTACTAAATAAGCAAGAGATCACTGAAGAATTCAAAGAGGAAATTAAAAAATACCTAGAGAAAAATGACAATAAAAACACGACGATCCAAAACCTATGGGATGCAGCAAAAGTAGTTCTAAGAGGGAAGTTTATAGCTCTACAAGCCTATCTCAAGAAACAAGAAAAATCTCAAATAATCTAGCCTTACACCTAAAGAAACTTAGAAAGAAAAACAAACAAAACCCAAAGTTAGCAGACGGAAAGAAATCATAAATATCAGAGCAGAAGTAAATGAAATAGAAACAAAGAAAACAATAGCAAAGATAAATAAAACTAAAAGCTGGTTCTTTGAGAAGATAAACAAAATTGATAAGCGTTTGGCCAGACTCATCAAGAAAAAGAGGGAGAGGGCTCAAATCACTAGAATTAGAAATGAAAAAGAAGTTACAACAGACACAGCAGAAATACAAAGCATCCTAAGAAACTACTACAAGCAACTCTATGCAAATAAAATGGACAACCTGAAAGAAATGGACAAATTCTTAGAAAGGTATAATCTTCCAAGACTGAACCAGGAAGAAATAAAAAATATGAACAGAGAAATCACAAGTAATGAAATTGAAACTGTGATTAAAATCTTCCAACAAACAAAAGTCCAAGACCAGATGGCTTCACAGGTGAATTCTATCAAATATTTAGAGAAGAGATAAACCCAGCCTTCTCAAACTCTTCCAAAAAATTGTGGAGGAAGGAATACTCCCAAACTCGTTGTATGAGGCCACCATCACCCTGATACCAAAATCAGAAAAAGATAGTATAAAAAAAGAAAACTACAGACCAATATCACTAATGAATATAGATGTAAAAATTCTCAATAAAATACTAGCAAACAGAATCCAACAACACATTAAAAGGATCATACACGGGATGATCCAAGGATTCTTCAATATACGCAAGTCAATCAATGTGATACACCGTATTAACAAATTGAAGAATAAAAACCATATGATCATCTCAATAGATGCAGAAAAAGCTTTTGACAAAATTCAACACCTATTTATGATAAAACTCTCCAGAAAGTAGGTGCAGAGGGGACCTACCTCAACATAATAAAGGACATATACAAGAAACCCACAGCAAACATCATTCTCAATGGTGAAAAACTGAAAGTGCTTCCTCTAAGATCAGGAACAAGACAAGGATGTCCGCTCTCACTGCCATTATTCAACATAGTTTTGGAAGTCCTAGCCTCGGCAATCAGAGAAGAAAAAGAAATAAAAAGAATACAAATTGGAAAAGAAGAAATAAAACTGTCACTGCTTGTAGATGACATGATACTATACATAGAGAATCCTAAAGATGCCACCAGAAAACTACTAGAGCTAATCAGTGAATTTGGTAAAGTTGCAGAATACAAAATTAATGCACAGAAATCTCTAGCATTCCCATACACTAATGATGAAAAATCTGAAAGAGAAATTAAGGTAATACTCCCATTTACCATTGCAACAAAAGAATAAAATACCTAGGAATAAACCTACCTAGGGAGACAAAAGACTTGTGTACACAAAACTATAAGACACTGATGTAAGAAATTCAAGATGATACCAACGGATGGAGAGATATACCATGTTCCTGGATTGGAAAAATCAATATTGTGAAAATGATTATACTACCCAAAGCAGTCTTCAGATTCAATGCAATCGCTATCAAATCACCAATAACATTTTTTTCGGAACTAGAATGAGAAATCTTAAAATTTGTATGGAGACATAAAAGACCCCAAATAGCCAAAGCAGTCTTGAGGGGAAAAAAAGAAGTTGGCGGAATCAGACTCCCTGACTTCAGACTATACTACAAATCTACAGTAATCAAGACAATATGGTACCAGCACAAAAACAGAAACAGATCAATGGAACAAAATAGAAAGCCCAGAGATAAATCCAGGCACCTATGGTCAACTAATCTATGAGAAAGGAGGCAAGGATATACAATGGAGAAAAGACAGTCTCTTCAATAAATGGTACTGGGACAACTGACAGCTACATGTAAAAGAATGAAATTAGAACACTCTCTAACACCATATACAAAAATAAACTCAAAATGGATTCGAGACCTAAACATAGGAAAACATAGAAAGAGGAAAACATAGAAAGAACACTCTTTGACATAAATCACAGCAAGATCTTTTTTGATACACCTCCTAGAGTAATGGAAATAAGAACAAAAGTAAACAAATGGGACCTAATGAAACTTAAAAGCTTTTGCACAGAAAAGGAAACCATAAACAAGATGAAAAGACAACCCTCAGAATGGGAGAAAATATTTGCAAATGAATCAGCAGACAAAGGATTAATCTCCAAAATATATAAACAGCTCATGCAGCTTGATATTAAAAAAACAAACAACCCAATCCAAAAATGGGCAGAAGACCTAAATAAACATTTCTCCAAAGAAGACATATGGATCACCAAGAAGCACATGAAAAGCTGCTCAACATCACTAATTATTAGAGAAATGCAAATCAAAATTACAATGAGGTATCACCTCACACCAGTTATAATGGGCTTCATCAGATAATCTACAAACAACAAATGCTGGAGAGGATGTGGAGAAAAGGGAACCCTCTTGCACTGTTGGTGGGAATGTAAATTGATACAGCCACTATGGAGAACAGTATGGAGGTTCCTTAGAAAACTAAAACTAGAATTACCATATGACCCAGTGATCCCACTACTGGGCATATGCCCAGAGAAAACCATAGTTCAAAAAGACACATGTACCCCAATGTTCATTGCAGCACTATTTACAATAGCCAGGTCACGGAAGCAACCTAAATGCCCATCGACAGATGAATGGATAAAGAAGATGTGGCACATATATACAATGGAATAATACTCAGCCATAAAAAGGAATGAAATTGGGTCATTTGTTGAGATGTGGATGGATCTAGGGACTGTCATACAGAGTGAAGTAAGTCAGAAAGAGAAAAACAAATATCACATATATGTGGAACCTAGAAAAATGGTACAGATGAACCAGTTTGCAGGGCAGAAATTGAGACACAGATGTAGAGAACAAACGTATGGACACCAAGCGGGGAAAGCTGCAAGGGCTTGGGGGTGGTGGTGTGACGAATTGGGAGATTGGGATTGACATGTATACACTGATGTGTGTAAAATTGATGACTAATAAGAACCTGCTGTATAAAAAGAAAAGTCATTATCTTTATAAGAAATATGTGTAAACAAAATTGTCTGAGGTTATCAAAGTTTATGTCTCTACAATTTTGGAAATATGTTGGAATTTAAGATAAACAGAATAAAACTGTAATTGTTATATCAAAAAATAAAAAAATAAAAATTTAAATAAAATAAATGACAGACCCAATCTAGATGGAAGCATCATATAGTGAATTAAAGAATATTTCCAAGTAGGGCTTTAAGCTAGAAATAAACTTTATAACAATATGAAATAATGAGTAATACTCCTTGCTCTGGCCTTGTATTATCGAATTATGTCTGCTATTCTATCTTCCTCATTACCTCATACAACATGCATAAGCCAACAACAATATAAAACAAATGTGTATAAACAGTGCATAGCATAAGAAAAAGGAAATACTCTCCTCAAAATATGTCAAAGAAACAAAAGTATGAACATGTATACTTTTGATGAAACTGCATCCTACAATTATTACCAAATAGAACGTCTATCTGCATTTGGTGAATAGTGACTTTTGAGCTTTCCTTGAGTAAAGTACTGTTTGACTTCTTTTTATATCTAAAGGGTACTTTCTCTGGGTCTTCTACAGCAAAAAAAAAAAAAAAAAAAAAAAAAAAAAAGGAATGTTGAAGCCTCTGCCTCCCTGAAAATGAGACTGCTTGTAGTTACAGGTGGAGACTCTCCCAGACTCCGTCCACTGAGGTTTCATGATACCCAAAACCAAATTTCATCCATGGCTTGCTGTACAGCTTCATTATATAATCAAGACCAACATTATGAATTAGAAGTTAATACTCCATTTCCTTTGATAAAACTAACATACCGAAAGGTTAAGCAACTTGCTCAAGACTAAATAGCAAATAAGAAAAGATCTAAGCCCTGAAACCAAGTCTGTCTGATTCCCGAGTCCTCGTTCTTCCTAATCAGTGACGTCAACTTGATTTGCTTTTCTCTCCTGGTCTTCTGATGATAAATATACTGGTTTTGAGTTCACACTCTGTTAGTGGCAATTGCTCTCAGGCAGCTCACATGTGTCCTGATGGTGTGATGTGTAACCATCAGCCAAACACGTAGGAAAACTGAGCAGGTGAAAAAATCACATGAAGTGTGTTACAGAGACACCAGAATGGTCTCCATATTTACTCCTGGAATTCCCTCTGTAATTCTGGGTTTTCCATCCTTTGTCCTCATTTTATAAGGGGGGAGGTCCTGGAAAACAAGTTAATAGAAATACTATTTGCCAAGTTTCATTAATGGCTTTACATTTAGTGGCATAGATTCTGGAGCCAGATGGCCAGCTTGCATCCACTGGACACAGCCATAAAAGAGGTCTTGGATTAAAATACTGGATTTTAAAACACACCTCCCTGTTTTCCCTTATATTTAATTTTTGTGATTTAATATCCAAAACATATTTTGATGGGCTTAATATCTTGGGGTCTCAGCTCAGGGATTTTAAAAGACTAAACTTTGTATTATAGTGGAAAACAATAATGGGGTAATAACAATAATGAGGTAGGACTAGTTTTATGCCTTGTATACATTATCATTTGCTATGAACTTGAGTTTCCACAAAGAAGAATACTACATTAAATGTGTGCCTTAATAATTATATCACTTAATACATTCTATGACTCTAAATGTTAGTTTTCCTTCTCTTTGCTCCCAAATTTCATGGCAGAATTCTTACAGAATTCTACAGCTCCTAGCAAATGGGCCAACAGAACCTGGTGCTTATTACTCTTTCCATGTTTCAGAATCATTGATTTTTTTTTTCCTAACTATGGATTAGGTAAATCAACAGTATCTTTCTCTTTGCCTGTCACCAAAGGGTACTTATTTGGAGGCAAGTTACAAATAGCAAGTCATCCTAATATACTGAGTCCAAAGATCTGCTCTAAGTTGTGTACTTGTCACAAATTCTGGGATTTCTAGCATG
Organism: Globicephala melas; assembly: GCF_963455315.2. Lineage (NCBI taxonomy): Eukaryota > Metazoa > Chordata > Mammalia > Artiodactyla > Delphinidae > Globicephala > Globicephala melas. The sequence goes on along the minus strand of NC_083320.1, from coordinate 104,372,273 downwards.
CCTAAAGAACAGTGGGGCAAGCAATTGGAGACCTACTTGCAGGAGAAAACAAGACTCACCCTGGAAAAGAACTCAGCCAGTGTGGAGTGAGAGGTCAGATATACAGACCTGACTGTGGGTCTGGGTTAGTGGGGAAACTTAATGTACAATATGATGTCTGTAAACCATCCTGGACTCTGTCCCAGCTTCTACAGATCACTACCAGAGTACAGATCCCTATAGTGAGAGGAACACAATGAAGCTACGTGGTAACTGGAAAGTCCTTTTGTCACAAAACTTTATAAAGCTCTAAGAATACATAACATATAAGAGAAAAGAATTTGAAAAAAAATAGATATATATGTATGTATAACTGAATCACCTTGCTGTACACCTGCAACTAACACAGTATTGTAAATCAACTATACTTCAATAATAAAAAGAACACATGATTGTGTTGCATATAAAACAAGATGGTACCCCAAGTGGAGATAACAACTGTTTCCCACAAATGGGGGGTTTTTACAGTATGTGTACATACAGAATAGGATCAGACACCTCGTTATATATTGATGGCAGAAGACACCTGGCCTTCGAGTATCAGTGCATGGGCTAGACTAGGAAGGATGTAGGGTAAGACAGCAGAGTAGCTGCTGGAACAAAAGAGGGAAAATATGGGAAATACATGGTTGAGTGAACCACTCTCACAAACCCACATGTGATACCCCTTGAGGATGTCTGCAACCAGAGGAGCTTGAGATGCTACAATATGAATGAAGATAGATACCTAGTTCTGTCTGTTACCATTTTTTTGATCCAGTTTATCCCCACATGGAAGCAGCCATAGAAATAAGTTTTCAAGAAGTTTATTGTCATCCATTTCCTTTGTGTGTGACCTTGCCCTTTGAAACTAAATTGATCCCTTAATAAAAAAAAAACTGCAGGAAATTTTTCTACCTGCAGCAGGGCCTTAAATGGCTTGGAGCATTGGAGATATTTGGTCTCCTGAAGAGGTTCCTCATTTAATCTCTTTATGAAAGACATTTTGAAACACCTTTAATCCAATCCCACATTGGCACATAAGACATGTGACCTCAACCCAAACATTGTGCTGGGTTCCCCATGCTGGCAACTCTGAGGGTCCACACCTGCTAAACCCAACTACATCCTCGGGAAAAAAGTTCCACAGAGACAACATCCCCTTCCTTGGATCAGGATGTAGAAAACAATCACCCATTTTCATTGCTAAACTAGAGGGATATAAAGGGAAAATGGGCCAATCTATTATTGCAAAACATAGATAAATGTATCTCCATAGTCATTAGGAGGCCTGGGATTGCCTCTGGCTATGACACCATCTTTGGACCATCCTGACCCAGATTGCCTGGCTCTCATAGGGACACTACCAGCCCTTCCTTGTTCCAGATCTGACCCTGACTACATCCATCATCTGTCTCCAGAACTGTTCTCCTTATTTGACTGTAAACTCCTCTGCATGAAGGACTATACCTCACTTATCACTTGTTCAAGAATAAATGGTGATTCATCATTAATAAAATTAATGAATGGGCTTCAGCCTTAGTGTCAATGTAAAGATGAGCAAACTCTTAATTATAGGTTTTGTACAAAAGCCTAAGAGGACTTAAATATGGGCCGGCTCTTCCTCTGTGGTTCTATCCACTTACTTAGAGCACATGGTTGATTTGGCCTCTTCAAATTCTAACTTGTATCAAACTTTGTGTTCAAAACTTTTTAATTATCACTCTGAATCCTTCTGTTTTCCACTTAGTGTTCAACAATGGAACTTGGAATGTGGAATGCCCCTGCCAGCTTCTCTCAAATTTTCTTCAGCTTTCAGTATTCACAGCTGCAGAGAACCCAGAGCTGTTCCTATTAACATGTCAATGACATCAAACAAAGAGCTTCCTAAGTAGACATTTAGGGGAGATTTCTAGTGAAGGGAAAATTGCCATAATGTTGGTAAGTGGGTGAGCTGCCACTGTCGAGGGGAAGGAATTATGGGTGAAAGGATATGCCTGATTAAATGCAAAGCCCATTAAGGCACATTGCAATGAAATTTTATTCTGTAAAGACCACCCCTGGAAAATGAGCCTCCTGGGGGACCAAGCCAAGCACCCCATCGTGTCCCTGGATGGGTAGGAAAGACCACTGCTAGGTGGGGTTGCAGAGAGAGGAGAGTGAAATTCTACACTAGCTTCTCTTCTCTCTCCTTTCCACTAGGGCCCCTTTCTCCACTTTACCTACTTCTGACCAGTACAATCAGTTCCAACACTCAGCTCAATCTCCTCAATGTGGGGAGAAGGTATACATTCTCACTTGTGTTCACTCCACCTGATATAAGTTTTAAACTCCAGACCATCCTACTTATGTGTTGTTGGTTTCTACCCCTGTATAGTTTCTGGGCTCAAACTTGTATTCTTGAAGCAAAGTTAGTGAAGAGAGTGACAGTCATGTCTATTGATCACCTACTCTGTGACTGATATTAAGGTAAATGATGTATGTGCAATCACATTTAATTCCAGAAAGAAATTTATCTACCTCCTCTAGAGAAAGTAAAGCTATTGATTTTAAGCCTCATATATGTCTACCATTTGTTCCCAAATGCACCCTTTAGTGGTCTTTTCTATAATCCAGTTATTTTTTCTGTGGGAGGTTCTTCATCCTCTCACATTTTATTCAGCATCCTGCAACATCCCCAGTCTCCCCTTCAGCTTTTGACCCCACTTCTAGTCTTAGTGGGTTTTTTTTTTCCTATCTGAAGCATAACTATGTGGAAACTCCACTTTCTTTCCAATAGCCATCAGTTAGATTTTCAATCAACAAAAATATATTGAACGACCGCCAGATCTTATTACATTAGGTGCTGGGAATATTAGAAATAATTAGATTTAGTCCTTACCACCCAGGAGGTAACAGAGACACATAATCAAGTAAAAGATGATACAGTGGAGTATATACAATGAAAGAAGCAAAAGCAGGTGGAGGTTTTGTGGGGTCAGAAGCTTAACAGTTTGGGATGTACTCTCCAAGAAAAAGAATACAAAACTCCAAATTAAAAGATCACTTTGAATGTCAATGATAAAAAAATTCAAATACAAATTACTTTAAAAATGAACGAATGTCATAAAAATCACAAAATCTAAAAAACAACATAGCTTTAATTAACTAACTGACATAACTCTATAATACATACCTTTGTCTACATTTATAGTTGTAAATTTTTTATTGCCTTTTTGTATGACATCAATTTTGTAACATTATAAAGAGAATAGAAAGATTATTCAATATTTCTTCTAGCAGCTTGATCCAAGTAATTTTTTAAATTTTCTGATAGTTTAGAAAAGTTTTTTTTTATATATATATATTTCTTTCATCTACCAAGTTCTTGTTGATAATACCACATACATTTTTAGCATGGCTTTCACGTTTAGGGAAAAATAGATCAACCTTATTTGTGGTATGAACTATGAGATTTGGGAGAACTTCCCTAGACTAGCCTCTTGCTCCTCATGGATCAAACCTGGTTTCCACTTAGCTGCATACATACTTCTTTTCTGGCACTAAAAGACATCTATTTTGTGACATCCCTTGAGCCCTGTGTCTTTTTTGTCACTTTGTCAATTGATCTAACATGGCGAGTGTCTGAGCTACTCATAGCTGCTGTATATTAAAGTGACAGTTGAATGATTCTAAATATACCAAACTATATACATTTCTGACTCAACTTCCCCTTAGCTGGATCCTAAAAATGCCCATGCCACTCCAATTAGTGGGGAAAAATATCAGGGGAAATTGGAATGCAAAGATACATAAGACCATGGTTAAAACACCTCTTTCCTGTAAAAGGTGTTCACTGCCTGCAGTGCTGGGCTCCTGGCTTAGTGGGGCTCCTCCTTTTTTGTTTGCAGCATCACCCTCCAAGGGCACAAGTGCATCAGGTATTAGAGCAAGGGAGGGTACCCTCTAAAGTGATGCAGGCAAGTGCATCAATCGCCCTGCTACTGCAGGAGAAGGGCGATGCTCTTAGATTCAGGCTGTGGTGGGGTTAAAGCAGAGACCCGAGACTAGGAGCCTCTGTTGTTCATCTCAGCCTTCTCTCCATCCCCACACCAGCCGCTCCACAGGCTTTAATTTCTTGTTCAGTCTCTTGGGAAGTTTACAAAGCAAGACTTCTGGCTTGTGTGTCCAACAAAAAGGAAAACCTAGAGTTCCCCAACTCCCTTCTACTGTCTTGCTATGATTCTTTCTTATTCTTGTAGATTTTTCTAATATTGCTCTTTGATTTGTGGCCCTGCTCTGGCTTCCCTCTGAGGATTACTGCTGCTTTTGCTAGTTTTCTCAGTTTGAGTTTTAATTCTTACTGTATTGGGAGGAATTTCTCTAAGGATCCGTTTCTGGAGCCTGTTTAGAGATTTGACAATTTTTTTTTTCAGGGTCTGTTCTTTCTTAACACTCACAGGAAATCAGGGTATTTCTGTGTCCCATTCTCCCTGGCAAGGTCACCTTGCTGGTTGTATTCTAGGGTTACCCCACCTCCCGTCCCAGGCACCCAGCTCCACTGTGTACAAATGACTATTTTCCACTGAAAATCCAAGTTTAGTACAATCATGAAAAGAAGACTGTAGGAAAATGGAACAAAACAAAAGGGAATAAGAGGATCATTCCAAAATCAATAAAAGCAATAACAGAAAGTCAGAAACTTAAAGATTCAGCTCATGGTCCACCTCTTCTTTGTTGCTTTGCTGATCCTTCATTCTTAAACTATCCTCTCTCCTTACCCCAGGCTTTTCCCCTGAGTATCACTCTTAGATGAAGCAGGTGATGCTGTGAGGAGTGTTAGAACACTGCCAACTTTTCAGCTAATACATTCACTGAGATAAGGGAAGGAATTCTCACTGTTAGCTCTACCATGTGTTGAGAGGAAGCCACTGCATCTGTTCAGATTGAAAAGACAGAACTCAGATCAACCAGTAGGTTAATGAAAAGTGCTCTGGGCCATCTCTGCAAGTGAGACATTCCCAGTCACTAGAGGGGATCACGCAGAGCCTGGGCACTACTTGTCAGGAATACCATGGAGGGAATTTCTGTGGGTGGAAGTCTGGACTAGATGATAGATATGGTCTATTTCAATGCACAAATATTCTTTTATTTTTCAAGGTGCCTTGAAATCCAATAGAAATATGAAAAAAAATTTCAATGGAATGCTCTAATTTGCCAAACTACAACCAAACTCTAATATGTATGTTTTATTCAATTATTTGAAAAATTCAATGGTAAACACACACATTGTAGATAAACTAAATACTGAGTTGGAATTGGGACCAAACTTCATCTTTTCTTAAATGATCATAATATGATCATTTAAATAACTAAATTAGTTAACTTAGTTATGTTAGTTAAATGATCATATGTTATGTTATTTAATTTAGTTATTTATGTTAAAATAAAAATCTTAATATTCACTAAGCTGAATCTGAATTAAACCAACATCCTTAATTGGATCCTCAGTTTACTGTAAAAGAAAAAAGAAACTAAGTGACATTGTTGGTGTGCTTATTAAGTGGGATAAAGTATGTGAAAATTGTGACAAAGGGTCAGGTGCAAGGAAAGAGCACAATTAAGATTACTTCCCATCTCCTTTCCTTTCCTTGATTGCTTTCTTGGGATATGGGGTCTTTATGACCTCAGTCAACAGGTAAAGTATTTCTATAATATCCATCTCGTCTACGTTGGAATGGCATTTCTCCTGTTCACAGATAATGTCTCCTCAGAGATTTGAACTTTTCCTGTATAAAATACATCCTGAAAATGCTACTTATTATTTGATACAAATATCTTCTACACTCACCCTACGTATAGTCAGAACTTGTGAGCGTATTTCGCTGGTTTTCACATAGCTCACATAGTTGGAAGCCTGTTGAGACCCTATTGAGAGGTGTTTGGGCAGAAATTAGTAGGTTATATACATTAATGGTTGGACAAAGGGGAAAAATAAATCTCTGTACAGCAGCAGCCTGAAACAACCACAAAAGGGAAGTCTAGACACCATGGTTGCACAGTCTTATCTGACATTTGACTCACACATAGTGCCTGTCCTTAGACCTGAGCTCCATGTGGTGCCCAGTCAAGGCTGGCAGGTGTCTCCTACACAGAGAGTGAAGTGGTTGCCTGAGCATTGCTTCAGCACAGGCACTGATGATGTGCCAGTGTGACATGTTACAGAGGACAGAGGATGTCTTAGTTGGCATGTGATTCACTCAGAGTAGTTGTTAAGGCTACTGCAGCCACATGGGTTAGTAGTAAGAGTAATAGTTATTATGTATCAGGCACAGTGGTACTCAGCTACTTACAAGCATCACATCATTCCCATCATACTTGGCCCCATTCTTGTCCCATTTACAGATGAGCCCTCTAAGGCTTAGATACCTCAGATGATTTGTCTGAATATAGCATTAAAGGCAGAAGCAGGTTCAGGTCACTATGTCTCAAAAAACTTCTGCTCTGTTCTATTAGACTGTGTTGTCCATGGGAAAATTAATACAGTATAATCATTCAGCCTAAGCATTGAGAGTCCCTTACTGGAATTCTGCAATGCTGATTTACTTTCAGTTAACTTTTCCCCACATTGGAATGCAACATTATTTGTGCATATCACAAACCACCCTAAAATTGCATTTAGAAGGCTACTTCCTCAGCTGACTTGTTGTCCCTTAGCTAAGAGAAGGTAACCTCAGGGTCTCTCTTCTATAAAGCAATAGGAGTTGGCTAATTTGCTTAGATGCAACTAACTACCCAAAGTCTTTTCTTTTTATTATTATTTTTCTTTTTTTTTAAAGTCTTTATTGAATTTGTTACAATATTACTTCTGTTTCATGTTTTGTTTTTTTGGCCAAGAGGCATGTGGGATCCCGACCAGGGATCAAACCCCCATCCCCTGCTTTGGAAGGTCTTAAACCACTGGACTGCCAGGGAAGTCCTTTGCACTCTTCTTTCAAATAGTCTATGAAAAATTATTGTATGAGAAAATGATTGGAACAGCAGCAGAGATAATCTTGAAGTATGTCTTGGAATTAAGTTTTGGTAAATAATGATAATGATAATACTACTAACTAAGCAAACACTTGAATGCTTCCTAAATGGAAATTTTTCATGGGTGAACACATATCCATCGAGCTATGATGTCATTTCACTTAAACACACTTTTTTTATAGCTTTGTTTTAGTAAATGGAAAATAATGTAAAGTCCAGGGTTTTCATTACTTCATTTCCAGCTTTCCTTTTTTTACCTCTGTTTTGTCAACAGTAAATTTCTCCTATGACAAATATCCACAGAGTCATCATACAATCCAAGGGTGGGGAGCCAGGAAAAATGGGCTATATATTGACTGTATTATTCACTTAGACTTCTGAATTATTGAAATCACTTAATCTCTGTGCCATCATCGTTATTCTTTCACACAATGGAGACATATGTCCTGTCCTAACACAACCAGGGTTATTATGAGAATCAGCTGAAATGAAAGTGATTTTACAATTTAAAGGAATTATGCTAATATGAGGTGTTGTTCTTAAGCAAAATAAATGAGCAAAGACAAAGGACAGGGTCATATACTTCTAACCTCTGTTCTCTAGCTACATATAATGGTTATTAATAATTCAACAAGCCCAGAATTGTTATATTCTTTACTTCAGTATAATAGAGTGTAGAATAAGAATAAGGTCATCTTTTATTTCTTCTTGTAAATAAATGGAATTCATGGTTACAGTTGATTATTTCGGGTGAGTACTCCATTAAATGTCTGCATGACCACGAATCCAGTCAGACCTCAAGCAATGTAACAGGTTTATCACTTTAAAAGCAACCTCATTTGAATAAATAGAAACTATATGGAAGGTTAAATGAAACATCAAGGCTTGAACATTTCTTTTCTATCAGTAGGACCATCTGTTATTATAAAGCATTTAATCATCAAATATAGGTGGGAATATACTATGTGTCACACCTTGGAGCAGGTACTAGGGCAAATAATGATGAGCAAGAATTGCTCCTTACCTCATGGGGCTTATGATCTAGTGTACAACATAGATGTGAATCCTGTACTCTTATCAATTAAAGTAAAAATTACAATAGAAAATCTATTACAGACAGACATGCATAGTATTATGAGAAAGACCACTTAATTGGAAGATTTGGCTCAGTTGGGAGGGCCAAAGAGTCCATCTCTGAAGAAGCGACAGCTGATTCAAGCTCTGAAGAAAGGGTTAGTGTGAACTAGATGTAGAAGGGGGACGGGAACAGCACACACTAAGCTCAGGTAACAGGTGAGGGCAGTGGGTGTGAAAATTCCCAGGAAGTAAAAGTCAGTATGTCTGGAATAAAGAGATTAAGTGAGAGAGACTAGTGTGTACAATGAGGCTGGAGATAAAGCAGGAGGCCAGATTACTCAGAGCTTTGTGGTTATAGTAGGAACTTGGACTTTATCCTACACATAATGGGAAGTCATTGACGTCAGTAAAGGGCTATACTCTGAGGGATGGCATGATCAGATTTGCAGTTATTAAAGTACATATCTGGCAGGATGACTACTGGATTAGAGGAGAACCAGTGTGTGTATGGAAGACCAATTCGGAGACTGTCATAGCTGTCTGAACCTAAGATGATGGTTCTTTGGAGTAGGGGGTTGTCCCACTTAAGACAGGTTTATGCTGAAATAAAAAACAACCCCCAAAATTCAAGGACATAAAAAATCATACAGAATTTTATCAGTCATTTATTTAGTATCTTCCACAGACCAGACAACTGCCCAGGGCTGCTCTCCCCTGGGCACAATACTTCAGGTTGCTCTGACCTCATGGCAACTACCAGTGCTTCCACAAATCCTAGATAGAAGAGAAAGTCTGGAGAAGTATATACTGACTTTTATGTACCTCCTCAAGGAAGTGACTATGTAACTCCTGCTCATGTTTCATTAGAAAAAAAATAAGTTACTTGCACCATGCCTTACATCAAGTAGGTAGGGAATGCTCCATGCAGGAAGCAATAAGCTAGCAGCCAGTCTGTAGCCTTTCCTTGAACCCAGTGGTTCTCAACTGGGTGTGATTTTGCCCCCAAGGAGACATTTTGCAATGTCTAGAAACAGGTTGAGTTTTTACAACCAGGTGATTGGTACTAAACATCCTACAATGCACAGGAAAGCCCCCTATCTGGCCAAATATCAGTAGTGCTAAGATTGAGAAATCCTGCTCTAGCCTCATGAATAACTGAAAATTTAATGCATAGTTGTATCTTCCTTGCCATTCTAAATCAAGGAATATGTAGAAGTGTTTGGTACACTGCTGAGCTTGCTAAGTACTAAAGCATCTGTATCTAAGGTTGTTCAGTGAGGAACCTATATTAATGAGATGCAGCTGCACTGGGCCCTGGGTACTAGTCACTTATTCCTGAAAGAGCTATATGCTTTTCAAGGGATAAAATGTTTAAAATGCCACAGTTGATGGCTTCCCTGAGATGAGGGTGTCCATCCACACCTTCTCAGTACGATCTCTCATGAAACATTCATGCCAAGTGCAAAGCAACATTGAGAAATGGGAAACTTCCTGGAGGTTATGATCCCTTTGTTGTTGCTATACATGCTGTATTGCTCTTGTCTTATATCCTTTCTAAATGCTATGTATATTTTGTGCTGGGTGAAGCCTATTGTATCTTGCAAGTGTGGTTATCAATCCAGGCCCAGGACCACTGCTCCCTTTTGGAGAGGGCACACTGTACTAGAACTCCAACTCTTGGTAAACAGCTGTAGCATCTACCTCAAGTGTTTGGAATTAAGATGAAAAGAATGAGCAGTTTGAGACATATTTAGGAAGTGATTACAGATACTGTTGTTCTCTCCCAGAATCTATTTTGCATCATCTTCTTTGCCAGTGAAGACTGGATTTTGTTCAGGTAACTTCTCTCCCCTCCAAGCTTCAGGGTAAGCTGGTTCCAGATCCCTTGCCAGTAATTGATTTAGGTATGGGCATGTAGTATAATTCAAACAAATGATATGTATGGGAGAAGCCAGAGAGGCTTCTGGGAAAGTGTTTCTGCATTCTTAAAAAGAGGTGCTTAAGAAGAGATGACCTTTTTTCCCACTGGGCATTGTTGAATTTATATGTGAAACTGAGATGCGCTTCAGCAATCTTGCAACTATAATAGAAATAGTCTGAGGACAAGGCAGATATGTTAATGACAGCAGAGAGAAAAGTGAAGAAAAATATTGGTTCCTGATGAATTACCTCTGACTTCACCAACCCTGGAGCTCTCTTACGCTAGGGCTTATTATTAACTGACATTTTAAAAAATTTAATTTTAAATAAATTTAAATTGACGTATTTTTCTGTTAGGTGCAGCTAAAGCATCTGAAGTGATACAGAATTTAAAATCTATAGGAATATAATGGAATAGACATGAGGAGTGAAGAACAGAATATTTAGATTTCTGGGTGGCAATGGGGGATATGGTGGTCTCAGTAGATATGTACAGGAGATGCAAGGTTTAATTAGGAACATCAGAAATTTACTTTTGGATATGTTGAGTGTTAGCTGCCATAAATGATATTAGAAGAGATTTCTAGTAGACAGTTGAATATTTATGCCTGTAGTTAAGAGATCTGGGGTGGAGATATCCATTTGTAAGTTTTCTGGGCAAAGGTGATGATTCGTGGGTGTGGGTGCCTAGCCTAGAGAAAATGTACCAAAAGAGTAGCCTAAGACAGAAGCCTTCAAAACTTCAGCCTATATCAACATCCACCTAGAAAAGGAGGAGCTTGTGACAGTGGCTAAGAGGAGTAATCAAACAAACAGAATGAAAGCAGAAATATACTGTGTCACAGAAATCCAGAGAAGAGAGTGTTTCAAGGAAGGGGGAGAGGTTGACAATAGAAAATGTTATAAGAAATAAAAAAGGTGAAGAGTCAAACATTTCTTTTTAATTTTAAAAATATTGAAAATGAGATTTATAAGATTTATCATATTTGTGTAGCACAATTTTTTCACAAGTATTCTCTCTTTTGAGTCTCCTGACAACTTAGAAATGGTTAGAATAATTATTGTTGAATCAGTTCTGCACAAGGACAGTGATACTTAGATATGCTAAGTGATTTGACCCACGTAGTAATGTAGTAGTCAGACTGGAATTCAAACTCACAGCGGACTAACTCTTGGTCCAGGTTTTTTCCATACTGCCCCCAAGTCCTACTACAATTTGCCCCTTTGCCTGCAACAGTGAATTAATTTTGAGTTCCCCAGGAGGAAAAGAAGAGATAGACAGACAGACAGATAGACAGACAGGCAGACAAAGTAGATATACATTAAACACATAATAGTTTCAGGCACTCTGCAACCTGATTTACAGGAAGGAAAAATGTCCTGAGAGGCCTTTCAACCATACATCAGCCATGTAAGGACAAAGCCAGCAGTCTGACAGGATAGGATTCTGAGAGACTGAGAGCTGAGGACAGGGACAGATGGAATGAGATGTGTTCACCATTTGCGGTGGGGGGCAGGACTTTTTTTTATTGTTTAGTGAACCACATTATTCCCTTTGGAAACATTGTTTACATGTGCTCAAAGCAACTATGTAAAATAAGTATTGATAAATGTATTAGTGTGCTAAGGCTGTCCTAACAAAGTACCACAAACTAGGTAGCTTAAGTAACAGAAATGTCTTGTCTCACAGATCTAGGTGATCGGTAGGGTTGGTTTCTTCTGAAGACTTCAAGAGAGAGAATCTGTTCCGTGCCTCTCTCCTACCTTCTAGTAGTTTGCTGGCAATCTTTGACATTTCCTGGCATGTAGAAGCATCGTTCTTATTTCTATCTTTATCTCCACATGGCATTCTCCTTCTGTGTGTTTCTCTGTCCAAATTTTCCCTTTTTATAGAAGGACACCAGTCATATGGAATTAGTGTCCATGCTTATGACTGCATCTTAACTAATTGTATCTGCAATAACTCTTTCCAAATAAAGTCACATTCTCAGGTACTGGGGCTTAGGACTTCAGCATGTGATTCTTTTTTTTTGAGGACACAGTTCAATCCATGATAAACTTCTCTTAACAATGAGAAAAAATGAAGTCTATGGTTATCTGATGATATGTACACACACACACATACACACACATACACACACATGCACACACACATATATACACATATATGCACACACGCATATATACACACATGCACACATATATACACACACATAAACACACATATACACAAATATATACACACAGAGACATACATATACACACACGTGCACACACATATACACACATATTTACACACATGCACACATATATACACACAGACACACACACGCACACACAGGTGTGTATATATGTGAGACCTCAAGTCTCCCAAGTCAGAGGTACCCTGAAACACATGGTGTTATTATTTACATGGAAAACAGTAGCCAGAGCATTATTGTGCTGCTGCCATGCCCTGATCCCCTCAGGGTGACATACTAAAGTCAGGGTTTTAGCTGCACATGCATACACCTCAGAAAGGAACCATAAAATTTGGAGACTCTGAACTGTGATGGTTCTCCTTGCACATCTGCTCATCCCACCCCCTGGAGAAAGATTACTAATTATCCTGAAACATAAGAAATTCTTCTCTAAGGGAGAAGGCAAAGGCATCTCTAGGTTTCTTGTCTTGGAATATAAGCCAGTGTCTCTAGAGAGGGGAAGAAGAAGGTTTTACCTTCACTGCCCTAGGGCTTTTCGAGGCTCAGAGAGTCTCTGCATCTCTCTGGAGGGAAACATTATCTCTAGCTTCCAAGGGTATTTACTATTCAGACATGTCTCTTGTTCAGAAGGGCTGGACCATGCAGGAACATGAGAAATCCAATGTGAATTTTCTCCCAACATTTCATTATAAGAGCTCAATTGTGAAGGTGATGAAATTGATAACTAGGATAATGTTCACATTGAATTTTATACACATCTTTTAAAGGACTTAACATATTTCATTTTAGTAGCTTATTTACATGTGTTTCTTATTAGATTATAAAATTCTTAATATCCTAGACCAAGAATTCTATTTAAATATTGTCAATGACTAGCAGAGCACTTGCTAGCTTATAAGCATTCATTTAATTATTGTTTTTTGTTTGTTTGTTTGTTTGTTTTGCTGTACACAGGCCTCTCACTGTTGTGGCCTCTCCCGTTGCAGAGCACAGACTCTGGAGGCACAGGCTCAGCAGCCATGGCTCACGGGCCCAGCCACTCCGCGGCATGTGGGATCTTCCTGGACCGGGGCACGAACCTGTGTCCCCTGCATCGGCAGGCGGACTCTCAACCACTGCGCCACCAGGGAAAAAACAGAACTTTTCACATGTTTTGCTCTGTAACATGTATATTTACTGTCACCTTTTGACCTTTCTAACTTGGAAGGTTAAATGTAATAATGTATCCATTATTTGTCTTCCTTCAATGGCTTTATCATTGCACTGATTCAAATATACCTAAGACTTTTTAATCTTCAAGTTTCTTTCTTTATTTACTTTCCTTCCTGTACTGGGTCTGCCTCTTTCTTCATTTTATCCCTCTTTAATCTCCTAGGCCAAACATTCATGTTTTTAGAACAAATGTTCTAGGTACTTAAAATTAAATGAATTATTTTTGATTGAAGAAAATGGTATTTTTCAAAATCCAATTAACATGCTTGTTTAAATGGTTCTTGCATATGAAGAGACATGTTTCTTTACCAAATGAAAAAGGATCAAAATTTTATTTCAACTCTATCACAAGTTTTAAATAGCACCCTGAAGCAATCTCATTTTTATCCATATTTTGGCCATTTCTAAAGCATTTGTGAGTTGTAATCCTCAATAGTATACAGCGGTCCATATAGAAGTAACTCACTTGGCAAAGTGAGTAACTTTTGGGCACAGCTGCTTGGGCTGTATCTACCAACCCATTTGCAGGTGATAGCCAACCGCTGCTGATTTTCTTTGTATCATTAAAGTGTGTTGCATGGAAATACAAGGAATGGAGGAATGAATCCTCACTCTTGCAAATGCAACTCCAAAATGCTAGTGTGCTTATTTATTTAGAAAACATCCTTTTATATATTTCAGGTTTTGGACTGGGGCCCTTAAATAATCTAAACACCGCTCATTTTAAAAAAATTATAATGGCACTCTGTAACAATCTAAGAACAAACATAAAGCCACTGAGGGCTACTATAGAGTGACTTACAAGTTAGCTAAAAGAGGAGTGAAATAAGTGATGAAGGTTTACAACAGATATATGCTTGTGGAAATTTTGCCAATGCCTCAAACTCAAAGAGCATAGCTGTAGGAAAAAATAAATTTAAAAAGATGTATTGTTTGGCGGTTCAATTTAATAAGCTTTTAAATTTACAGTTATTCACTTAGTTTGACTGAAAACATTGTATTACTTCACGCATAATACAGATTTTTTGTTTCCTAACCATAGCTGGAGAACAAAATATATATTCTCTCCTCTACAGAGTCAGCAATTTTAGCTCTGGTTATAGAGTAAACCTGTGTTTAACTCTCATGTCTTACTTGGAGAGGAACCATGGAATATTACATTTAACATCTCTAAGAGTCAGATCATGTTTCAATCAAATGGTAATAGAATAAAATAAAATAGAAGTTATTAGACTATACTACAAAGCTACAGTAATCAAGACAATATGGTACTGGCACAAAAACAGAAACCTAGATCAATGGAACAAGATAGAAAGCCCAGAGATAAACCCATGTACCTATGGTCAACTAATCTATGACAAAAGAGGCAAATATATAAAATGGAGAAAAGACAGTCTCTTCAATAAACGTTGCTGGGAAAACTGGACAGCTACATGTAAAAGAAAGAAATTAGAACACTCCTTAACACGATACACACAAAAAAAAAACCCTCAAAATGGATTAGAGACCTAAATGTAAGACTGAACACTATAAAACTCTTAGAAGAAAACATAGGAAGAACATTCTTTGACATAAATCACAGCAAGATCTTTTTTGATCCACCTCCTAGAGTAATGGAAATAAAAACAAAAATAAACAAGTGGGACCTAATGAAACTTCAAAGCTTTTGCACAGAAAAGGAAACCATAAACAAGATGAAAAGACAACCCTCAGAATGGGAGAAAATATTTGCAAATGAATCAGCAAACAAAGGATTAGTCTCCACAATATATAAACAGCTCATGCCACTCAATATTAAAGAAACAAACAACCCAGTACAAAAATGGGCAGAAGACTTAAATAGACATTTCTCCAAAGAAGACATACAGATGGCCAAGAAGCACATGAAAAGCTGCTCAACATCACTAATTATTAGAGAAGTGCAAATCAAAACTACAATGAGGTATCACCTCACACCAGTTAGAATGGGCATCATCAGAAAATCTACAAACAACAAATGCTGGAGAGAGTGCGGAGAAAAGGGAACCCTATTGCACTGTTGGTGGGAATATAAATTGATACAGCCACTATGGAGAACAGTATGGAGGTTCCTTAAAAAACTAAAAATAGAATTACCATATGACCCAGTGATCCCACTACTGGGCATATATCCAGAGAAAACCATAATTCAAAAAGACACAAGCACCCCAATGTTCATTGCAGCACTATTTACAATAGCCAGGTGATGGAAGCAACCTAAATGCTCATCGACAGACAAATGGATAAAGAAGATGTGGTACATATATACAATAGGATATTACTCAGTCATAAAAAGGAACGAAATTGAGTCATTTGTTGAGATGTGTATGGATCTAGAGACTGTCATACAGAGTGAAGTAAGTCAGAAAGAGAAAAACAAATATCGTATATTAATGCATGTATGTGGAACCTAGAAAAATAGTACAGATGAACCGGTTTGCAGGGCAGAAGTTGAGACACAGATGTAGAGAACAAAAGTATGGACACCAAGCAGGGAAAACCGCGGTGGGGTGGGGATGGTGGTGTGCTGAATTGGGTGATTGGGATCGACATATATACACTGATGTGTATAAAATTGATGACTAATAAGAACTGCAGGGGAAAAAAAGTTATTAGAGTTCAGTACATGCAGTAAGCAAGTATTATTTTATGTATTATATACACACACACCCTTGAATATATATATATATAGCTGAACCATGATTTAAAATGTATTCATTCTCTGGATGTGTTTACCAAAAAGTTTGAAGGTCACTCTTCTGAAGGGCTTAATTAATGCAGAGCAAAAGTTTTTGAATAATTTGAAGTTATTTGCTGTTGGTGGTGGTGGTTTTAGTTTTGATTTATAGGACATGGAGTTATGGGCACTGGAGCTACTTGGAAATGTGATCTTAAAACACTGGATAAGTTTGTAGCCAGAAGGTTAGCACTTCCAAAAGGGTTCATATTTTTCCATTGGAAATACTCGTCCCTTTAGCAAGGATTATTGGCTCATTCTGAAAACAGTCAGCATCCTTCTGCTTTAATGACACATAACACTTAGCAAGGGTTTGCCTATGAAAAAGCCATGTTGATTGGAGTGACTGCTTGACTGAAAACACACAGTTGGAACCACCTACAATTTTACTGCTTTACTTCAAGGAAACCCGGATTACTTGGAACACACTTGGAAATAATTTTATTTCTTTCCTTGACATTTTTTCAGAGGTGGATTTGCCAGGCAACTAATAAGCTAAATTTTCAAGGTCCCTCATCTGATGGGCTTCATTTAAAGTCATAAACCTAATTGTGATTTTATGATTTTGTATTATTTTCATTAAAAGAGAGTCCTAGATTTGAAAAAGCTTCAGGTCTTGCAAAAACTAGATCCATCTCTGTACTAATTATAGACTAACTGGCAGTATTAAGTTATAAAGATCTTGCCTTCTATGTATTTGAAAGCCCCGAAATTTATATAGTTAGGGAGTTGTTTGTATATATAGTAAAGAGGAGATTTTTTTGGAAATGGATCAACCTTGTTGATCTTGAGCAAGCCATTGACTTTTCTGAAAATCTGTCAATATTTCCTTAACAGCAAAACAGAAATAGTAACTCATAGGGTCATTTTGAGGATGAAACGTAACCTTCCACAAATATGGTGGTGACAAAATGTTGACATTTCCCTCCAACCTCAGGCTGGTAATAGATTCTGTGTAGAACTGAGTTGATTCACTGTTCCTCAACCTTCTTCTGTTAAAGACCCCAGTCCAGTAAAAAGTAGAACTGAGTGAGAGTAAAAAGAAAGGAAGCAGGCCGGGGGGTGGGGTGGGGGCATGGAGAATGCAGAGAGGGTGGGAGGAAGAGAGGAAAAGGAAAAAGAAAGAAACCAAAGGAACATGAATCACATTTCCCCCCTTTAATTCCTGTCCTCAAATTTCCTAATCTAGTGCTCTGTTCCCTGCTAACATGAAGGCATCAGTAAATTTTGATAATTCTCTGACATACAGGTATGTGAAAACATTGTAGTGCCTGGAATTACAAGTGTTCCATTGGCTGCATCCAGTGACACCAGCACCATTTTAATCAATTCAGAAGGAAAAGCAGATACTTGTTATACCACTATATAAAATCGATGCTTGCCACCATGAGGCTAAAACAATCACATGAATGACTGAAGTTCTCTCTCCTCACATATTTGTTTTGCCATCATATCAACCTCAACTCCATCCTTTCTATTGCCAACATAAAAAAGACCTCCTCAAAAACATTGGAACATCTTTCTCTGAAAAATTGGTTTCATAACATTAAGAATATAGAAAGCAACACAAAAATGAATTTTATTGTGATAGATTCTGTAGAGCAGGCTTTCTCTCTCATTTTTCCAAATTCATCCCCCAAACCATGAAATATTAACAGTTAAGGAAGGCAGGTTAATGGAGGACTGCTAAATGTTTAGAGAGTGATAATCGATTTCCCATTATTGGCAGACAAGTTCTGTGAGAGCCATGTCATAAATTCTCCCGCACCCAGCAGCCTGAAGAAAGCTGCTCCTGGACAACATTATAGCTTGACAGCTACGAGGAGCCTACGGCACCCTTTGTCACTGCTCAGGAAGTTGGCACGACAAAAGCATAATTGAATTGGTAATGCAGCAGTACATGACATAGACCACCATTCTGGAACAGGAATGTTTAAGTCATGGATAATGAAGTGATTCCTTCCAAGGTAATTTACGGCACACTTATCAAAAAAAATTTTTTTTTTTTTTTTTTTTTTTTTCAGTACGCGGGCCTCTCATTGCTGTGGCCTCCCCCATTGCGGAGCACAGGCTCTGGATGCACAGGCCCAGCAGACATAGTTCACGGGCCCAGCCGCTCCGTGGCATGTGGGATCCTCCCGGACCGGGGCATGAACCAGTGTCCCCTGCATTGGCAGGCGGACTCCCAACCACTGCATCACCAGGGAAGCCCAGGGGGGTTCCCCAGGGGGGAATATCTTTTGTAAATTTTTGAATTTTATTTATGTTTTTATACAGCAGGTTCTTATTAGTCATCAATTTTATACACATCAGTGTATACATGTCAATCCCAATCTCCCAATTCATCCCACCACAACCAACCCCCCCACCGCTTTCCCCCTTTGGTGTCCATACGTTTGTTCTCTACATCCGTGTCTCTAGTTCTACCTTGCAAACCGGTTCATCTGTACCACTTTTCTAGGTTCCACATACATGCATTAATATCCGATATTTGTTTTTCTCTTTCTGACTTACTTCCCTCTGTATTATGGTCTCTAGATCCATCGACATCTCTGCAAATGAAACTCAGTTTCGTTCCTTTTTATGGCTGAGTAATATCTCATTGTATATATGTACCACATCTTCTTTATACATTCATCTGTCGATGGGCATTTAGGTTGCTTCCATCACCTGGCTATTGTAAATAGTGCTGCAATGAACATTGGGGTGCATGTCTCTTTGAATTATGGTTTTCTCTGGATATATGCCCAGTAGTGGGATCGCTGGGTCATATGGTAATTCTATTTTTAGTTTTTTAAGGAACCTTCATACTGTTCTCCGTAGTGGCTCTATCTATTTATATTCCCACCAAGAGTGCATGAGGGTACCCTATTCTCCACACTCTCTCCAGGATATGTTGTTTGTAGATTTTCTTTTGATGCCCATTCTAACTGGTGTGAGGTGATACCTCATTGTAGTTTTGATTTGCATTTCTCTAATGATTAGTGATGTTGAGAAGATTTTCAGGTGCTTCTTGGCCCTCTGTATGTCTTCTTTGGAGAAATGTCTACTTAGGTCTTCTGCCCATTTTTGGGTTGGGTTGTTTGTTTTTTTAATATTGAGCTGCATGAGCTGTTTATATATTTTAATCCTTTGTCAATTGATTCCTTTGCAAATATTTTCTCCCATTCTGAGGGTTGTGTTTTCATCTTGTTTGTAGTTTCCTTTGCTTTGCAAAAGCTTTTAAGTTTCATTAGGTCCCATTTGTTTATTTTTGTCTTTATTTCCATTACTCTAGGAGGTGGATCAAAAAAGATCTTCTTGTGATTTATATCAAAGTGTGTTCTTTCTATCTTTTCCTTTAAGAGTTTTATAGTGTCCAGGCTTAAATTTAGGTCTCTAATCCATTTTGAGTTTATTTTTGTGTATGGTGTTAGGGAGTGTTCTAATTTCATTCTTTTACATGTAGCTGTCCAGTTTTCCCAGCACCACTTATTGAAGAGACTGTCTTTTTCCATTGTATGTCCTTGCATCCTTTGTCATAGATTAGTTGACCATAGATGCATGGGTTTATGTCTGGGCTTTCTATCCTGTTCCATTGATCTATATTTCTGTTTTCATGCCAGTACCATACTGTCTTGATTACTGTAGCTTTGTTGTATAGTCTGAAGTCAGGGAGTCTGATTCCTCCAGCTCCATTTTTTCACCTCACCTTAAGACTGCTTTGACTATTCAGGGTCTTTTGTGTCTCCATACATATTTTAAGATTTTTTGTTGTAGTTCTGTAAAAAATATTCATTGGTAATTTGATAGGGACTGCACTGAATCTGTAGATTGCTTTGGGTAGTATAGTCATTTTCACAATATTGATTCTTCCTATCCAAGAACATGGTATATCTCTCCATCTGTTTATATTTTTAATTTCTTTCATCAGTGCCTTATAGTTTTCTTCATACGGGTCTTTTGTCTTCCTAGGTAGGTTTATTCCTAGGTATTTTATTCTTTTTGTTGCAGTGGTAAATGGGAGTGTTTCCTTAATTTCTCTTTCACATTGCTCATCATTAGTGTATAGGAACACAAGAAATTTCTGTGCATTAATTTTGTATCCTGCAACTTTACCAAATTCATTGATTAGCTCTAGTAGTTTTCTGGTGGCATCTTTAGGATTCCTTATGTATAGTATCATGTCATCTGCAAACAGTGAGAGTTTTACTTCTTCTTTTCCAATTTGTATTCCTTTTATTTCTTTTTCTTCTCTGATTGCCATGCTTAGGACTTCCAAAACTATGTTGAATAATAGTGGTGAGATTGGACATATTTGTCTTGTTCCTGATCTTAGAGGAAATGCTTTCAGTTTTTCACCATTGAGAATGATGTTTGCTGTGGGTTTGCCGTATATGACCTTTATTATGTTGAGGCAGGTTCCCTCTATTCCCACTTTCTGGAGAGTTTTTATCATAAACAGTGTTGAATTATCTCAAAAGCTTTTTCTACATCTATTCAGATGATCATATGGTTTTTATTCTTCAATTTTTTAATATGGTGTACCACATTGATTGATTTGCATATGTTGTAGAATCCTTGCAGCCCTGGGATAAATCCCACTTGATCATGGTGTATGATCCTTTTAATATGTTGGATTCTGTTTGCTAGTATTTTGTTGAGGATTTTTGCATCCATATGCATCACTGATATTGGTTTGTAATTTTCTTTTTTTCATAGTATCTTTGTCCGGTTTTGGTATCAGGGTGATGGGGGCCTTATAGAATGAGTTTGGGAATGTTCCTTCCTCTGCAAATTTTTGGAAGAGTTTGAGAAGGATGGGTGTTTGCTCTTCTCTAAATGTTTGATAGAATTCACCTGTGAAGCCATCTGGTCCTTGACTTTTGTTTATTGGAAGATTTTAATCACAGTTTCAATTTCATTACTTGTGATTTGTCTGTTCATATTTTCTGTTTCTTCCTGGTTCAGTCTTGGAAGGTTATACATTTCTGAGGATTTGTGCATTTCTTCAGTTTGTCCATTTTATTGGCATAGAGTTGCTTGTAGTAGTCCCTTAGAATGTTTTGTATTTCTGCAGTGTCTTTTGTAACTTCTCCTTTCTCATTTCTAATTTTACTGATTTGAGTCCTCTCTCTCCTTTTCTTGATGGGTCTAGCTAAAAGTTATCAATTTTATTTATCTTCTGAAAATACCAGCTCTTAGTTTTATTGATCTTTGTTATTGTTTTCTTTGTCTCTATTTTATTAATTTCTGCTCTGATATTTATGATTTCTTTCCTTCGACTAACCTTGGGTTTAATTTGTTCTTCTTTCTCTAGTTCCTTTAGGTGAAAAGTTAGATTGTTTACTTGAGATTTTTTTTTGTTTGTTTCTTGAGGTAGACTTGTATTGTTATGAACTCCCCTCTTAGAACTGCTTTTGCTGCATCGCATAGGTTTTGGATTGTTGTGTTTTCATTGTCATTTGTCTCTAGGTATTCTTTAATTTCCTCTTTGATTTCTTCAGTGATCTCTTGGTTATTTAGTAGCGTATTGTTTAGCCTCTATGTGTTTGTGTTTTTTACGTTTTTTTTCCCCATTATGGATTTCCAATCTCATAGCTTTGTGGTCAGAAAAGATGCTTGATAGGATATCAATTTTCTTAAATTTACTGAGGCTTGATTTGTGACCCAAGATGTGATCTATCCTGGAGAATGTTCCATGCACACTTGAGAAGGAAATGTAATCTGCTGTTTTGGATGGAATGTCTTATAAATATCATTTAAATCTATCTGGTCTGTTGTGTCATTTAAAGTTGTGTTTCCTTATTTATTTTCATTTTGGGTGATCTGTCCATTGATGTAAGTGGGGTGTTAAACTCCCCCATTATTATTGTGTTACTGTCAATTAACTCTTTTATAAGTGATAGCAGCTTGCCTTGTGTGTTGATGTGCTCTTATGTTGGGTGCATATACATTTATAATTGTTATATCTTCTTCTTGCATTGATCACTTCATCATTATGTAGTGTCCTTCCTTGTCTCTTGTAACATTCTTTATTTTAAAGTCTATTTTTTTGATATGATTTTTGGTACTCCAGCTTTCTTTTGATTTCCATTTGCATGGAATATCTTTTCCATCCTCTCACTTTCAGGCTGTAGGTGTCCCTAGGTCTGAAGTGGGTCTCTTGTAGACAGCATATATATGGATCTTGTTTTTGTATCCACTCAGCCAGTCTGTGTCTTTTGATTGGATTATTTAACTCATTCACATTTAAGGTAATTATCAATATGTATGTTCCTATTATCATTTTCTTAATTTTTTATGGGTGTGTTTTTGTAGGTCCTTTTCTTCTCTTGTGTTTCCCATTTAGAGAAGTTCCTTTAGCATTTGTTGTAGCACTGGTTTGGTGGTGCTGAATTCTCTTATCTTTTGCTTGTCTGTAAGGCTTTTGATTTCTCTATCAAATCTGAATGAGATCCTTGCCAGGTAGAGTAATCTTGGTTGTTGGTTCTTCCCGTTCATCACTTTATATATATGGCACTCCCTTCTGGCTTGTAGAGTTTCTGCTGAGAAATCAGCTGTTAACCTTATGGGAGTTCCCTTGTATGTTGTCATTTTCCCCTTGTTTCTTTCAATAATTTTTCTTTGTCTTTAATTATTGTCAATTTGATTACTATGTGTCTCAGCATATTTCTCCTTGGGTTTATCCTGCCTGGTACTCTCTGCACTTCCTGGACTTGGGTGGCTATTTCTTTGTCCATGTTAGGGAAGTTTTCACTATAATCTCTTCAAATATTTTCTCGGGTCCTTTCTCTCTCTCTTCCCCTCCTGGGACCCCTATAATGCGAATATTGTTGCATTCAATGTTGTCCCAGGGGTCTCTTAGGCTGTCTTCATTTCTTTTCATTCTTTTTCCTTTATTTTGTTCCATGGCAGTGAATTCCACCATCCTGTCCTCCAGGTCATTTATCCGTTCTTCTGCTTCAGTTATTCTGCTATTGATTCCTTCTAGTGTATTTTACATTTCAGTTGTATTGTTCATCTCTGTTTGTTTGTTCTTTAATTCTTCTAAGTGTTTGTTCTTTAATTCTTCTAGGTCTTTGTTAAGCATTTCTTGCATCTTCTTGATCTTTGCCTCCATTCTTTTTTCAGAGGTCCCAGATCATCTTCACTCTCATTATTCTGAATTCTTTTTCTGAAAGGTTGCCTATCTCCACTTCATTTAGTTGTTTTTCTGGGATTTTATCTTGTTCCTTCATCTGGTACATAACCCTCTGCCTTTTCATCTTGTCTGTCTTTCTGTGATTGTGGTTTTTGCTCCACAGGCTGCAGGATTGTAGTTCTTCTTGCTTCTGCTGTCTGCCCTCTGGTGGATGAGGCTATCTAAGAGGCTTGTGCAAGTTTCCTGATGGGAGGGAGTGTTGGTGGGTAGACCTGAGTGTTTCTCTGGTGAGCAGAGCTCAGTAAAACTTGTCTTGTCTGCTAGTGGGTGGGGCTGGGTCCCCTCCCTGTTGGTTGTTTGGCCTGAGGTGACCCAACACTGGAGCCTACTCAGCTCTTTGTTGGGGCTAATGGTGGATTCTGTGAGGGCTCATGCCAAGGAGTACTTCCCAGAGCTTTTGCTTCCAGTGTCCTTGTCCTCACGGTGAGCCACAGCCACTGTCTGTCTCTGCAGGAGACCCTCCAACACTAGCAGGTAGGTTTGATTCTGTCTCCTAGGGGGTCACTGCTCCTTCCCCTGGGTCCCGACGTGCACACTACTTTGTGTGTACCCTCCAACAGTGGAGTCTCTGTTTCCTCCAGCCCTGTCAAATCCTGCAGTCAAGTCCCACTAGCCTTCAAGGTCTGATTTTCTAGGAATTCCTCCTCCTGTTGCCAGACCCCCAGGTTTGGAAGCCTGACTTTTGGCTCAGAACCTTTACTCCAGTGGATGGACTTCTGTGGTATAAGCATTCTCCAGTTTGTGAGTCACCCACCCTGCAATTATGGGATTTGATTTTATTGTGATTGCACCCCTCCTACCATCTCATTGTGGCTTCTCCTTTGTCTTTGGATATGGGTTATCTTTTTTGATGAGTTCCAGTGTCTTCCTGTCAATGATTGTTCAGCAGTTAGTTGTGATTCCAGTGCTCTCGCAAGAGGGAGTAAGCACACGTCCTTTTATTCTGCCATCTTGCACCAATCTCAATTTTTTTTTATAATGTTTTATTTTTTCATGCTCCATGGCAACAGGCTGCAAGAATAAAGGGATGTTTGCTAAAACAGCTCAATGTTGAGCATCAAGCTGCTGAAAAGGAATCATAACATTTCATCATTTCTGAGCCCTATTGAATTGGAGTCATCACTTCTGGTCACACTGCTGAATCTGACCCACTTAACAGTGAGAGTTGCCAACAGGTTAGGAAATCTTGAAAAGATGATTTTTTCTCATTTACTAAATCTACACTTCTGAACTATTTATAACAGAGATTTTATTTGAGGAATAAAAGAATTCTTACTTATGGTGAAAACATTCCCAAGGAATTGCTAGTTACTTTTACATCAGTAAAGAAGAGTGTGCCAACAATATAGAAGAAAATGGGAGGGGATGAGGGAAATGGCATTGTCTTAGGAAGAGAAGATAATGAGTAAATACAGACAAGAATGTCAGGGAAAATGTCCATTGGATTCTCTTGTCAGCTAGGTTGTGTTGATATCAATGGTTATGGAAAACAAAAGTGGATTAAAATAAAGGCTCACAATTCTTATACCACAGTGATAGTAATAATAGCTGCTGTTTACCTAGTTCTCACTCTGTATCAGGTACTGCCCTAAGCATTTTGTATACATTTTCTTATTTTATCTTACTGATAACTCTGCAAGTTTGGTCATGTTTTTGTCCTCATTTTATAGATAAGGAACTAGAAGATCAGAAAAGTTAATTAACTTGATGAAAGTCTACCACTGTCTGAGCTGGAAAACAAGCCGAGTTGTGTTTTATTCCAAAGGATCAAAACACTATTTTTATCAAGCCAAATAAAAATCAAATTAAATACACTAAGGTGAAAAGAATTTATTCTTTTAGCAAGCCTAAAAGGAGACTCTTTCTATACCAAGCACTAGTCCAATCACCAGAAATAAAGATAGAACAAACATTGTCCCTGGGTTCAAATTGCTCACAGCCTAGTGAAGGAAACAGAGTCATAAACAAATAATCATAGGTGTGATTTAATTTTGGTGTACAATGGATGGTGTATTATCAATTTAGGTTATTTTAGTACTAGCAAAAGAAATTGACTCTGGTAACTAAAGCAGAAAATAATTTATCTAAGAAATAGAGAGTTATATTGATCGGAGTAATCAGCTCTAGATACTGCAAGAACAACTACCCCTAAATCACAGTGGCTGAACCCAAGGAAGGTTTGACTATTGCTTATGTCCTAGTCTGATGCAGGTGGGGTATCTGCCAAACAGTGACCCAGGGATTTAGACTTTTTTTTAATTAAAGTACAGTTGATTTACAATGTTGTGTTAATTTCAGGTGTAGAGCAAAGTGATTCAGTTATATATATATATATATATATATATATATATATTCTTTTTCAGATTCTTTTCCTTTATAGATTATTACAAGATACTGAATATAGTTCTCTGTGTTATACAATAGTTCCTTGTTTTTTATCTATTTTATAAATAGTAGTGTATATCTGTTAATCCCAAACTCCTAATTTATCCCTCCTCCCCTCATTTCCCCTTTGGTAACCATAAGTTTGTTTTCTGTGTCTATGAGTGGGTTTCTGTTTTGTAAATAAATTCATTTGTATCATTTTTTTAGATTCCACACATAAGTGATATCATATTTGTCTTTGTCTGGCTTACTTCACTTACTATGATAATCTCTGTGTCCATCCATGCTGCTGTAAATGGCATCATTTCATTCTTCTTTGTTTATTACTCAGTAATATTACATTGAAGGATATAGGAGGCACACTGGTTCTTAAATGCTTGGCCCAGAAGCTAAAAACATCACTTCTTCTCACAGTCCATTGGCCAAAACAAGGCACATAGCCCTGAAATAACTGCAATGAAGTACGGAAAATGTGAAGGAGCATGTGGAACACTTGGTGAGCAATAAGTCTCTCTGGTTTATATCGAACAGTTGGGAAGGCGAGGGTGGCAGGCATGGAACACTCTGGGGAGCTTGGCTGTCTCATCAGGAAACCACTGCTGTGGTGAATGAGCTCCAGTGGTTTTCCTTTCTTTATACTCCTCCACTCAAAAATTCTCAGTTCTTGCCTAGACAAAGATAGATCACCTTGATTTGCAGCCCACCATGACTGCTTGTGAAGTAAGAGTTAATCCCAAAAGGAAAACAAGGAGGAATAGGAATTATTAGAGGAATAAGAATTATTAAATGAAAAGAAGGAAAGGGGAAAATACCAAGGCAGTCAAAGACACAGCAGAAATGTGCGGTCGG
This sequence comes from Globicephala melas, assembly GCF_963455315.2. Lineage (NCBI taxonomy): Eukaryota > Metazoa > Chordata > Mammalia > Artiodactyla > Delphinidae > Globicephala > Globicephala melas. The sequence goes on along the minus strand of NC_083320.1, from coordinate 104,345,662 downwards.
CACAGGATGTTCCCAGCAATTTTGGCAATGCCAGTGTATTGAGTTCAAGGGAAGGGAGGTGTCTGGAGAAAATGGGCAGTGGCTGATCCTAGTGAGTGTCCTTTGAGCATTTAACTTAATCAGCTAGTAAGAAAATGGGTGCAAACTTATGTTGGGGACCCCAGGTCAGTACAATACCTGATGCACAAACTAGCACCACTTTGTTGTTCTCACAATCTGAAGATTGGACAGAAATCCATGGAGAACAACACATCTGCCCATTCTTTGCCAAAACACATCACACATTTACACACACACATACACACATTCACACACTCACATCTGCCACATACATACTTACATATGTCCCCCATTGGCACATCCACATATGTGCACACACACTCATCCATGCTCCCCACACACTCACACACTCACATACACACTCACTTATGCCCACACAAACACACACTCAGGTGTGCCACACACACTCTCATATGCCTCCACACACATGTTCCATACACACTTCATTTGCTCATACACACATAAGCATTCACACAGTTACACACTCACATATACCCACACACAAATTCTTGCATGGAAAAGTGGAAGCAAAATAGACATGGGTCTCCAATTTGGTCACTACATTCATAACTTGATATGGACCATTGTGGAGACTTTGGAAAGATTTAAAAGGAGATGCAGATGATTGATTAAATTAACTCAAAGTGAAATGACTCTGGAATCAGCATTTAATGATGTATGGAGGGTGGGGGGAAGCCCTGGACTAGAGTCAACCTACATGGGTTCATTTTTGTCTGTCACTACTCATGGTGTCACCTCTGATGAATTGCTGGGATTTTCCTAGACTCAGTTTCCTCACTGTCATCAATATGTGAACAATATTATAATTTTCTAGTTGTGGACTCTAAATGTGATTGTGTGAAAATGATTAAAAAATAATGTGCATTCCACAGAAGTTCACAGTTTAAGGGGAACCCTCATCCATTTGTCCTGAACCCTAAAATAAATTTGAACCTCTAGTCTAATAGACATGGTTCTGAGATAGGGTGTGGGAGGGAAGGAGCAGCCTTGAGAAGACAGAGTTCCTGTGTCTACTTCCAGGCTGCACTTGCTTACTACCTAGCAGTGCCAATCACATAAGGTACTGTTAATCGGCATGATGTCCTCAGACTCATCAGTAGTAACTCATAAGTAATTACTCATCAGTAATAACTCATTGATTCACTCAAAGTGAATCAATTTGTAAACATATCATTTTTGAAATGAAACTTCGAAGTGCTATAATGGCCCTTACTAATGGCAAAGTGTTGTTAATTCAAACTAGTTTCAACTAGATATTATGCACAGAAAAAGATAAAAATGAATAAGACTGTTTAGCCCAAGGAAAATAATATAAAGTGTCAATTATACATTTTCACTAGGTAAAGGATCCATCTCTATGTTAAGGGAAGAATAAGATAAAATAAAAACATAGCTTTGTTTTACTTAAAAAAAAATCAAGTTAGATAGAAGGAGGAATTGTAAACACTTGCTAATCAGAATAAATACTAAAGAGATAAAAGGTGTCAATCAGAAAATACTGTGGACTGGGGAAAAGCAGGTTATATTCTTGCCTCACTAGAGGAAAGTGTGTCTTTGGATAAGTCATTTGATTGTGCATGGTCTCAAATCCCTAAATAATTAAATTTAAGGGCTATATGAATATCATATTTCTTCTCACAACCTAGTCCTTATCCTGCATTATTAATTTTCACTAACTGCACATCATCTTCCCAGTCAGCCAGATTCAGATGTCGGAGCCACTCTACTTCCAATCTCTTCCTCATTCCAACCAAGCTGATGATGGTCTAGCCCTCTCTCTCTTCCTCTTTTTAATTTTAAACTTCTCAATTTTAAATTGAGATACAATATTATATTAGTTTCAGGTTTACAACATAGTGGTTTGATACTTTTACATGTTAGGAAATGATCACCACAGTAATCTACTTACCATCTGTCACCATACAAAGTTATTACAATATTATCAACTATATCACCTATGCTGTACAGCAGGGGTCCCCAACCCCCAAGAACCGGGCTGCACAGCAGGAGGTAAGAGGTGGGTGAGTGAGTGAATCTTCATCTGTATTTACAGCTGCTCCCCATCTCTCACATTACCACCTGAGCTCCACCTCCTGTCAGATCAGAGGCAGCATTAGATTCTCAGAAGAGCACGAACCCTACTGTGAACTGTGCATGTGAGGGATCTATGTTGCACACTCCTTATGAGAATCTGATGCCTGGTGATCTGAGGTGGAGCTGAGGCAGTGATGCTAGTGCTGGGGAGCGGCTGCAAATACAGATGACCATTAGCAGAGAGGTTTGACTGCACAGAGGTCATAATAGATCATTTGCTTGCAGACTCATATCAAAACCCTATCAGTGAGTGGCAAGTGACAATTAAGCTGCATCTGGTGGCAGGCTTTAAGTCAGAATCCAACAGTTACTTTAGTCCACTCGTGGCCCGCCCATTATTTTATTTACCACTTCCCTCTGCTCCTCTTTCCTGCACTGCGCACTTGTCTCAGTCACAGTTTTGGTAAGCCCACAAGCTAACCCTAGCCAAAATGAGTAAAAAACAAATATCAGGGGCTTCCCTGGTGGCGCGGTGGTTGAGAGTCCGCCTGCCGATGCAGGGGACATGGGTTCCTGCCCCTGTCTGGGAAGATCCCACATGCCGCGGAGCGGCTGGGCCCGTGAGCCATGGCTACTGAGCCTGCGCGTCCGGAGCCTGTTGCTCCACAACGGGAGAGGCCACAACAGTGAGAGGCCCGCGTACCGCAAAAAAAAAAAAAAAAAAAAATATATATATATCACTGGAGAGTTTCTTTGAAAAGGGGGAAAGACCCAATGATGAGACAGCAGAAGACTCTAAGACTGCCAACAAAAAGAAAGCTGCATTTAAAAGAAAATACCAAGAGTCCTACTTAAATTAAAGGTTCATTGCAACAGGTGCTTCACATTCTCCAAGCCCACTTTGTATAATATGTGGTGACCAGCTATCCAACAAAGCCATGACACCTTCAAAACTGCTTTGCCACATGGAGACCAAGCACCCTGTATTAAAAGGCAAGGCTTTGGAGTTTTTCAAAAGAAAGAAACATGAACACAAAGAACAAAAGCAATTATTGAAGGCCACCACTTCAGCAAATGTGTCTGCATGGTGAGCATAATTTTTAGTGGCTAACCACATTGCTAAAGCCAAGAAGCCCTTGGTTATTGGTGAAAAGTTGATCATGCCTGTTGCTAAGGACGTTTGTTGTGAACTTTTAGGAGAGGCTGCAGTTCAAAAGGTGGTACATGTTCCTCTTTTGGCTAGCATCATAACTAGAAAAATTGATGAAATAGCAGAGGATATTGAGGTTCAATTGTTAGAGAGGATTAATGAGTCACCGTGGTATGCAATCCAGGTTGAGAGTCTACTGATGTTGACAACAAGGCAACAATGCTTGTTTTTGTGTGATATACTTTTCAGGAGGATGTTCATGAAGCTATGTTATGTGCACTTTTGTTGCCAACCAACACCACAGCTGCAGAACTATTCAAGTCTTTGAATGATTACATATCAGGAAAACTGAATTGGTCATTTTGCATTGGTATATGCATGGATGGAGCAGCTGCCATGACTGGATGGCTTTCTGGTTTCACTACTTGGTCAAAGAGGACGCTTCTCAATGTGAGTCTATGCACTGTGTCATCTATAAAGAAGTGCTGGCTAGCCGAAAAATGTCACCTGAACTTAACGTTTTGTAGGATGTAATTAAAATTATCAACCACATTAAGTGTACAATTCGTTGTCACTAAGTACATCCAAGTTACTGTGTTCTGTATATGTCTTTTACATCTAGTTGGTTTATTGTGTTCTTCAAGTCCCTATTTCCTTACTTATCTTACGTCTGGTTGTTTTGTCCATTATTGAAAGTGGGATGTTGAAATCTCCAACTATTAAGTGTAGATTGCCTTGGGTATTACAGTCATTTTAACAATATTAATTCTAACCCAAGAGCACAGTGTACCTTTCCATTTGTTTGTGTCACCTTCAATTTCTTTCAGAAATGTCTTACAGTTTTCTGAATACAGGTCTTTTACCTCCTTAGGTAGATTCATTCCTAGATATCTCACTGTTTTTGATGGGATTGTAAATCAGATTATTTTCTTAATTTCTCTTTCTGATTGTTTATTAGTGTATAGAAATGCAAGAGCTTTCTGTATATTAATTTTGTATTCAGCATCTTACTGTATTTTTTGATGAGTTCTAGTAGTTTTATGGTGGCATCTTTAGGATTTTCTGTGTATAGTATCATGTCAGCTGCAAAAAGCGACAGTTTTACTTCTTCCTTTCCAGTTTGGAGTCTCTTTCTTTTTCTTATCTCATTGCTGTGACTAGGACTTCCAATATTATCTTGAATAATAGTGGTGAGGGTGGGCATACTTCTCTTGTTTCTGATGTTAGAAAAGATGCTTTTAGGTTTTCACCCTTGAGTATGATGTTACCTGTGGACTTGCCATATATGGCCTTTATTATCTTCAGGTATGTTTCTTTTATATCCATTTTGTTGAGATTTTTAAAAATCATAAATGAATGTTGAACACTACCTTTACTACTTGTTTACCTTTTCTGGTGAGATTTTCACTTATTTTTTGTTATTATTAATTAGTGCCTTTTCTTTTTAGCTTAGGATGTCCCTTTAGCATTACTTATAAAGCCAGTTTAGTGATGATGAGCTCCTTTAACTTTTGCTTATCTAGAAAACTCAATCTTTCCCTCAATTCTAAATGAAAACCTTGCAAAGGTAGACTTCTTGGTTGGAGATTTTTTCCTTTCTGCACTTTGAATATGTCATATCCTTCCTTCTGGCATGGACAGTTTCTCCTGAAAAATCTGCTTATAGCTTTTTGGAGTTTATCTTGTACATAATACGTTGCTTTTGCTGTTTTTAAAATTCTCTCTTTAAACTTAACTTTTATCATTTTAATTATAGTGTGTCTCAGTGTGTACTTCTTTGGGTTCATCTTATTTGAAACTCTCTGGACTTCCTGGACCTGGATGTCTATTTATTTCCCCAGATTAAGAAAGTATTCAGCCATTATTTCTTCAAACAATTTTTTTCTGGCCCTTTCTCTTTCTTTTCTCCTTCTGGGACCCTTCTAATGTGATGTTATTTCACTTGATGTTGTCCTAGAGGTCCCTGAAGGTATTCTCACTTATTTTAATTCTTTTCTCATTTTGCTGCTTTGTCTGTGTGTTTTCCATTGTTTTGTCTTTTGGCTCACTGATTTGTGTTTCTATTTTATCCACTCTGCTGTTGAACTTCTCTAGTGTATTTTTCAGTTCAGTTATAACTTCTGTTTGGTACTTTCTTGTATTTTCTATCTCTTTTATGAACTTCTCACTGTGTTCACCCTTTCTTCTCTGAGATTGATAGCACCTTTATGACTATTCAATTGAATTCTTTATCAGGTACTCTGCTTATCACCATTTCATTAAATAAAGATCTTTATCTGAGGGTTTGCCTTGTTCTTTGGTTTGGAACATATTCCTCTGTCTCCTCATTTTGCCTGTTTCTCTGTGTTTGTCTGTATTAGGTGAAATGGTGACCTCCCTCAGTCTCCAAGGAGTGGTCTCATGTAGGAACTGTTCCGTGTTGCCCAGAGTGCAATCTCCTCAGGCCACCAGCGCCAGGAACACTATGGGCATAGTGTGGGCTGTGTGGGCTGTATGTGCCCACCATTTGTAATAGGGCCATGGCTGTTGCAAGAGAAGAGTGGGATTTGAGTCACTTACCCATCCCAGTTTCAGCTTGGTCTCTGTGCAGGTCAGGCAGGGGTCAGGGTACCCATTCCTGGCAAACTGGGGCTCAGCTGTTTCCTGGGGAGAGCAGGGTGCAGGTGCAGCTCAGCTGCTTTGCAGGGAGGGTGCAGCTCAGGGCACTGGCACAGGCAGTTGCTGCTTCAGTTCTGCCAAAGTGATGGGGTGTGGAGAAGTCTACCAGCCTGGCTGTGGTCCAGGGTTGGCAGAGCACACCCTCCAGTGCAGGATCGGGAGAGCGCACTAAAAATTGTGTCCATTGGTTCCATTTCCTGAAGTTAGGATGAGATTGCAAAAATGGTGTCTGGCAGTGCTCCCATCTCTGGATAAAGTCCCTGCAGCAGCTGCTTTAAAATTAGTACATGGGTCTCCCTCATTTATGCTATAGTAGGTTTTCAACCTATCACTTCTGCATTGGGTCTCAGGGACAGTAGGTTTTCAAGCAAGCCCTTTAAGTATGGGATCTCTGTTTCCTACATTTCTGTGCTTCTCCTGGTCAGTTCCCCTTTGATTTTCAAAACCAGACATCTGGGGGGCCCATCTTTCCAATGCTGTCCCTCAGAGTCAGGATGCCTGATGTGTGGTACAATCCCTTCACTCCTCAAGGGTTCCAGATTTGGGGAATCCCTCCAGTTGTGGGGTCACCACACCTGGGGTGGGGTCCTGGGTAAGGCTGTGTCTCCACCTGTCGAATCCTTCTCAATGCTTTTATTTGGTCTTTTGTTGTGGAGAGGCTGTTCCTCCAGTTCTCAGGTCCTTTTCAGAGGAAAATTATTTGCAGCTGTAGATTTATTGTGTCCATGGGAGGAGGTTTTCTATTGTGTTCAGGGTCTTCCTCTGCTGCAATCCTGAACTGCACTCTTGGCTCCCTCTCTTGATTCCTCTCCTACATTCCTGCATTCTCACCTCCACTTAGGGTCTTTATAACCTCTTTCTGGGCCAGGGCCAACGTCTTGGTGGCAGGTCTCCCTTCTGTGTTGTTCTGCAGTTCAGTCTCCCTCAGTCACTGCTTTCTGGAAGTTTAATCTTCTACCGCAGAGCTGCAGTTATATTCACTTACATGAGAGAAGCTTTCCCTGGCTTTATCAAATAAAACACTGCCTTTTTACTGCTAACTTTGGGGCTATTTGAAAACTTGTTCCATCGTATCTTTCTAACAGCATATCTCAATTCAGCTGCTTTTCTTCACATTCTCTACGACTCAACAAAATTGATCTATTGATTGAAGGGAGGGAGGGAGGAAAGAAGGAAAAAGAGAGAAAGAAAGAAAAAAAGAACTGAAGAAAAGGGATATAGAATTGATGAACTGTAGGAGAACTTCAAGCAGCCTAATATTATTGGAATCCCCAAAGAAGATGAGCAAGAGGGGGGACAGAAGAAAACTATTGGGAGAAACAATGGATAAAAATGTCCCAAACTTAATGAAAACAAAAGCCCATAGATTCAGAAACTCAATGAACTCCAAGTAAAAGAAACATGATGAAAACTACACAAAGGCGTATCATAAGCAATTTTTTGAAAACTAGTAATAAATAGAGAAATCTTCAAATCATCCAAAGGAAATTATACAGTATGTGCAAGGAACAGATATAAGACTGACTCCTCATCCTTTTCTTCTGAGAACCCTGATGTCTTACTTTAACTTCCAGTCATCTCCCTGCCAAATATGGTCCTTTCCTGTTCCCCCTCAGACACTAAAAGGTGAAGAGTAAAAATTAACGTCACATTTAGGGGTTGAAATGAAGTCCAAACTGGTTTTCAAAGCATGGTTCATGATTTGAAGGAGTATGATGATGATTTCATGATTTTTATTTTAGCATGTCTTTTCTGCCAACCTGGGCATTTCCTTTTATTAGTGGTCTGTTTTCTCATCACAATATGTCATTCACTCAATAGATGTTTTATGAATGACTTTTCTGTGCAAGTGGCTCATCTAGGGCTTATTACAATTTGCAGTTTAATCTGAGACAAGACCAAAATGAGAGAGAAACAGACTGGGCACCAAATCTCAGCTTTACACTTGGTTCTGCTGGTCACTTAACTCGCTTTCTACCCATGTGGTCAATGAGCAGAGTGGAGCTAAGCGGTACCTGAGGTCCTCCCGACCATGAGTATTTTATAGGTCCTGAGTTATTCCTATTGCTTCACTTCACATTTTTCAGAGGTGTACAAATAAGAGCTAAATGCACATAAAAGAATAGTGGCAGTAATTTTAAAACCTTTTTCCAAAAATTGCTGGGCATCTGCATGTATAGGACATGATGCTGAACACTGGAATACACAGATGAATAGAGCTAAGACCTTTTCCTCAAGGAGCTCAAAGTTTGGGGAAAGTGGTTTGCCAGTGTACAAAAGGAAATAAATAAAGCAGCTAGAAACTTGGGAAAAAATAGAAATGAATTAAAGTCAATTTTGGACTTGAATCTAAGGAGACATGTTTCTGTTTGGGACCAAGAAAAAACAGGTTCATGTTTATATTTAGAAAGAATACCCTACCTGCATGACCTTGAGCAAGAAAATAGAAGATTATTCAAACATGAGCCCCTGACTTCAAATCATGGATTCAAGACACAGTAAAAAGCAAAAGTCCAACATACAATGTTTGTCAAACCAGTTGATGTGATCATCTAAAAACCTGGTAAATTATGGAAGTCTATGAGGATTTCACATCCTTCAACACTGTTTCTATGTAACATTAAAAATCTACCACATAGATTGGGGTTCAACTTCTAAAGGAATCAAAATGTGTATAAGATAATGATAGGCATACCCTGAAATTCATCATAGGATGATCCCTGGGAATCTAGTCTCAAAAATAGGGTACTGAAATTCATCTTCTTATGCCTGCTATTCATGCTCCAGAGCCTAATTCCTTTGTCAGATACAGCAGGACACAAAAATCATTAATTGAGCATCTATTTTTCACAAGGTATTGGGGATACAAAGGTGAAGTAAGTCTCCTTTCCAGAAGTTCAGAATCTATAAGGATGGCATGTAAGCATTACAATTCCATGGTTAAGCGCAGGCCCGTAATCTATCTGAAACCTTCACATCAGATTTGTTTTGGAATCCAGAACTTTTCAATTTTTAGAAAAGGTAATAGTGTTTATATGACATAACGTACCATACTCTTTGTCTAAAGCAGAACTCAATAAGTAAACATGCTGACAATTCTTCAGGGAACCTATGAATATTCACACAAAATATGCTAAAAACTAAAAATAGACTCACATCTGTTCAGATCATATTGGCTCCCAGATGAGTTCAGGTCAGCTTGAGTTTCACCACCCAGTCAAGAGCTTCGGGAGACTTTAGACATGAAGATAAAAGAACGAAGATCTGAACTGGAAAGTCCAGTGGGAGGGACTGATTAACCCTGCTTGGGAATGTTAAAAGTTTTTCCTTCTGGAAGCTCTCCTGGAATTTGGACCTTCATCTGCTCATCTGCATTATATATTCAGGACTCTAAATTTTTTGACTTCTATTTTTCTTATATCTTTCTCAGCACATAGATTGATTTGGAACATACTGGGTGCTTAAGAATTTCTTAATTAACAAATCTAAGCACATACATGACACAGGCCCAAACATAAATGCTTGTGAGAAACAGTTATTATATTAAATGAATAAACCAGAAATAATTCCACCTCTTATAGTATATTTAAAACAACTTTAAAATGCAGAGAAAGAAGTGTAGAGCCATGAAAATATTTCTACTTTTTTGGATGGCTTTCCCTAATTTCTTTAATAAACGTGCATTTTTAAATAAACTTGGAAAAATTCTGGAGTCCTACTGAACTTGAAATGACTTTATTTTTGTATATCTCCACCATGATTTTCTTTAGATTTATTTGGTGTCAGAAATTTGTTTTTAGGAATCTCATATTTTCAATAAGGTGACTAACAGCCTCTAGAACCTTATGCAAAATTCTGAGCTTCAAAATTCACAAGGTTTCTCATGTTGTACTCTGGCAAAGGGGAACACGTTTCCCATGTATTTTGTACAAGACAGAGTGATGAATGCTGTTTCTGGTAAGACTGAAATGTGTGGCAACATCCAAATCTTCTCACTCCACATATTTTATACAGTGAAATGGGAGTGAAGTCCATACTGCAGAGAAGTCCATACTGCTTCCTTATTGTGATTGCTACTAGCCTTGAATTTTGTGTAAAGCAAATGTCTATCTTAACATGATTGTAGGAGTTATGCCAGAGACATGTTTTAAATCCTGGTCTTATCACATGAAGGATTTTTATGATGAATTTTTTTGCTTTCTTATTGTGGTAAAATACACACAAATTTACTATCCTAACCATTTTAAAGTGTACAGTTCTCTAGTATTTTTTTTTTTTTTGGTGGTACGCGGGCCTCTCCCTGTTGTGGCCTCTCCCGTTGCGGATCTCAGGCTCCGGACGCACAGGCTCAGAGGCCATGGCTCACGGACCCAGCCGCTCCACAGCATGTGGGATCTTCCCGGACCAGGGCACGAACCTGTGTCCCCTGCATCGGCAGGCGGACTCTCAACCACTGCGCCACCAGGGAAGCCCCAGTTGTCTAGTATTAAGTACGTTCTCACTGTTGTGAAACCATCACCACCATCCATCACCAGAACTATTTTTCATCCTGCGAAACTGAAACATTCTACCCATGAAACCATAACTCCTCATATTTATATTAATTTTCTAAATTTTATATGTGGTAACATACACATAACACAAAATTTGGCATCTCAACCATTTTTAAGTGTACAATTCGTTGTCACTAAGTACATCCAAGTTACTGTGTTCTGTATATGTCTTTTACATCTAGTTGGTTTATTGTGTTCTTCAAGTCCTTATTTCCTTACTTATCTTATGTCTGGTTGTTCTGTCCATTATTGAAAGTGGGATGTTGAAATCTCCAACTATTATTGAAGAAATGTCTATTTTTCCCTTTAGTTCAGTCAGTTTTTGCTTCATATTTTTTTTAATCAATTTATTTATTTATTTAAATTTTTTTGGCTGTGTTGGGTCTTTGTTTCTGTGTGAAGGCTTTCTCTAGTTGCGGTGAGCAGGGGCCACTCTTCATTACGGTGTGCGGGCCTCTCACTGTCGCGGCCTCTCTTGTTGCGGAGCACAGGCTCCAGACATGCAGGCTCAGTAGTTGTGGCTCATGGGCCCAGTTGCTCCACAGCATGTGGGATCTTGCCAGACCAGGGCTCGGACCCATGTCCCCTGAATTGGCAGGCAGATTCTCAAGCACTGTGCCACCAGGGAAGCCCTGCTTCATATATTTTGATGATCTGTTACAAAGTGAGTAAATGTTTGCAATTGTATCTTCTTGCTATATTGAATCTTTTATTAAGATATATTGTCCTATTTTTTCTCTTAAGAATTTTTTATTTAAAGTCTATTTTGTATGATATCAGTATAGCTACCTCTGCTGTCTTTTGGTTACTATTTGCATGGAGTATCTTTTCCAGCATTTTACTTTCAACCTACTTTTATGTGCCAATCTAAATTGAGTCCCTTATAGATGGTATGTAGCTGGATCATGTGTATGTTTTATCCATTCTGAAAATGTCTGTCTTTGATTGGAGAGTTTACACTTAAAGTAATTACTGTTAAGGGAGGACCTACTTCTGCTTGATATAATATTCTAAGGGTGTGTACACATATGTGAATGAGAAAAAAAGAAGGAAAATCACAAAAACTTTGATAAAATGTTTGCATTAAAACAGTACTGTAAGTCTTTGTACTATTAATTTCACTAATGCAACTTGCATCTTCAACGTAATGTAGAACTTTAAAAATACACAGACCTTGATTTGCTAAAACAAAGTCATTGAATTCATTTCTAAATCACATTTATTTTAATATTTCACTTAAAGAACTGACTTTAAATATCAGCAATGAAGAGAACAAATTTTTCAAAGCAAACCAACAATGAAAATAGAAAATAGCAACACATTTTATGATTGGTATAACATTTTCTGGTATCATATGACTAGCATATTAACTCTTTCCACTGTAAATTTCAGTTCACCCTTATGACAAAAGCTTTGATGATCTCTGCCCTTGTCAGATGTTCTTCAAGGTTTATAAGAATATGTATCTTACTAATTTTATTTATTTATTTTTTACATGTCCAGTATAGAGAACAAGGGCAATTCTCACCTTGTATGTTATATGTTATAGAAGGAGGATCTTACAAGTAAGTGAGTTAGGTATTTTTCTCTATTGTGAGACTTAGGAGCCACATTTACCCCATAATAAAAAAAAACATATATCTGGCTTGTTTTTGTACCTGAAATTCCCCACCATTATATAAATATTTCTTTCCTCTCTCTGAGTAAAATGTCTCTTTAAAAGTATCACCTCCCATGGAGTGATAAGGAATCAAACTCTTGTCATCCATCTTGTCAATTAGAGGAAAGGGTGTAAATGATAGGAGAGATTCCATTTTATCACAGGAGGAATAAAGAAAGGCTTCTAGCTTAGATCTAGATGATAAATTATGCTCCAGCTTTCTGCATAGTCCCTCACACCAAGCCTGGAGACACTAAATAAAACACAGGGTGTCAGAATGGATGCCTGTAGGAATAAAACTTAAAGGAAAACTTGGAAGACTAAAGATGGTTGGATCTCACTGTAAGGAAGAATGGTGTCTGGAAGAGGGACAGAGATAGGGGCCTGAGCCCAGCTGAGCAGGGCACCTGTTAAAATTTGGAGCAACAAATTTTAACAGGTGTTAAAATCAGCACTCTGGGCAAGAGATGATTAGAACCCCTTTGGTGGCATGTAAGGACACAGGCTGGTGTTGCTGGCCAGGGAAACACCCAGGATAGGGGGACGTACAAACAGGTGCATAAGTGTGCCAACACTTGAAGGTCCACCCTGTCCTGGTCCCTGGTGAGAGAGCAGTAGCAAGAAGACAATGGCAGGAAGGAGGAAGGAAGACAATGCCAAAATCATGCTGAGAACAGTTGCACATAGACCAGCTAGTGTGCATCTACACCCCTTCCCCTTGGACCAGGCTCTTGAAACTAAGGTTGAGTTCATCAGACAAGAGTGGTACCTTCAGACACAGGAGGAAGTTGACCTGGGTGCAAAAAAGGTCATGAAAAAGAGATGCTTGAGTCTGCACTACAGTACTGAGTTCAGACATCTGTTTTGCTTTCTAGCTGTAAATTTTACCCAAAGGAGGACAAGCCTAGACAGCTGACAGTCTAGAGAGAACAAACCCGAGCTTGGGGCAAAACAGTTAAAGTATTGATAAAGGTCAAACATTGGGAAAAAAGGCAAAAAGAGACCTGTCTGTAACAGAAGAGACAAGTGCAATATGGCAGTTTGAGGAGGGATTTTAAACAACTATTATTATTATCTCAGAAAATTTTTAAAAGGCATTTGCAAGCATGAAATAAGAACAAGATGTGTGCATGAGAAATTGTTGGTGATATTGCCTTAAAAATAACATTTTCGAAAGAATTATAGCACCAATTAGCGGCCTCCCTAGCATCACCACTCCCATTTCCCAATGGTCCATAATTTCCACCAGGACATGTGTGGTTCTCAAAGAGTCTATGGCCTTGAAAAACTGAACAATATGTGTTGCTTCCCTGTCCACAGTGACTGATCTGTGTGTTGGCATGTAACCTAAGGTGGTCAAATTCAAGTGACTCTCAGGTTTCTGTGGGGAAGTTGTGGGACACAGATGCTTCTATATTGCTCTGGATGATGTTGTTTGAAGCCTAAAACCATCTTCCTATTATAATGGAAGTGAGTCTGAGCATCAAGTCTACATATAAAGATCAGAGCTAGGAACACTGTTCATACTATAGCTGAAGACATATTTTGTTGCATATGCCATTAAATTCCTTTCTATCTTTAAGATGAAACTGGATTTTTTCTACCTGCAAATAAAGTTCTCAAAATGATAACAATGAGTTAAATGACAGAATAAATGGATTCAGAGAGCAAATTAATAAACCAAACATTAAGATGAAGGAGGTCTTTTCAAAAGTAATATCAAGAGATAGAGAATGAAAATTTTAAGTGATAAGCTAAGAAAAATGTGAAAGCAAAAGAGCCAATCTGTCTAAAGAGGAGAGGAAATAGGGACAAAGGAAAAACAAAATATTTTAAAATTAATATGTGTTTTTAAATGACACTAGATTTCTGTTGAAAGGGTTTATAGAGTGCCAAGCTTTTCCCCTGCAAAGTCATCAAATTCACCAAGAATACCTGCAACAATCTGAAAATCAACATGACGGTTTGGGAAGGTTAAAGATAGGTGAGTGACAAAGCATGACAAAAACAATTGCTGTTCCCATAAAACAGTATACAGGTATTGATAATCTTAAATAATTAGGGGAAATGTGGGTACATAAAGGCTTTGAAAATTAAGTGTTACTATAAAAAAAACCACATAGAGCTTACAAATCAGCAGTAGAAAAAGAAAAATATCATCTGTGCAATAATAATTAGAAAAAGAAATCAAAACCAAAAAAAGCATGATAATTACAAAATATGAAAATAAGTTCATTTTTATCTGCTATTATGTTATACACAAATTTATTTATTTATTAAAAGGATGCAGTCATAGGTTTTAATAAAATAGAACTAATGGTATTTATTTAAAAGATGAAGAAAAATATTACAAGAAATTTGATTTTAAAGGATTAGAAAACAAAGGAATAGCTAACAAATGTTAAAATAATGCAAGCTGGTCATTTTAATATGAAAGAATAGCACTCAAATAAAAATGAAAGTGTGACAGAAAGGCAAGTTGCATACTGATTAAAGGAAAAATCTATACTAAATGGAGACAATAATTAAAATCATATATCACATAAATATATAGCCTTGAACTATGTAATATATCATATGACAAAGTATTAGGAAAAATATGTAATTTACAAGTGTATTTGGAAGTTACACACACACCCCTCAAAACACAGTATCCTCAAAATTATCCTAGGTTATGGAGGACTTGACTAGCATGCTTAACAAGTACAATTTAATTGATGTGTTTCCATTTTTTTGTACTATTCATTAGGACTCTAGATTCCTCTCAGAAGCACGGGGAACAGTAAAATAAGCCACACGGGACATCTCAATACATTTCAACATCCAAATATTTTCTCTGACCACAATCCAATAAATTTGAAAGTTAATAGCAAATGGATAATTAAAACAGTTTATAAAACTTAAAAGCATACTCCCTTTAAACAATGGATTAAAGATGAAATGACAAAAATACTCTAAGGTACTTAGTGCTAAATAGCAGTTAAATTTCAAAATATCAAAATGTTTACTTAGAGGGAAAAATAATAATTTTAAATGTGTCAGAAAACAATGAATGAACTTATGTATTGCCTTCGAAAAATTAAATAAATTAAAAACATAAACTTAAAGAAATAAGGAAAGGAATCAAGAAAGATATCACAAATCCACAAAACAGAGAAAAACAAAACAATAAGAATGATT
Organism: Globicephala melas; assembly: GCF_963455315.2. NCBI lineage: Eukaryota > Metazoa > Chordata > Mammalia > Artiodactyla > Delphinidae > Globicephala > Globicephala melas. Next base: position 104,330,346 of record NC_083320.1, on the reverse strand, counting down.
ACAAACATACAATATGATAAACTTCTGAAAATACAGATCAGTAAAATACTAGTAAACATTCACAACAGAGACAGGGAGAAGTTACAAAAACAAGAGAGAGGGGATGGGGAACTAACCACAAATATAGAAGAGATTCAAAAATATTAGAAGAACATTTTGGAAAAGAATAAACCACAAACTGAAGCTGTATTTGACATGGATAAATATATAAGATCAAAGACACAGTAACTGCCAAAATTGGCACAATGATAGAAAAATTAAACAGAAAAGTAACTATTAAAACAGAAATTGTCAACAATTTCCCAACTCCCCACATTCCCAAGCCTAAATGGCTTACTGGTGGATTTTCCCACACATCAGAGGACAAAGGCACACTCACAAACAATCCATTATCAAAATTAGAGAAAGGGGAAAACTTCTCAGAGTTTTAAATAAAAATAGTATATCATTTTTTTTATTGGAGTAAAATTGCTTTACTATGTTGTGTTAGTTTCTCCTGTAAAATGAAGTGAATCAGCTATATATATACCTATATCCCCTCCCTCTTGGACTTCCATCCCAGCCCTCTCCCCAATCCCACCCATCTAGGTTATCACAGAGCATGGAGCTGAGCTCCCTGTGCTATACAGAAAGTTCCCACTAGCTATCTATTTTACACATGGTAGTGTATTTATGTCAAGCCTAATCTCCAAATTCGTTCCACCTTCTCCTTCCCCCAAAGGCGAAAGTGTCCACATGTCCATTCTCTATGTCTACATCTCTATTCCTGCCCTACAAAGAGGTTCACCTGTACCATTTTTATAGATTCTACATGTGTGTTAATATATGATATTTGTTTTTCCCTTTCTGGTTACATCACTCTGTATGACAGACTCTCCTCCACATCTCTACAAATGACCCAGATTCATTTCTTTTTATGGCTGAGTAATATTCCATTGTATATATGTACCATATTGTCTTTGCCCATTCATCTATCATTGGACAGTTAAGTGTCATGACCTGGCTACTGTAAATGGTGCTGCAATGAAAAATGGGGTACATGTGTTCTTTTGAATTACGGTTTTCTCAGGGTATATGACAAGTAGTGGGATTTCTGGGTCATATGGTAGTTCTATTTTTAGTTTTTAAGGAACTTCCATACTGTTCTCCATAATGACTATATCAATGTACATTCCCACCAACAGTGCAAGAGGGTTCGCTTTTCTCCACACCCTCTCCAGCATTTATTGTTTGTAGATTTTTTGATGATGGCCATTCTGACCATTGTAAGGTGATACCTCATTGTAGATTTGATTTTTATTTCTCTGATAATTAGTGATGGTGAGCATCTTTTTATGTGACTCTTGGCCATCTGTATGTCTTCTTTGGTTAAATGTTTATTTAGTTCTTCTGCTTATTTTTCTGTTTTTTTTTGCGGTACGTGGGCCTCTCACTGTTGTGGCCTCTCCCGTTGCAGAGCACAGGTTCCGGACGTGCAGGCTCAGCGGCCATGTTTCATGGACCCAGCCACTCCACGGCATATGGGATCTTCCCAGACCGGGGCAAGAACCCATGTCCCCTGCATCGGCAGGCGGACTCTCAACCACTGCACCACCAGGGAAGCCCTTTCTGCCCATTTTTTAATTGGGTTTTTTGGTTCTTTGATATTGAGCTCCATGAGCTGTTTGTATATTTTGGAGATTAATCCTTGTCTGTTGCATCATTTGCAAATATTTTCTCCCATTCTGAGGGCTGTCTTTTTATCTTGTTTATAGTTTCCTTTGCTGTGCAAAAGCTTTTAAGTTTAATTAAGTTTCATTTGTATTTTTGGAAGAGTTTGAGAATGATTGGTGTTAGCTCTTCTCTAAATGTTTGATAGAATTCACCTGTGAAGCCATCTGGTCCTGGACTTTTGTTTGTTGGAAATTTTTAATTTCAATTTCATTACTTGTGATAGCTCTGTTTATATTTTCTAATTCTTCCTGGTTCAGTCTTGGAAAATTGTACCTTTCCAAGAATTTGTCCATTTCTTTGTGGTTGTCCATTTTATTGGCATAAAGTTACTTGTAGTAGTCTCTTATGATGCTTTGTATTTCTGCAGTGTCCGTTGTAACTTCTCTTTTTTCATTTCTAGTTTTATTGATGCGTCCTCTCCCTTTTTTCTTTTTCTTTTTCTTTTTTTTTTTTTTGCGGTACGCGGGCCTCTCACTGTTGTGGCCTCTCCCGCTGCAGAGCACAGGCTCCGGACGCGCAGGCTCAGCGACCATGGCTCACGGGCCCAGCCGCTCCGCGGCATATGGGATCTTCCTGGACCGGGTCACGAACCCGTGTCCCCTGCATTGGCAGGCGGACTCAACCACTGCGCCACCAGGGAAGCCCTCCCGTTTTTTCTTGATGAGTCTGGCTAGAGGTTTATCAATTTTGTTTATCTTCTCAAAGAACCAACTTTTAGTTTTATTGATCTTTGTTATTGTTCTCTTTGTTTCTCTTTCACTTATTTCTGCTCTGATCTTTATGATTTCTTTCCTTCTACTGACCTTGGATTTTCTTTGTTCTTCTTTCTCTAGTGGCTTTAGGTGTAAGGTTAGATTGTTTATTTGAGATTTTTCATGTTTCTTGAGATGAGATTAAATTGCTATTAACTTCCATCTTAGAACTGCTTTTGTTGTGTCCCATAGGTTTTGGGGCATCGTGTTCTCGTTGTCATTTGTTTCTATGTATTTTTTAATTTCTTCTTTGATTTCTTCAGTGATCTCTTGGTTATTTAGTAGTGCACTGTTTAGCCTCCACGCATTTGTGTTTTTTACAGTTTTTTTTTTCCTGTAATTGATTTCCAATCTCATAGCATTGTGGTCAGAAATGATGCTTGATATTATTTCAATTTTCTTAAATTTTCTGAAGCCTGTTTTGTGACACAAGATGTGATCTATTCTGCAGAATGTTCCATGCGCACTTGAGAAGAAAGTGTATTCTGCCAGTTTCGGGTGGAATGTCCTATAAATATCAATTAAATCTATCTGGTGTATTGTGTCATTTAAAGCTTGTGTTTCCTTATTTACTTTCTGTTTGGATGATATGTCCATTGGTGTAATTGGGATGTTAAAGCCCCCTACTATTATTGTGTTACTGTCAATTTCCTCTTTTATGGTTGTTAGCATTTGCCTTATGTATTGAGGTGCTCCTATGTAGGGTGTATAACATTTACAATTGCTAAATCTTCTTCTTGGATCGATTCCTTGATCATTATGTAGTGTCCTTGTCTCTTGTAACATTATTTACTTTAAATTCTATTTTATCTGATATGAGTATTGCCACTCCAGCTTTCTTTTGATTTCCATTTGTATGGAATATCTTTTTTCATCCCTTCACTTTCAGTCTGTATGTGTCCCTAGATCTGAAGTGAGTCTCCTTGTAGACAGCATATATATATATATATATATATATGTATATATATATATATATATAATGTCTTGTTTTTTGTATCCATTCAGCCAATCTGTGCCTTTTGGTTGGAGCATTTAATCCATCTGCATTCAAGGTTTTTATGAATATGTATGTTCCCATTACCATTCCCTTATTTGATTTGGCTTTCTTATTGTGGGTCTTTTTCTTCTCTTGTGTTTCCCGCCTAGAGAAGTTTCTTTAGCATTTGTTGTAAAGCTGGTTTGGTGCTGCTGAATTCTCTTAACTTTTGCTTGTCTGTAAAGCTTTTGATTTCTCTGTTGAATCTGAATGAGATCCTGGCTGGGTACAGCCATCTTGGTTGTAGGTGTTTCTCTTTCATCACTTTAAGTATATCATGCCACTCCCTTCTGGCCTGCAGAGTTTCTGCTGAAAAATCAACTGATATCCTTATAGGGATTCCCTTGTATGTTAATTTTTGCTTTTCTCTTGCTGCTTTTAATATTTTTCTTTGAATTTAATTTTTGTTAGTGTGATTAATATGTGTCTTGGTGTGTTTCTTCTAGGGTTTATCCTGTATGGGACTCTGTGCTCCCTGCACTTGAATGACTATTTCCTTTCCCATATTAGGGAAGTTTTCAAATATAATCTCTTCAAATATTTTCTCAGATTCTTTCTTTTTCTCTTCTTCTCTGGGACCCTTATTATTTGAATGTTGGTGCATTTGATGCTGTCCCAGAGGTCTCTGAGATTGTCTTAAGTTCCTTTCATTCTTATTTTCTTTATTCCTCTACTTGGTATTTATTTCCACCAATCTTCTTCCAGCTCACTTATTCATTCTTCTGCCTCAGTTATTCTGTTATTGCTTCCTTCTAGTGTATTTTTCATTTCAGTTATTGTTGTTCATCTCTGTATTTTTTGTTGTTGTTGTTGTTGTTCTTTAGTTCTAAATCTTTTTAAAACATGTCTTGTATTTTGTGCCTCCGTTCTATTTCTGAGATTCTGGATCATCTTTACTATCATTACTCTGAATTCTTTTTCAGGTAGGTTGGCCATTTCCTCTTCATTTATTTGGTCTTGTAGGTTTTACCTTGCTCCTTCATCTGTGACATAATTTTTTGTCATCTCATTTTTTTTTTTTTTGATGGGTGAGATTGTGTTCCTGTCTTGCTCGTTGTTTGGACTGAGGCTTCCAGCACTGGAGTTTGTAGGCTGTTAGATAGAGCTGGGTCTTAGTGCCAAGAAGAGAACCTCTGGGAGAACTCACTCCAATGAATATTCCCTGGGTTCTGAGGTTCTCTGTTAGTCCAGTGGTTCAGACTTGGAGCCCTCACCACAGGAGTTCTGGCCCAACCCTCAGCTTGTGAACCAAGATCCCACAAGCTGCATCAGGCAGCAAATAAATAAATAAATAAAGGAAAAAATGAGCAGAACAATAACAAGGGTAAAAAATAAAATAAGATTAGAAAACTAACATATGTTAGGAAGAATAAAAAATAAACATATAGATGAAACATCAACTGAAAGTTAAAACAGAACCACAATAGTAAAAAAGAAGAGGAAAAAAAAAGCCAGAAATGGCCTTGACTGAGGGAGGCGGGGCTTATGTATGGGTGGGATTTAGGTGGTGGGTGTGGCCTATGCCTGGGACCCACAGGACTGGAAAAGGCCCTGGGGGGTCTGGGGCATGGGGCTTAGGCTCAATGCAGCAGGAGGGGCCCAGGAGTACCTCTGGCCTTGGAGGTTGGAGGACCAGGTCCAGGACCCCAGCAGGCTCACTGGGCCCAAGTGGGTGGGGGAAATGCTAGGCATATTCCCCACAATCCTCCCATCCCAGAGGACCCCTCTCTGTTGGCCTCTCTTTTTCTTCCCCTCCTCCCTTCTTCTTATGCCCTTAAGACCCACGTGACCAGAGGGGACCCCAGAATGCAGAGGACCAGACCCAGAAGCCCAACAGTCTTCCTGGGACCATGAGTGGGGGAAAAGCCCACATCACTTCCTCTAATCCCACGGCCCCAGAGGGTCCCCTCCATCTGCCTCTCCTCCTCTTCCCCCTCCTCCCTCCATCCTATGTCCCTAAGACCCCCTCAGCCAGAGGGGGCCTCAGAGGACAAAGGATCAGGCCTGGGAGCCCAGCAGGCTTCCTGGGCCGAGTGGGTGGGGGAAATGCTAGGTGCACTCTGCCTTGATCCTCTGAACCCCCAGGGCCCCTCCAGGCATGGGAACCCCTCCCCCCTCCCAGCCACCCCTCAGGGGCACTGTCCAGCCTCCACTTTTCCTCCCTCCTCGCTCCCCCCTCACTCAACCCACATCCAATCTGGTCGCTCAGAGGTTCCTCCCGTCTCCATGGGCGTCAAGGTCACCCACCAACCTCTGGCAGGCATGCTAGCTGTGGGGAGACATGAACTCTACGTCCTTCCCCGCCGCCATCTTGACTCCACCCAAGAAGTTAGTATATCATTGACACAGGTCAGATAATGAAATTCAAAGAGATCAAAAAAATGTGGACTCACTTTCCTTTTGAGCATAGATGCAAAAATCTTAAATAATATATTGTAGTTGATGCAATGCAAAAGTATATTAAGCAAAACGTAATTTCAAATTCATATAGATTTACCTTAGGAATGCAAAACTAAAGAAATAATTACATGCCTATCATTTATCTCACCAAATTAACAGATTTACGGAGGAAAACAACATCCCAACATAGAGGGCAAAAGGCATTTGACAAAGTATATATGTTTATATATATATATATATTTGTTAATATATATTAACGAATTTAAAATACCTATAGGTAAGTAGGAATATAGTAAAATTTCCTTAATCTGACAACTGTATTTACAAAAACTTTACAGCAAACATCAAGCTTAATATAGAAAGTGAAGAAGCATTTTATTTAAAGTAAGAAAACAAGAATTCCTGCAGTAAGAGAAAATAATTATTAAGGTTGAAACAAAAGAGGTAAATTTCTGTAGGTGCAGATGATATGATCACTTACAGGAAAGCAAAACTGACAACACATTAAAACTAGTAAAGTAAGTTCAGCCAAATTGCCATGTAATGGAACAGCATATCAAATTCAGTAGTATTTCTCAACACCAATAATTTTTAAAAAAGGAAAAGTGTAATATCATGTACAATATCAGCAACAAAATAAACAATATGGTATTGAGGAATTAACCTAGAAACAAGAAAAAAGTGGATAGAAACTCTATAAAGAAAAAAATTTCAATCTATTAACATAAATGAAAACCTGGATAACTAGAGAGATTACACTGTGTTTGTATATGAGAAGGCTTAATGTAAAAATGTCAACTTTATTCCAAGTTAATCTATAAACTTAATGTTCTTCCAATAAAAATCACAATGCAATACATTGTGGCTTTGAAACACTTAACTTTGAAATACATATGAAATAATTGAACATAAAAAATAAAAAAGTAATTTCTTCACACTGTCTCTATCAAATTATCAGACTCATTTTTAGGCCATGATAAGTTAAACAATATATTTTTGGCACAGAATTTTTTTTAAAAAAAGAAAAAATATCAGACATGTGTGTAGGCAAACTTGCTTTTTCCCTCCAGTTTTACTGAGATATAATATAAATACAACACTGTATAAGTTTAAGGTGCAAAGAATAATGATTTGACTTATATACATCATGAAATGATCACAATATATTTACTGAACATCCATCCTCTCATATAGTTACAAAATTAAAGAAATAGAAAACAAAAATTTACTTTGTGATGAGAATTCTTTGGATTTACTCTCTCAATAAATTTCATATATGATATACACCAATGTTAATTATGTTTACATCACATCCCTAGGACCTATTCATCTTATAACTGGAAGTCTGTACCTTTTGACCACCTTCATCCAACTCCCCCTCTTCCCAACCACCACCTCTGGTAACCACAAGTCTGATCTCTTTTTCTGTGAGTTTCATGGTTAGTTGGTTGGTTGGTGTCTGAATTATAACTGACCTACAACTCTGTGTAGTTTCTATTACACAACACAGTGATTTGATATTTCTGTACATTTCAAAGTGATATATATACCACATCTTCTTTATCCATTCATCTATTGATGGTCACTTAGGTGGCTTCCATATCTTGGCTATTATAAATACTGCTGCAACGAACATAGAGGTGCATATATCTTTTCAAATTAGTGTTTTCATTTTATTCAGCTGTATACCCAAGAGTGAAATTGCTGAGTCATATGGTAGTTCTATTTTTAATGTTTTGAGGAATTTCCATACTGTTTTCTATAGTCCCTGGCTGCAGGGCCCAGGGGTCCCAGAGCTTGTGATAGCCCACTGGTGAGTGGGGCTGAGGCCCAGGGTGTCCTGGGGCTAGTGCCAACTCATCAGTGGGTGGATCTGGATCCCAGGGTCTCTGGGACTGCTAGGGCTGCTGTGGCTAGTGCCAGAAAACTGGTGTATGGGGCAAGATCTTGCACACTCTTGTGGACGTGGCCAGGTCCCAGGACAGCCATGGGCTCAGGGGGTCTTAAGACAGACTGCTTGCTAGTGGGTGGGGCTGTACTCAGTTTTATGCCTATGAATTGGAGAATGTAGATGAAATTGACAAATTCCAAAGAGGCGAACTACTGAAACTGATTCAAGAAGAAATAGTCATTCTGAATAGAAAAGTTAAAAAATTTAATTAATAATCAAAATGGTACCCATAAAGAAATGCCTAGGTATAGGTAGCTTTACTGGTGATTTCTACCAAACACTTAAACAATCATTAACATCAATTCTTCACAAACTCTTCCAAAAAAATTGAAGAGAAGATAAAACATCTCAACTCATTCTATGAGGCCAGCATTTTCCTGATTCCAAAAACTCACAAAGACATAATGAGAAAAGAAAATGACAAACCAATACCTCTTATAAAATATGGACCACAGAAATCTACAACAAGATACCAGAAAATCAATTTAACATTGTATAAAAAGAATTACATACTATTACCAAGTAAAATTTATCCCAGGGATGCAAGCACAGTTTATCATCCAGAATCATCTTAATAGAATAAAAATCAAAAAGCATATGATTCCCTTAGTAAGCTCTGACACAACACAACAGACTTTCATGATAAAAACACTAAACAAATTATGAATAGAAGGGAACTTTCTCAATCTGATACAGGTCATGTATGAAAAGCCCACAATTAATATCTTACTTTATAGTGAAATTCTTGATGATTTCCCCAAAAGATCAGAAACAAGATAAGGAAGTCTAGTCTTGATGCTTCTGTTCAACATTGTACTGTAGGTTTCAGCAAGAGCAGTTAGGCAAGAAAAATAATTAAAAAGCATCCAGACTGAAAAAGATGTAAAACTATCTCCATTCACAGATCACATGATAATATATGCAGAAAATCCTAAGGAATCCAGTAAAAAAAAAAAAAAAAAAACCTATTAGAACTAATAAATAAGTTCATCAGTATTGCAAGATACAAGATCAATATACACAAATTGACAGTATTTCTATAACTTGCAGGGAACAACCTAAAAATATGTTAAGAAATTAATTCCATTTTAAATAGCATCAATAAGAATAAAATACTTAGGAATAAATTTAACAAAAAAATGTAAGATCTTACACTGAAAACTACAAATGTTTTTGATAGTAAATTTTAAAAGATCTAAATAAATGGGAAAGTATCTTATACTCATGAATTGGAAAACATATTATGGTAATACTCCCCACATTTACCTACATATTTAATGTAATTCCTATCAGAATCCTGGTTATCTTCTTTGTAGAAATTGACAAGCTGATTCTAAAATTCATATGGAAATGCAAACAACCCATAATTGCCAAAAGAACTTTGAAAAATAAGTAAAGCATTTCATAATGATAAATTAGTAATTGAAGAGAAAATACAAATAACTCTCAAATATTCTTTGATTGATTAGCAAGTGGAAAAGGCACTAACTGAAGAGAGACTGCAGTCAAGGATATGTACTGCAATCTTTACAGGGAATAGTAAATATATATATTTATATGTTAGAATTATATTAGCTAAAATTATGGAATTAGCTAGATTTATAAAGCCAATTGGAAGATGACATGAAATGATAAAACATTATTTGATTCATCTGAGAAAGAAGGTAAGAACAAAGAAATAAAGGCAGAAAATACAAATAGGACAAATAAAAGACAATTAATAAGATGAAAGATTTAACCTCAAATATATAAGTAATTACACCAAAGTAAATGTACTAAACATTGCAAATGAAGGAACAAGATGGCTGGCCTGGAATAACTAAAAGATACCCAACTCTATATTTACAAGAGATCCACTTATATAAAGACAGAAGTATGTTGACAGAAGTATGTTAAAAGCAAAAGGATTGAAAACCATATACTGTGCAAACAGTAAGTTTATACTTCTGGTAAGAATGTAAAATGGTACAACCACTTTGGAAAATAGTTTAGCACTTTCTTGAAAGCTTAAACATTCATCAGCCATATTAAAAAGCCATGTCACTTATCTATTTACTAAAAAAATAAAAAGCTTATGTCAATACATATTTTGCACATATATTTATAGAAGTTTTTTGGGTGATAAGCAAAAACTGGAAGCAACATAAATATACATAATAATCAGATGAATGAATACTTAAGTTGTGGTATATCACTACAATGGAATACTACTTCTCAATAAACAGGAATGAACTATTGATACACACAATGACATAAATAAATTGCAAAGTAATTAAGCTAAATGGAAACAGACAAAAAAATCATACATACTGCATACACATACTGTGTGATTTATACATGCTATATGATTTCATTTATATAAATTTATATAATATTCTAAAAATGTTTTTAAAATATCTATAGAGACAGAAAGCAGATCAGTGGTTGTGTGAGAATAAGGTGGGTGAAGGGAGGTGAGCAGGAAGACCCTGGAAGGCAGGATTACAAAGGGGCTTGGGGACTTTTGAGTGTGATGGCTATATCAATTATCTTGATTGTAGTGTTAGTTTCATGGATACGCATAGCACCCACTTCAGTAAGTCAACATTTCTCAAATCACATAATTTAATTATGTGCAGTTTATTGATGTCAATTACACTTCAGTACTGCTGTTAAAGATTTCTGATTAATAAACATAAACAGACCGGCCGGATCCATCCTTGGACAGGGTCTGACTGAAATTGGGTTGGGCCACTGTGAGGCCGCGGGTGAATTAAATTTTATTTTAAGGCTGCCCAGCAGGTAAACTGACCAAGAATGATCTTGAGTTACAGTGGCCACAGCAGAGAACTTTTAACCAAGAAAAGCTCGTCCATTTAGGAGGGGCCCCCAAGGAGAAGGGCCTCAGCTGGTCACTTTCTATAAAGGGTGGAGGGAAAATTATTTTCCTCGCCTACAGATTCGGGTGATCAAGTGAGACCCTGGACACTCTGGAGCCTGCAGACAGCATCCCGGGAAAACTGGCAAAGCCAGCAAAGGGGAGGAAACATTTATCCTGCCTCAGATGAAATATCAGCAAGCTCTGTAAATTTACAGCCCAAAACAAGACAAACAACAGTGTGGATGAAAGGCTCTTGGTGCACCAGCCAGGAGTCAGGGCTGTGCCTCTGAGGTAGGAGAGCCAACTTCAAGACACTGGTCAACAAGAGACCTCCCAGCTCCACATAATATCAAATGGTGAAAATCTCCCAGAGACCTCCATCTTAACACAAGCACCCAGCTTCACTCAACGACCAACAAGCTACAGTGCTGGACACCCTATGCCAAACAACTAGCAAAACAGGAACACAACCCTACCCATTAGCAGAGAGGCTGCCTAAAATCATAATAAGGCCACAGACACCCCAAAAAACATCACCAGACATGGACCTGCCCACCAGAAAGACAAGATACAGCCTCATCCACCAGAGCACAGGTACTAGTCCCCTCCACCAGGAAGCCTACACAACCCACTGAACAAACCTTAGCCACTGGGGACGGACACCAAAAACAATGGGAACTACAAACCTGCAGCCTGCAAAAAGGAGACCCCAAACACAGTAAGATAAGCAAAATGAGAAGACAGAAAAACACACAGCAGATGAAGGAGCAAGATAAAAACCCACCAGACCTAACAAATGAGGAGGAAATAGGCAGTCTACCTGAAAAAGCATTCAGAATGATGATAGTAAAGATGATCCAAAATATTGGAAATAGAATAGACAAAATCCAAGAAACATTTAACAAGGACCTAGAAGAACTAAAGATGAAACAAACAAAGATGAACAACACAATAAATGAAATGAAAAATACTCTAGATGGGATCAATAGCAGAATAACTGAGGCAGAAGAATGGACAAGTGACTTGGAAGATAAAATAGTGGAAATAAATACTGCAGAGCAAAATAAAGAAAAAAGAATGAAAAGAACTGAGGACAGCCTCAGAGATCTCTGTGACATCATTAAACGCACCAACATTCAAATTATAGTGGTTCCAGAAGAAGAAGAGAAAAAGAAAGGGACTGCAAAAATAATTGAAGAGATTATAGTTGAAAACTTCCCTAATATGGGAAAGGAAATAGTTAATGAAGTCCAGGAAGCACAGAGAGTCCCATACAGGATAAATCCAAGGAGAAATACGCCAAGACACATGTTAATCAAGCTGTCAAAAATTAAATACAAAAAAAGCATATTAAAAGCAACAAGGGAAAAACAACAAATAACACACAAGGGAATCCCCATAAGGTTAACAGATGGTCTTTCAGCAGAAACTCTGCAAACCAGAAGGGAATGGCAGGACATATTTAAAGTGATGAAGGAGAAAAACCTAAAACCAAGATTACTCTACCCAGCAAGGATCTCATTCAGATTTGATGGAGAAATTAAAACCTTTACAGACAAGCAAAAGCTGGGAGAGTTCAGCACCACCAAACCAGCTTTACAACAAATGCTAAATGAACTTCTCTAGACAAGAAACACAAGAAAAGGAAAAGACCTACAATAACGAACCCAAAACAATTTTGAAAATGGGAATAGGAACATACATATCGATAATTACCTTAAATGTAAATGGACTAAATGCTCCCACCAAAAGACACAGATGGGCTGATGGATACAAAAACAAGACCCATATATATGCTGTCTACAAGAGACCCACTTCAGACCTAGAGACACATACAGACTGAAAGTAAGGGGATGGAAAATGATATTCCATGCACATGGAAACCAAAAGAAAGCTGGACTAGCAATTCTCATATAAGACAAAATAGACTTTAAAATAAAGACTATTTGAAGAGACAAAGAAGGACACTACATAATGATCAAGGGATGGATCCAAGAAGAAGATATAACAATTGTAAATATTTATGCATCCAACATAGGAGCACCTCAATACATAAGGCAAATACTAACAGCCATAAAAGGGGAAATCGACAGTAACACATTCATAGTAGGGGACTTTAACACCCCACTTTCACCCATGGACAGATCATCCAAAATGAAAATAAAAAAGGAAACACAAGCTTTAAATGATACATTAAACAAGATGGACTTAATTGATATTTATAGGACACTCCATCCAAAAACAACAGAATACACATTTTTCTCAAGTGCTCATGCAACATTCTCCAGGATAGATCATATCTTGGGTCACAAATCAAGCCTTGGTAAATTTAAGAAAATTGAAATTTTATCAAGTATCTTTCCCAGCCACAACACCATGAGCCTAGATATCAATTACAGGAAAAGATCTGTAAAAAATACAAACACGTGGAGGCTAAACAATACACTACTTAATAATGAAGTGATCACTGAAGAAATCAAATAGGAAATTAAAAAATACCTACAAACAAATGACAATGGAGACATGACGACCCAAAACCTATGGGATGCAGAAAAGGCAGTTCTAAGGGGGAAGTTTATAGCAATACAAGCCCACCTTAAGAAGCAGGAAACATCTCGAATAAACAACCTAACCTTGCACCTCAAGCAATTAGAGAAAGAAGAACAAAAAACCCCCAAAGCTAGCAGAAGGAAAGAAAACATAAAAAGCAGATCAGAAATAAATGAAAAAGAAATGAAGGAAACAATAGCAAAAATCAATAAAACTAAAAGGTGGTTCTTTGAGAAGATAAACAAAATAGATAAACCACTAGCCAGACTCATCAAGAAAAAAAGGGAGAAGACTCAAATCAATAGAATTAGAAATGAAAAAGGAGAAGTAACAACTGACACTGCAGAAATAAAAAAAAATCATGAGAGATTACTACAAGCAACTCTATGCCAATAAAATGGACAATCTAGAAGAAATTCTAAGAAATGCACAACCTGCCAAGACTGAATCAGGAAGAAATAGAAAATATGAACACAGCAATCACAAGCACTGAAACTGAAACTGTGATTAAAACTCTTCCAACAAACAAAAGCCCAGACCAGATGGCTTCACAGGTGAATTCTATCAAACATTTAGGGAAGAGATAACACCTATCCTTCTCAAACTCTTCCAAAATATTACAGAGGAAGGAACACTCCCAAATTCATTCTATGAGGCCACAATCACCTTGATACCAAAACCAGACAAGGATGTCACAAAGAAAGAAAACTACAGGCCAATATCACTGATGAACATTATGCAAAAATCCTCAACAAAATACTAGCAAACAGAATGCAACAGCACATTAAAAGGATCATACACCATGATCAAGTGGGGTTTATTCCAGGAATGCAAGGACTCTTCAATATATGCAAATCAATCAATGTGATACACCATATTAGCAAATTGAAGGAGAAAAACCATATGATAATCTCCATAGATGCAGAGAAAGCTTTCGACAAAATTCAACACCCATTTATCATAAAAACCCTGCAGAAAGTAGACATAGAGGGAATTTTCTTCAACATAATAAAGGCCATATATGGCAAAGCCACAGGCAACATCATCCTCAATGGTGAAAATCTGAAAGCATTTCCACTAAGATCAGGAAAAACACAAGGTTGCCCACTCTCACCAATCTTATTCAACATAGTTTTGGAAGTTTTAGCTACAGCAATCAGAGAAGAAAAGAAAATAAAAGGAATCCAAATCGGAAAAGAAGAAGTAAAGCTGTCACTGTTTGCATATGACATGATACTATACATACAGAATCCTAAAGATGCTACCAGAAAACTACTAGATCTAATCAATGAATTTGGCAAAGTAGCAGGATACAAAATTAATGCACAGAAATCTCTGGCATTCCTATACACTAATGATGAAAAATCTGAAATTGAAATCAAGAAAACACTCCCATTTACCACTGCAACAAAAAGAATAAAATATCTAGGAATAAACCTACCTAAGGAGACAAAAGACCTGTATGCAGAACATTATAAGACACTGATGAAAGAAATTAAGGATGATACAAATAGACGGAGAGATATACCATTGTTCTTGGATTGGAAGAATCAACAGTGTGAAAATGACTCTACTACCCAAAGCAATCTACAGATTCAATGCAATCCCTATTAAACTACCGCTGGCATTTTTCACAGAACTAGAGAAAAAAATTTCACAATTTTTATGGAAGCACAAAAGACACTGAATAGCCAAAGCAATCTTGAGAACAAAAAATGGAGCTGGAGGAATGAGGTTCCCTGACTTCAGACTATACTACAAAGCTACAGTAATCAAGACAGTATGGTACTGGCACAAAAACAGAAAGATCACTGGAACAGGATAGAAAGCCCAGAGATAAACCCACGCACATATGGTCACCTTATCTTTGAGAGAGGGGGCAGGAATGTACCGTGTAGAAAGAACAGCCTCTTCAATAAGTGGTGCTGGGAAAACTGGACAGGTCCCTGTGAAAATATGAGATTAGGTCATTCCCTAACACCATACACAAAAATAAGCTCAAAATCGATTAAAGACTTAAATGTAAGACCAGAAACTATCAAACTCTTAGAGGAAAACATAGGCAGAACACTCTATGACATAAATCACAGCAAGATCCTTTTTGACCCACCTCCTAGGGAAATGGAAATAAAAACAAAAATAAACAAATGGGACCTAATGAAACTTAAAAGCTTTTGCACAGCAAAGGAAACCATAAACAAT